>NW_005841920.1:3405810-3413548 GCF_000455745.1 Alligator sinensis
TATCCAAACGTAGCAAAACAGTTTCAACATCAATACTGCTTCATCCAGGGTTAAAGCGGGAAAAGTTTTTCTGCATTTGTATCACTCAGACTTATGCCTATGTAAGTGTTAAAATGTAACAGCTGCTGCATGCTCCCCATCAAGAGCTCCCCTTTTGAAAGGGCTTCAAATGCATGTTTGTCCATCCACTGGCTGCCAGTCTGGTTTTCTCCAGTTTCCCCCCTCCTATTGCCTGCCTTTCATCATATTTTGAAGACCTGTTGAATAAATAAAACAAACAGAAAGATTCGGGTTCATTTCTATGGTCTCTAAGACTGCGTCCAGAAGAGTGTGGCCGTGCAGCTGCACATTCAGCTGTTCTCCACACTACAAGGGAGCAGTGAGGGGGGAGGGGGTTGACCCCTGGATTTCTCACATACACAAAAAAACAGAGCAGAGCATGTGGGCACAGCGTATACCACTCAAAATCAGAGCCTGGCCAGTTGGAGCTGCACTGAGGCTGCCGGCCAGGCTCTGAGCAGCAGGATCACCACTGCTGCAGTCCCAGGGGGCCCCCAGGACCCCAGGTAAGTCTCCTAGAGCCAGCCCAGTGCTGGCTCCAGCTTTTCCTACCCGACTCGGGGTAACTTGCCGCACACCAGAGGGCACGTGTCACAGGCATTCCCCAGGGACAACTAGTGGCGGCACAAGGTGTGCCGCCACTAGTTGTCTCTGGGGAACCAACTGCCCACACTTGTGTGGATGCAGCATAATGGTTCAATTTCTTTGGATGGCACTCATCTACTGTAGAGGGCTTTATACACTTCTTAAATCTCTGGAATACTGTCGATACAATTTGTAGAAGATGGAATGGGTCGAATGGTAAATAATAAGGACAAGGTAGACATACAAAGTGATCTGGATGGATGGTAAGCTGCATCCATTCAAATAAAATGTGTTTTAATGCAACCCAATATACGAACAAATGTAAGATCATAAATCTAGAAACAAAGAATGCAGACTGTAGCTGCATAAAGAGACTGCACCCTGGAAAGCAATGACTCTAGTAAAGAATTAAGGTTCACCATGACTAGAAACTGAACCTGAGCTCCTAGTGCATTTTAAGGGTAAATGAGACCCTTGGATGTATAAACAGAGGAGTAGGAGTAAGAATAGGGAATTCTATATAAAGATTTATTAAAGCTAATACTGTACCAGAATACTGCATGTAGTTCTGGTGTCCACATTTTAATATGTTGAAGAACTGGAGAGTAACAGTGACTAATTTCAGTCAAAACAAAGCCAAATTCTACATTACATCTGTACCTACTCTGATCCCACAGACCTTGAAGCATACTTTAAGGATCTGGAGCAGGGATTTCTACATTTAAAATACAATTACAAAACCATAGTCACTCAAATCAGAGCCAGACTTGCTAGCACCGGATTTATGACCCAGATACCTTGTTCCGGGTGGACCCAAAACCCTCAGACCAACCACAACCTCTTCATTCAATAAGGGAATTTTATTGATACACAGTGATAGCAGATAAGAATAATGCAGACAATTCTATATATCTACCAGTCCTAGAGTTCACAGAGTCAAGGTACATCTGGCCAGTATGCGAGCTTCACTCTGAGGTTTTCTTTTGAATGTCAGATGTCAACAGCCTGGAGGTTGGAGGTGGAGTCTCCCCACTCCCCCGTGGGGTGGATGAGACAGGCTGGTGGTATGCCCTCTGTCCATGGTGGCCTCAGTTTCCCCTCTCCGGGACCTTTTGCTATTCTGAAATGCCTCCTTTTATATTCTTTTCTCCTCCTAATGACTCTTCATCTCTGGTTATCACTGATTGGTCTCTCTGTGGACATCATACTGTCCACATCCTGTTTTGTCAGCATGTTCCTTTTTTCACAAGCTCGTCACATGCACACATCCTAATTTGGGCATTACCAGTCTTCTCATTTAGTCTGTCCCCCAAAACTAGAAAACCCAAGGGCCCTGCAGTTGGGCACTGTGACCTGGTGCCACCTTATCTCATGTTATGGAACACTGTGGTACATACCTTCAATTTTCCAGCCTGTGTGTCTGCTTCCTGCTTGCCTATGTCAGGCCCACTGAGCCTTGATGGCACAAACAGGCTCTTAGAAATAAATTATCCCTTGCTGTTGCCCTGGACCATTGTTCTAACACATATCTACTTTACCTGCAAGCCAGTTCCCAAAAGCAAACCTCTAAATACCATTTTCTAGCCATCAGACTCAGACCCTGCTCTGATCTGCTACAATGCCAGCCCCTGACAGGGACAACAAAGCTCCTCTTGTTGTCATCTGTAGCCCCCAACTTGTATACCTTGGATGCATTGTGAATAACATCTAATCCCTTCTGGAAAATGACAACCATCTCAAGGCAGCCTTGGGGGACAAGCCTGTCCTGTGTTACAGGCAGCTCCCCAACCTTGAATGACATCTGTCAAGGAACAGACTACATAATTCCTATTCTCACCAAGGTACCACATCTTGCTCCAGACTCAGATGCCAGCTGTGTCCCCTTCTCAACACAGACCACATCATTATTGGATCAAATAATTATATTATGAATTATAACATCTGGGGTTTATTTGCCTTCTCCTTTACCAACTTCATATATGCCAACACTGCTTACAGGGTCCCTGTGCTGTCTACATTTGACAGATGATATGATCCCTGTGTGACAGAATGAATGGTTTGACATCAGTTCCAGAAAGACACAAGTCTATGGCAGAACACTTTAACCTTTCTGGCCATTCTCTCACTGACCTCAGAGTAGCTGGTCTTAAACAACAAAACTTTTAAAACTGACTTGAATGTGAAGTAGTGGAACAAGAACTCATCCACAGACTGGACCATGTTAAATTTGGTCTCAGTAGAGACTCTATATATTCATCCCATTACCTGGGCTAGCTTTTGTATAACCCTTATGTCCCTCAGTGGGTTATCTGGTTTGTTTATCCTTTTTGATGTCTTCAACATACCTTTGTCACTCTCAGGGCCTCTCCCCCTATCTTTCCTCCCTGTTTCCCTATCCTTTGTATTTAAATTACTTTATTACTTCTATTTAGTACCTTGCTCTCTGTGCATCAGTGGGCACATCTACACATGTGATTAATGTGCACAAATAAACTTAAGAGCTTATTGCTTCAGAGTTTATTCATGCCCAGAATGTTGAGCCTGGCTGGAACAGTCTGGTCTAGTGGGGGACCGGGGGGGGGTCAGTCTGCCAGCCCAGGGCTCCTCTGATCTGGGTCTATGTGCTATGAAGGGGATGGCTAGCTGTGGCATGAGGGTGCACATCTAGCCAGCAGGCAGCCCCAGCACTGAAGCACCCTGTGCCCCAGCTAGCCAGGTTAGCATCTACATATGTACTGCTGAGCACAAAAAAACTCTGCAGAAGGTTAGGACTTGTATTTACAAGTCCTAACCTGTTGTGGAATTTATTAATTTTCTACACCCTAATAGGGGCGCATGTGTAGACACTGAGTCATTTACTGTGCAGTTAATTAGTCAACTGCACAGTAAACGCCTCGTGTCAATGCACTCAGGTAGCATCTGGTGAAGTAGGCTCTCATCTGTGAAAGCGCATGCCTTTATGAATAAGTTACTCTCTAAGGCAGTGATTCTCAGCTAGGGTGCTGTAGCACTCTAGGGTGCCTTGAACGTCTTTCAAGGATGTTGCAGAATACCACACCATTAGGTGTACAAACATGATTTACAGGATAAACCCATATATTTAAAACAGGAATCCACAGTGTTAAAAACATTCTGACCTGCTGTGGACTCAGAAAGAGAGTTTCTGAGTTCTTTGCAACAAAAGAATCACTCTATTATTTTTCTGTAGTAAAAAAAAAAGGAGTGAAAACAAAGAGCTAGCATTTTCTGAGGGGTGCTTCAAAACTATTTAGGGGTGCCTCAGATCTAAGGTTTAGAACAACAGCTCTAAGGTGTCATGCTTTCTGCCTTCTGAGATAGAGAAGAGCCCAGCACACATTACTGAGGTGGGAACAAAGGCATCATAAGGCCATGTCTACCCTTACAAGTTTCGCTGCCATAGTATGAAGATATATGAAAATAAGCTATACCTTCTTACATCACCAGAAGTCCCAATATAGATGCAGTTATATTGGCAAAGTGTTGGCTGGCATATATTATTTCACTAGCAAATTGCCCATCAAGAATGATAAGGGGCCGGGGGGCAAAGACAGAGCCCTGAGTCCAGCCGTGCGCAGCCCCAACACTGCTCTGGGTTCATCCCTATTTCCCCCACATCCAGCCCCATTCCCTCTCTCTCTCCCTCCCTATGCTCTGGGTCCAGGCCCGCTCTACACCCTTCCCCCTACCTCTCCAGGTCCAGCCCTGCTCTACCCCCCTACCCCCACCACTCTGGGTCTGGCCCTGCTCTATCCCCACCACCACTCTGTGTCTGGCCCCACCCCACTCCACTCCCCTCCCCAGTGCTCTGGGTGTGGCCCCACTCTACCCACCACCCTGTCCTGCTCTGCTTCTCATCCACATCCATGTCCACCTGGACCACGTCTGCCTGCCTCCCCTTTCCTCCCCTCCCTCCCTGCCTGCCAGCTCCTCCTCCCTGCCACCTGTTCTGGGGGGCTGCAGGGCCAGGTGGTGGTGGGACACCGCCACTGTGATCCTTCCCCTTCACCCCAAGGCAAGGAGGCAAGGGGGAAGTCCTGCTGCTCGGATGGCCAGGGCATGTTTGCTGCCACCACAAACTTCACCACCAATGGCACAAACTTGGGCCCATGCAGCATGGGCCAGGCAGGCAATCACCACCCGCCCTCTTGGCAGCACATGCGCAATTGCCCAAAAGTACCATGGACAGACAGGCTTACAGACAGACACACAGACAGACTAAGCATTTTAGTATATTAGATTCATGAAGCCAGTACAATATATATGGTAGAAGTGCTCTTTAGCCAAGGTAAGCTGTCTCTTCTCTAGGTTTGCCACAATTGCAGCTATTCTATACATCTATCCTGGCAAATATTTTCAAGTGTAGACTAGGGCCAAGTATCTTGCCCTAGGTTGCACAAGGAGTTCAGGGCAGAGCAGGGCACTGAACCTTGTTCAAGTCCTTAGCTAGCACCTAAGCACAACACAATTGTTCCTCCTTCTGCTTGTCTCATGTCTAAAATGAGAAAAAATTAACTTCTCCTAAGATTTTCTTTTAAATAGGCAATTGCTGACAGCATTGCTAACTTTGTACCAATGCTTTGCTTTTCAACATTGCCCAAAATTGTCTTACAAAGACAGCCAAAGTCAGTGCCTGTGGCATAACTAACTCCATGCAACTCATAGAAAAGAAACATCAGCAAACCCACTATGTCATTGGCTCTGTTCAAAGAAGCTGTGTGAACTTTCACACTGTATTGTTTTACACAATGTTTTCAAAATGAATCACAGATGTTTTACTTTGCTTTTTCCCCTGGTTGAGTCACCAAACCAGATTTCTGCAGCTATAGCAGGACTAACAGCAAAGAATTCTCCAAAAGAAGGTCAGTAGTTTATTCTGATTTCAGGTCACCACCTGCACATGCTGAAAGAAATAAATAAGTGTAAGTATGCAAAATATTTGCAAGTAATGGATCAAATTTCCAATGGCTCCCTCTTGTTACATCCCATGTATGTTGGAATTAGTTACATCCCATGTATGCCACTTAGGACAAAATTTTTGCAATTTATCTACAACTTTTTTCACAAGGTATCCAGTTGGGCATCATATAAAAAGAGCTTGAGATAAAAAGTTATTGAGATAAAATTCTGACCTCCCTTACTTATATGCAACCCTATTGCAGGAAGAGTGAGTTCACAAAGTAGGTACACAGAAATTGTATCAATACGTGATCTGCACATGTGATGGTAAGTGAACAAAAATGTTCCAGAATATGAAAAGTCCAAAATATTAGATAGATCAGAGTATGGGGAAACACTTTATTTTTCCTTGCGGGGGCGGAAAATCAGTCATGCGTTCACAGAATTTATTAGACTGTTTTTTATAACAATGAGCTACCACAGGGGCAACACTCCTTAGGGTGATATGGACACACAGCAGTAGAGCATTCCTCTTATAAGAATTCAACTCTCATCCATTTACAATGTTCCTCCTTGGGTGAGAAGATGGAGATAGAAACTCTGGCCACATGCTGGTGTTGGAAGTCAATCTACTGAAAAAAGTTTTACGGCATGCGCCATACGTTTGTTTTTTCAGCATAAAATAAACACATCCAAATCCCCAAACTGCTCTTTATAGTTTAAACAGTGCATTGTCTTTGGAACGTTTTCAAAGTCTTTCTGTATATTTGCTGTATCTGTAGTTAGCACACCCAAAGCAACAGTGATTCATTTCCTGCCCTGAGGCCATTTGTTGTTTTGTTTTTTGTTTTGGGGGGAGGAGGGGTTCTGCACCCTAGTGGGTGTATAGTGGAAAATTCACTGTTTGAAGCTAATGAAAATGGAAGTGATTAAAGACTGATATACATAACAAGGAATTTCAGCCACAAAAACTTTCTGGCCAGTGCTATGTAACTGTAACACCTTACAGTCAGAATATTGTGGTCAGCATTCAGCATGGGAAAAGGTGGTGCTAAAACCTTCAGACTTTCTATGACACATGTCCCTTTAGGTCACAGGGTTAGTTAGTGACATCCATTACTGGTATCAAGAAAAAGTTTATGAGTAAATAAAGGGGGAAATCAGGAGTATTAATAACAGTCACTTCAGCTTTAAGTAAACTTTCAGCAAGTTTCTAAATTTGCTATTTTTTGTTTATCAGACATGAAAGATCTACAGAGGCTGTCAGTTGGATGAGGCACAGGACTAAGTCAGATGTCAGAGCTTAGGGGACTGATTGGTGGAAGTATTTGTGTACATGACAGAAACACGAAATCACAGGCTGATGAGAAGGCAACACAGAAGTACCAAACACAATGTCCAAGACTTGCTCTACACTTTCAAGTTTTGTTGGACGCTCCACTGTCTAGATGCAGCTCTGCCAGCAGAAGAGAGCTGATGTTGACTTGGCATCTGTTATTCAGGGATGTAGTATAATAAAGTGAGACAAAAAACCCTTTCTCTTGCCATATTCCAAGTAGGTAGGTATGGCAGCAACAACCCCATAAGTTAGACAATCCCTAAAGCTCTTATAACATGGCTCTGAGAAAAAAGTTTAGGGGGAGCTTTGGGAATGAGTACTAGGCCTGGGCAAAGTGGCTAGTATTTGCTTTGGATTCAGATTCAGCTGATTCATGGGACAGTGATTCAATTCGGTGATTTGAATCACTGTCCCAAATCAATTGGGCTGACTCTGATTCAGAGATTCAGCTTCTGCCTGGGAGTTTGGGCCCCTGCCAAATCAGCCGAATCTCCGAATCACATAGGCCCCATCCCCCGCCCATTTTCAATGGCTGCCCCACCCGGCCCCAGCTTCCGAATCTTTGGGGGGAAAAAATCCCCGACTCACTGGTTCCTGCCTGGCGGGGGGCAATACCCGCTGCTCCACACTGCCCCACACCATGTGGGGGGCTCTGTCATGAGCCCCCACCCCCCACCCACTCTCCCAGCTCCGAGCTCGTTAAAAAAAATAAAATAAAAAAAGCCCCCACTCACCGGCTTCTGCCAGGCAGGGGAGCAATCCCCGCTACCCCACACTGTCCCTCGCTGCATGGGGGGCTCTGCCATGAGCCCCCAGATGCCCTGAGGCTGCTGCGGC
>NW_005841920.1:3413683-3416003 GCF_000455745.1 Alligator sinensis
AAGCACCAGGAGCGGGGGTGGGTGGGCCAGCCATGGGCGGGGCTAGGGGAGCGGGCGGGGGTTGTGGTGGCAGGGATCCCCCCATGGTCCCCTCCCCCTCCTCCAGCCTTCCCCTCTCCCCCATCCCCACCTCAGCCCCCTACTTACCAGCACAGAGTTCGGATTCAGCTCCCTGCTGCAGCCAGTGGGGACTTCCTGAATCGCTGAAGCTCTCTGAATATTTTCTGAGTTGATTCAGAGAGCTTTGAATTGATTTGGACCTTTTAATTGGTCCCCTGATTCGATTCAGATTCAGAGATTTGGCCACCAAACTAGGCCGAATCTCCTCCAAATCACACAGCCCTAATGAGTACTGGCTGAAGCAGGATTTGCAAGCAAAGAAACTCTTTCTTGTTTGATCCTCCCAGAATTCAGAAAGTCAGGATTTTGTAGAGGCTTTGTAAATTAGACTGGAGCACATCACAGAAGGCACCTTATTCTATCCCAAATTTCTCTTTCTAATGGAATATGACAAAACTGCTTAAATCAATATACGGGTATGGCTTGGATCTACTTTCCAAGGAGGGAGAATGGGAGCTGAGGTTCCTATCAAACCTACACAGCATATGCACACTTTAAAGATGGCCAAGAGATTTTAAGATGAGACCTTGTGACAGGCATGGAGCCACAAAGAAAGACTTACCCTGACTGGACAAGGAACAGAGCCGGTGGGACTCCACACTGGCACAGAAGCATGGTGAAAGTGAAACCACAGCAGGGAAAAGCGCCACACTAAAAGAAAAAGAGAAAAAGGAACAGCAGAGCCAGGAGGAGTCAGGGCCAGCTCCTGCATTGGCGTGGGCGTACTTTATGGCAAAGTGCTAGTGCCAATTTGCCAGCTGGCCCCCCTGAGACTGGGATAAAAGGCCCAGTGGAAGAGCAGCTTGGGGGACCAGAAGTGAGTTCCCCAACAGGCCCGGAGCAGCCCAGAGCAGAACAGAGTCTGACTGAAGGGACATGGTGGCTGCTCCAGGAAGGGGCCTTCAAAGATAAACAGAGCCATTCAAGGCTCAGTGACTTACCTGAAGGAACACCATGGACTCCAGATATCTCCAGCCCAGATTGGATCCAGATGAGACCTGAAGGGACAAGGAGAGATGGACATCTGAGCCACAGCAAGTATACAGCTGAGAGAGAGAGATGCCAGGGAGCAAGGTAACCCAGGGTCAGGAAGATGCTTAGGCAGGACAAAGTACGGTTGAGGAAAACTTGGACGAGATAACGTCTGAATCTGACCAGCATAAATTCAGAAGACTGGAACACCAGAGTCTATACTGTACCAGATCTAGCAAACTGGAAACAACATATTTGGTTGGCTTTAGGTGGGCTGTAGGGGAGGCAGAGCCCCAAACAGGAAGAACAGCCAGGAAGATGGAAGGAAGGCACCAGGAAGGGCGGGACAAACCATCTTCCTCCCAATTAAAATAATGTATTCCAGCAAGATGTGGCAGGTGAGACCCCCTGGGGAACCTTCCAAGATCTGACCCAGTAACAATCTGTCTCTTCCTTAAGCAACGGCGAAACCAGAAAAGCCCATATGGACAAGACACATGGGTCAACAGCACAGGAGACTACAGACCTAAAGTAAGAGGTGGAATTAAAGTAGGATCTGTAGATTTCCCAAAAATGGACTGAGATGACTTGTAGGCAAAAGATTGTTTGTTTGGAAGCAGCAACAAGATGCCTAGCTGGACTGAGCAGTCCAGCAATAGCATTCCTAGCTTAGATAGTGAGAGGGATCATGGATGTGACCAGCACGACTGCCATGAAGCAGGAAGTTTTCCGTGAAATCGAGAAAATTAGGATTTGGACAATTTCAAGTGGACTAGCAGAGAGGTGATGTAGTAAGAACTCCTCTTAAAATAGATCACCTTGAGAAGAAAACCGAAGAGTCACAAACTGCAGAATGTGGAGTTGGGCCATTTAGACAAGCTGGTTAAGATTAGACATTTACCACTGCTTCCTATCCTGTTTGTAATCAGCTGACTTTCAAAGGAAAGAGGTTGGATTGTCCCAATTCAAATAATGCAAATTTTCAATATCCTTGAACAGAAAATTCCCTAGGGCACTTATCTGGCACAAATCAACATCATATTCAAAATGGGCAGTTGGAAAGATGAGCAGGATGGGGACTTTGTAGCAATCAGCATAAACAGTGCAAATTTGATAGTGCTGCAGAACTTACCCCTAGAAAAAAATCCAGGAAAAGAGTTATCCAGATCTCAACTCAGCTCTTGATATACAGTTTCTATCCACTCATCAATCTGAGTGGATCAGGAAT
>NW_005841920.1:3416013-3424819 GCF_000455745.1 Alligator sinensis
CAAAAGGGAATCCAGCTGAACTTGCAAAGCACCCGTGAAGACTTGTGTTCCTGGCAAACAAAGATACCAACCAAGACTTCCAGGATAAATTAGCAATGGGCCAAGAAATAGCTGCTCAGCTGGACTTGGACTTGCAGATCAAGATCAGTGAAAGGAAGCCAAATATAGCCCAAAAGGCTGTGTAATCTCCCACGTAACTCAAATCTTTTATTGTAGCAGTGTACCAGAAGAGGAAGCAGCTGCTGGTGAGGAAGATGGAAGTTGGTTAACATCAGCCCTGTAGCTTCAGGTGTGTCTCTAATATAAATGTTGGAAAATGAAGAACCTAATCTAGGTCATGATATTTTTAAATGCTTAGAAAAGTGAGAAACTCAGCTTGTAAAGTAAGTGAAATCGTCAATAAAGCAAACACTAACAGAAGTATTTCAGATGCATGCCGGTACTGTGGACACATGGTCACAAAAATAAACGCTATGTTTGCCATGAGAGAGCATCACAAATGTCTCTACACAGGGAACAGGGAAAATTGAACCATGTAAGTGGGCTCAAAATGAGACAGTGGCTGGTATCCAAAAATTTACCTATCCCAAAATGGAAAATATTGAGATTGAAAATTGAAACCTTCCATTTGAATTTGAGGGAGCTAAAAAAACCCAAAAACAAAACAAACAAACAAACAAACAAAAAGCTTGTATCTCATTGGGCTTGTCTCTATCACAGGACAAAATGGCGGGACTTGCTGGCAGCTGGACTCTATTTCCCAGCAGCCCCTGCCTGCGTGGCTGGGGCCAGTTTCCTTGGAGACCCCAGCAGCAGCTGTGCTCTGATAGTGCAAGGCCAGGATTTCCATGGAGACCAGCCCCAGCAGCGCTGGCAGGGCACACTGCAGCGTGCAGAGCTGCTTCAGAACTGGGCTGGGATCTTACAGTCATGACAACATGGTCCAGAGCCAGGACAGAGCCACAATCTGCAGCCTGCACACCCTGGGCAGGAATGGGCAGGCAGTGAATCGTCCCCGGCTCCTTGCAGTGGTGACAGTGTGGTCCGGAGCCAGGGCAAAGCCACGATCCACACCCTGCACACCCCTGCCCAGAGCATGCAGTCTGCAGATCATGCTCTGCCTGGCTCAGGAGCATGCTGTCACCACAGCAAGATCCCAGCCCGGCTCTGCAGTAGCTCCCTGCTCTGCTCTGCACCATGCCAGTTGGGGAGGCACTACGGAGGGGTTTGGGGGGGCTATAGCCACCCCAAAATTCCCCATAGCCCTCCATAGCCACCCGTCCCAGTGGCACCACCACTGCTGCCTGCCCTGCACAGGCAGCAGCAGCTGAGCCCACCCTGCTCCCGCCCATAGCACAGCCCCCACTCAACTCCCCCACCAGCAAGAGGCTGGCACTGCTGCTGCCTGCCCAGCACTGCTGGGACCAGTCACCATGGAAACCCCAGCCTCAGCTATCACAGCACAGCTGCTGTTGGTGTCTCCATGGAAACTGGCCCCAGCCACGTGGGCAGGGGCTGCTGGGCAATGGAGTCCACTGCTAGCTAGATCCAGCCCACAGGCCATACTTTGTCCACCTATGCTCTATCATGTCAGCAGTGAACCCCAGGAAAGGTAGGACTGGACATGCTCTGTTCTCTCCCCCTCCTCCCCTCCCCCAATCCCGGGTTCACTGATGCTCTCCAGAGCCAGAAGTTTGCCAGTGAGGCTGTTCCAGGCTCACCCGCAGAGCCCTCATTCAGGTCTACTGGACACTAGCCTGCCAAAGATGTAGGTTGTATGGCATTAGTCCAGCACATGGTTCAAGCCAGTTCATTAAGCAAGCACTTCATTCTTTACCAGTAGGGAAGTGTCCATACAGGCCATTGAGGAAATGTTAGTACATTTCCTATCATAACTGGAACATGGCTGAGACATTTCCTGGCACAGTTTCTAGCATAGTTGAGAGGTCAGATGGTTCTGGGGTGTTACTCATGATTCTGGTGAAAGAAAAAGATGGAAATACCAGCTTCTTCATGGACTAGAGAAAACTAAGTGAAGTCCCTTTAAAGGCCCATCTCTGTTATAAGAATGGATAATATCATCCTTCCTGGGCAACTCAATATGATATTATATACTGAATCTTAAAACCAGAAGTAGATTGTCAACTGGAAATGGGTCAGCAAGTGGCCATAAATCTAAATATTACTTTAAGCAGGGGGACAAGGAAATGGTTACTCAAAGAAAGGAGTCTGCTCAACAAAAGATGACTGTTACTTATCTTGCCATAATTTCAGAAGTGCAGATATTTCTGGTTCATTCATTGGAACAGAGGATGTGAGGTGGTGAAAATGACCTCAAGAGTAGTCAGACATTTCCCAAATAGGGGATCCAGCCTGATATTGTGAGATTTTTAAAACATTTGATGAATGCAGATACCTTGTGAAAATACAATCTTCTCATCATACCGCAGAAAAAGCTTTGTGACCATAGTGGGAGTTTAAAATAAGATAAGAGAAAAGAGTGGCTGATGAACACACATATCAAATACTTTAAAAAATGAGCTTCTTAATAGGATTAACCAGATCCATGGAAAATGTTGATATTTTGCAATATGCTTTTATTTAAATTTGGAATTAAACTGGTATTTTTCAATTTTTCTTTAAACTAGAATTTTTTTAATGAATTTTGCAACCACCAAACTGGCAATCAGTTTTTGCTGGTATTTTGGACTGTTTATCAAAAGAGAATGCAATTCACACAACCCTCAAAAAGTAAAGCTGGAAGAGTTATAAGGAGTTTCCCATAAGAATAAAATGGTCAGGGCCATCACAGCCAGCAGATTCCACAGAAACAGTAGGCATAGTTGAAAGGCAATCACACAAAGAATGAAAAAACTCCACAGATATTTGGATGGGAATACAATAGTTTGGGATTGGTAATATGAGGCATCCTGACTCAAAGACATTTTAAAATAGTTCAGATTGCATCCGATTTGTCATTTGTTAAAGTATTTATTTCTTTTTGTCGAATATATGGCCAAGGGGTCACCATTTTGGAGTGCATCAAGATGATGGTTAGAATTAAGATGTCCAACAGTAGATTGGGTTAAATATTGCTGCAGTTAGTGGCTAGAAGTGCCATCTTTATCCTTTATGCCATCTTTACCCCTTTACAAAGGATAAACGTAAAGAAGTTACTGAACTTCTTTAGTAAGCCATCTAAATGAAATGGTAGAAACACCAAACCTTGGGTAAAGGTTGAGCCATCAGTCCCTAAGGACTGATGAAGCAAGTGCAGGAGCTGGAACATTGATTGTTGAAACTATTTGTCTAGGTGCCCATAAGGGCACCCACAGAAAGACCAGAGAACTGGAGAGAAAAAGCATCAAGGAAATAATACATACAGAAGCAGTTATAGCATGGCCTTGAGAAAAAAATTGAGAGAAGGAGCTCTTTGGGATCAAATATTGGTGGAAAGCAAAGCAATAATCTCCCATTGCATCCCTCTTCCTTTCAATGAAAGAGGATTTCATACATTCTTTATAACAATATATAACTGAGGGGGAGTGAGTGGGGCAGCAGCCTCAAGTGTTCCCTTTAGGGGACCACAAAAATAGCCACTGAAGCTGGTGGCTCACCACCCTGCTGCCACTGGTAATAAAGCAGCCGGCACTGTCCCATATGCCATATGCCATTGCTGTCCAGAGCACAGAACTGTCCTGCTACACTCCTTGTATTAGAATTACCTGACTCCCTCATCAGCACGGATCCTGGTTTTCTCTGATTAAAAATCCCCAAATGAAACACTGATAGATAGATACACACACACACACACATATATATATTAATGTTACTTCATTTTAGTCATGGAAAAATGTGGATTTTGGGTTACTTTTTTTAAATTGAAAATTGGGGATTTTTTTATCAGAGAAAATCAGGGTCACTGCTCATCAGTTTCTTGGCCATCTACTCAGATCAAAAAAGAGGTACAAGACAGTAGCCATGGGTGTCTGTACACAAGCGAAGAGGCTGCTCCAACATGCTATAGTTACAGCTCGTTGGAGCAGACCCAATTAATTGAGTCTGCTGAAGCGTGGTAGTTACCACACTCCAGCCAGTCTCTGCATCTTGCTTATCAGTGTCCCTGTGCTTCAAAATGGCAGCGGGGGTGCTTGTTGAACTAAAGCTTTAGTTCAAGCACACTCACCGCTATTTTGAAGTGCAGAGGCACTGATACATGAGACGCTGCAGTGCTTTAATTAAAGCGGCTCTCAGATCTTCTCTAATTAAAGCACCATCCACTCCCTATCCCCAGAGCATATGTGAAAGTGCCCCATGAGTTTTCCTGCTTCTTCCTGTACTACATTCATATTCCCACAATTCTCAGCACACTCCCAAAATCAAGTTGTAGCATATAAGAAGAACTGGCATAAAGATTTTTCTAGACACACTCTCTTTGCTTGTTGCAAGGTTCTTCCCAAGTATATGAAGAGGATTCTCCCCACTTGTTAAAATTATATTTTCAAATGCACGATATGTTTGTGCCCCTCCTGTATGTGAAAGGTTTGTTTGGCATTAATTTCAGATAGAACCATTTGATGGTTTCTTTGTGTGCTGACTTCGCTGTCAATTCTATAAGAACCAAAAATGATCATATGTATAATCTAGTTGTTGATCAGTAGAAGACTTCTCTTCTTCTCTAACAGGTATATTCTGCACGTGCTATACACAAAGAGCTTTCTCACAGTAGTATCCATTTGTGTAACAAGAACAACATTTGTGAACCCAAAGCTTTAAAACATATCTGTGTTGCTCAGGGCAATTAATGAAGTGCAGGATCTTTCTTAAAATAAATGGCAAGTGTTGATCTCTGTCTGATTGCTGCTGTGTCTAAGGGGAAAAAATATTCATTTAAACCTTTGGAATCCATGTACACTATGAAATCCTGAAGAAAAGAAAACAGGAAAGCATTTGCAATAGTAAAAATAGATTACTTCCTGGAAGTAGCAACCCTGAGGACATTGTGGATTTGGTTTTTTATATTGAAACAGCATATCTTTCGAGAGTCGCTGCTAAGCACTCCTGGTCTGATGTGGAGTTTCCCTGGAAAACAATCTGCATACAATATTTTTTGTTATTAGTTTTTATTTTATATGTTTATTTATATATTGTGTTATATATTGAGTGTCTGTATGTATGTTTGGTATCCAGGTTGTAGCCATATTGGTCTAGAGGCAAAAGGAATCAAAACTCATGGAAGAGGGGATATCTTTTATTAGACCAACTAGATATTTGCAAACCAATTATTTTATATATTTGCAAGCTTTTGGGCACACTCATCTGTCATTAGGCACAGGAGAGAGCAGAGACTGTAAAAGTTCTCCTAGGTAGAAATGAAAATTCATATTTCACAAGAGAGCTGAAAGTATGGTAAGATCTCCTGTTTGGAAGAGTTCATTTTGTACAGGCTAGGCACAGAGAAAGGTTAAAAAAGTATTTTTATATATGTATATATGTTCTGTACTCCATCAGCAGAGGGCACTGCCCAACCTGCATTATCTTGTGTTGCTGTTCTGCTTAGTGTTAAGGGTAGTGTTAAGGGTAGTTATTGTTAACAAAGGTGGTCCCCCTGTTCTTCTCTATGTGACATCTCCAGGACAAGAACCCCACAGATATATGATATTAATAGCAAGGATGGGATCCTGGTGAGTAGGAATGCTTCTAGTGCTTCAGTCAACAGGCCCAAAAAAACCCAAAATTTGCAGTGATCTGTGCTGCAAATGAGATGGGCTTTTTTCCTCCCATGTGCTGCCTATGTAGGTGCTCTCAACATGGCTACTCTGAGCCACATTGAAGAATTTGATGTGTTTAGTCCAGCCACCTGGGACTCTGATACTGACCAGCTAGACTTCTTTCTGGAAGCTAGTAAGATTACTAATAAGTGATAACCAGAAACATGCATTGTTACTGAGTGTCATTAGCTCAAAGACCTTTAAGATTACTTGCTCCTTTGTATCCTTGGCCAAGCCCTGTAAAAAGTCCTACCGTGAGATCCTCCAATAGCTAAATAATCATTTTACACCAACC
Source organism: Alligator sinensis (assembly GCF_000455745.1). Taxonomy (NCBI): domain Eukaryota; kingdom Metazoa; phylum Chordata; order Crocodylia; family Alligatoridae; genus Alligator; species Alligator sinensis. Next base: position 3,422,080 of record NW_005841920.1, read on the forward strand.
CCATCCAAAACTTGCATTGACTGTTGGAGAATGGTAATTTTGGCACTGGTCTGGATTCTCTTCTTAGAGATGATCTTGTGTGTGGGGTTTGAGACAAAGCCCTACAATGCAGACTTCTTGCAAGTCATAGCTTAACATGTGTCATGGCTCAAGAAGCCCTTGCATATGAAGCTGCCTTACTCCATTCAAGGGAAATCCCAGCATTGTCAGCACAACTGATCTCAGCTGAGGCATACTAAGTGCATTCGAGGGAGAAATCACCAAGAAAGCTACCACCAGTGCACAAGAATACAATTTTTTCTTCCCAAAGAAGCTGCTATAACTGTGGGAGAAATCATAGCCATTTCCATGGTGCCAACTGCCACTATTCCCAGCATAAGGGTAGCTTTGAATGTGTGTCATCAGAAGTCCAAGATATCTGGGAAGAAGGCAACCAAGGGGAGTGGCACCTCTAGTTACCACTAATACTGTTGCTGATTCAAATAAAATTCCAGTAGGCAAGTTGTCCCTTAGGATAGGGATAGACATTCAAAAAGGTGGCGCCTGAATTTATATAACTTTTGCAGGTTAGTCTAACCTACCAAGGTTGAACCACTTTGTAACAGAACAGACATGCAGGCACATGCCTGCGGTTGCTCAGGTCAGGAGCCAGGGGTGCTAGAGCATGCCCTCAGCTGCAGGGGAGCTGTGCTAGGGGGGGACGACATGGCCAGTCTAGGTTGAACTGGCCAGAGAGGGGTTTAATTCCCCGCTCCCTGTGCCACCGGCAGGGACCTGAGCCGGTTCTGCTAGGCAATCCCCCCTTGCTGCTGCAGTGGCAGCCCAGTGTGGCCCCTGAGGCAGAGGGGACAGGGACAGGAGGTTATTCTCCCCCCTACCCCCACTGCCCCTGGGGGACCACAGCCGGGTCTGTCCACCCTGACCACCACCAAGCGGCAGAATAAGCCCCCTCCTGTCCCCTCCTGTCCCTGTTCTGCCCTCCTCACTTCCAGCTGCCCCTGCCACAGCTGCACCATGCCATACAGCTTTGGGGGAGGGGGGGCAGGAAACTTCTGCTCTGTGTGTGGAGCTCCCAGACACCTTGGAAGGCAGAAGGCAGCTGGATGGAAGGCTTCAGTCCAGGGACTTCAGCTAGAGCTCCAGACATGGGGCAGAAGCTGCTGGGCTGAAGCTCCCGCCATTTTTAAGGTACATTAAGGGTACAGGTCTACATGTGCACACCCTTAATGTGCCTTTAAAATATTGATTTTAGGCTATTCATGCCTAAATTTAATAACTGCAAAAGCAGGTATCAAATTTATGTCTGAATAGCTAAAGTGCCTTAACACACATGTATTAAGGTGCCTTAACACTGTGTATTTCAACTGACTTGGGACTAAGTTTAGTTCCAAGTCAGTCCAGTCCACACACCGTGTTAATGCACCTTAGCACATGTATGTGTAGATGCATGCCTAAATTGCCTTAATGCACATTACCCAAATGCTCATTAAGTTTAGACACTCATAAAAACACATGTAGACATGCCCACTGTGGCTTACAAATCGTCCACTTATTGTGCTGTGCAAAGCCAAATGGTGGTATTCAATTATGTGCTGACTGCAAGTATACCATTAATAAAGCACTACAAAAGCACCCACAACAGATTCTAGCAGTAAACCAGCTCCTTGCTACTTTTGCTGGAGGGAAGGTTTTTGCTAAATTAAACTTGGCCCAAGTGTATCAAGGACTCTTTGTGGTTGATCAAATGGTGATGCACAGACAATTATCACCTGAAAGGGAGATTCTGAAACAAGTGCCTACAATTTGGAGTAAACACCCAGGGTTTTCCAAAAGCTTATGCATGACTTGCTTGCAGGTTTTAAGGGTGTTATGCCATAGTTTGATGATGTCCTCACTGAAGCAGGGTCCATTTCAGAATTAGTTGTCTGACTATGACAAGTGTTATGCCACATCTCTAACGCTGGCTTGAAACTCAAGAAAGATAAATGTGCTTTTGGATTAAGAAGTGGAGAGTTCCTGATGTTCTGAGTTGATGCCACTGGAATTTATCCAACAAATACAAAGGTACAACCTATTCATAATGCCCCAACACCTAAGAATAAGCGGGGAACTTTAAGTGTTCCTGGGTCTGCTTAATTTCTACCATTCTTTCCTAAAAGGCAAGGCTACAAATGCTGAACCTTTGCATCATCTATTGGATAAGGATGCCGTTTGGAAATTGACTAAGCTGAACAACAAGGCATCCAATAAAGTGAAGTAATTGTTGTTGTCTAACAACACGTTAGTCAATTGTGACATTGAGAAGCCACTTCTGCTTACTTGCGTTGCTTCACTGTATGGATAGGGGCTGTCCTCAGTCACCTTTAGAAGGATGAACGTGAAGCTCCTGTTGCCTGCTGTTCATGAACTACCAATAAGACTGAGGAATTATGCAAGAACTGATAGGGAATCTCTTGCAGTCATTGCTGGGGCTAGGAAATTTCATGGCTCTGTATGTGTCCACAAATTCACAATTGTGACAGATCTTAAACCATTGCTAGGGTTATTCACCAAGAAGGGAACAACATCCCAAAAGAGGAGTCCTGGCATTAAAATCAATATTTGTTATAACCAGGGATCTGGGTTTTCTGTTTGCCATGGAAAAACATGGTAAAATGTGTATTTTCTCATTTTAAGGAGAAAAAAGCTGTATTTTCTTGTTTAAAGAAAAAAAGTGGGAAACAGTGAGTTTCCTTTTGCA
>NW_005841920.1:3424870-3452952 GCF_000455745.1 Alligator sinensis
GGGCAGAGGAGGGGAGAATGGAGGCCCCTCACCTCATGGGCTCAGGCCAGCTCCCCCCCAAGATCCTAGCAGGGGTATGTTCTCCTGCTCCCACCTCCACCCCTCCTCCCCCTCCCCCTTGCTCACCCACTGCAAGGGAGGAGACTCTCTCCTCTCTGTGACACCCCTGGGTGGAGTTGCCCAGACTTAACCCTCACAGGGAATCTGAATAGAAGTTCCCTCTGCTCTAAAGCACCTTCAGCTAATAGCTGATTTAGCAAGTGTTAATTTTTTACATTATTGACCATTTTAAAAGAGCTCTGGAGTCATGAATGGGTGTTATGTCATGGCTGTAGAGTGCTGTCGGGGGCCTTATCATGAAAAAAATGTAACTTGTGTAAGCACCCTTCATTTTCAGCTTGGGTTGTGCACAATGGAGCAGATGGTAGTGTTGCGTTTCTCAGCCATGTTTTCAAGAGCTCCAGGGAAGCAGTATGGACATTCTCTAAGGTACACAGAAGGAAATGCCTTCTCATTCTGAGTGACCGCATTAGTTCTGTTGCCATGAAACAATGAAAATGACAGTCTCGGGTGGGGGGGTGTTGGGAGGTGTGTCTCTCTCTCAGAAATTGGTCCAGGACTGTGAAATTAATTTCTAGATCATGGCAGAAAGAATTTGAAACTTAGCATCTTCAGAAGTCTAAAATCCATTGCTTTGCTCGAACCCAGTGGTGCCCAATACTTTTGCCTGGTGGACCAGATGAGCAATGCCCAGTCCAGCCACAGGCCAGGTCTGGCAGTGGTCTTGATCAGGTGCTGGGGCTGGCACAGCCCTGGCCACACTGAAGGGGCTTAGCACAGCCCTGCAGTGGAAGAAGGCATGGCCTGGTCCCAATCTAGCCCTACAGGGGAAGGGGACGGCATGGCCTAGCCCCAATCCAGCCCCAGGGGGGGAAGTAGCATGGCCCAGCCCCAACCCTGCCATGTGGAAGGGGGCATGGCCTGGCCCAATCTAGCCATGCCAAGGAAAGGGGGTGTGACCAGCTCCAACTCACCGTGCAGGGCCTGGGGTTTGGGAATTTGGCAGTGAGGGAGGGTAGCTATATTAATTACCACGGCTTCAAATTTCCCAGCCTGTGAGAGTCCTGTGGGCTGGATGTCATGGCTCCACAAGCCAGATGTGGCATGTAGGCTGGAGGTTGAGCAGCCCTGTTCTAACCCAACCGGATCATTTATTTAAAAAAAACATAGAAAGTTAAAACTTGCTACAAATGAGAGTTCAGCACAATAAAAGAACATTAACAAAAGATGTAGACAGGTGGTAAAAAAGCAGTACATAATTTACTCGCCTTATATCACACACAAATATAATTGCCTTATGTTGTGTCACTCATAGAGGAAATAGAAAATTGTGCATGAAATGAAATCTGAAAGTTTCTTTCTCACTTACAAAACTTACAAAACAAACAAGAAAAAACCTAGTGGTCTATGGCATTAATTTTTCACTGACTTCTGTTTTTAAAATCTAGAGGTATAATCAGGTTTTTCAAATTGAGTATGTCCTTTTCGGATAGAACCTAGTCCTACTAATTCTAAATTAAATGCACATTTTACCAATAAAAATAAAGATGTGTAGATGTTCTTTGCTCTCTTCTGTTTACTTATTTAGAAGGCAATGAAACAGTGTTTTCACAGAGAGTTCTTTTTTAGGGTTTTTTATTTTTTGTTCTTTTTAATCTCCCAGAAATTGATCTTCCTTTTCAAGCCTTCATGTAAGGTCTTCATAAAGATTTCTATAGTGAGGAGACTGTCCCTGTCATTCTTCAACACTTGTGGGCACTCTTGCCCCAAGGTCAGATTCTGTGTGTGAGGTGCCTGTGTGAAGACTGAACACATATATGGGAGGAAACAGGAAGTAATTTTTCATGTTATTTTGTTGCAATACAAAACTTCTGAGTTTTGAAGATAATGGTAATTGCTAGCTAAGGTTTTTCAACCTCAGAAATCAAATTTCTACAAAGTTCACTGTATTTCCTAAGTACACTTTGCTACCTTCATTTAAAAAAAAAAGTTCTTTTAATTTTTGATCCCATATTGTAGAAGTCTGTTCAGATCCATTGAACGCTCTTCCATTGTTTAGCTCAATGAATTTATTCATCCCAGGAAGCAGTTCCTAATCCAATGTTCATTTAGAGCTTAAACCAGAGCTCCTATTGTAGATGCCTATTGATTCAACAAGCAGGGTGGACTGAACACAGGGCTGAGACTCAGATCTGGGATCTTATCCCATGTCACAAATTAAATCAATCTATGACCTCAAACAAGTCCCTCTGCTTCACTTTCCCATTTATAAAATGGGGACAATGATGCTTGCTAAAATTCATAATTAATCTCCAGGCCTTCACATGGAAAATTCTCTCAATTTTCCATGCACAGTCACGTTATTTTTACTTGATTTAATTTTTTTACATTACCTTAACCATTAATCAAGTATCTTGGGAGGTAAAAATACAGAATTAGTGATTCTATTATGGTGAAAATAAACATACAAAAATATAAAGATACTATAGAAATATAAAAAATCATGTCTTACACATTTTCATGTCTCAGTGGCAGTTTGAAGTACACCATACTTACTGCCCTGTTGATTCCTGGAACTATAAACTAATACCCCATGACATTAAATGTTTATATACACCTAAGTTGGGTCCTAGCACTTTGGCTTGGATAAACAGTGGCCAAAGTAGTTTATATATGCAGCTTGTTTTCCTACTGAAAGGAGATCCTTAAAGTAACTTCAATCAACAGAAGTGCAAAGATGAATGGTGATTTTCTTTTTTAAAGGGTCTTTCAACAAATCAAGTTAAGGAGCCCCTCTTAAAAGCTCATCTTAAATGCTGGAAAAGAATTATCAGACTGATGCTATTAATTACAGCTCTTTCATTTTTCAAACATATTTTCTCAACAAAGACATTCAGATTCTGAGATCAGGCCCAAACCTATTATTTTTCTAAAGGAGATAAAAAACAATTAAATCTGGAAAATCTGCTTGCCTCCGTATGAATTTAACACCCAGAAAAACATCAAAATCATGTAGTGATAATTCTTGTATCTTCCTGACATTAAGGTAGTGCTGAACTGTTTGTCACTCTAAGAGGATTCTTCTCCGCATCACCTCATCTTGATATGACATTTCCCACTCAATCCACAGTTCATGCTGCATGATACATGACCTAGAAAAGTATTGATAAATGAACACAGGTCTTCTGCCCCCTGTCCTGGCTCCTGGATCTCAGTGCAGAGCTGGCAGCTCCAGAGGGTGTGGGGGGGCTGGATGCAGGGATTGTAAAATAAGCCAAGAGGAAAACTATGGTGCCAATAAAAACAAGCACAACTAGAAATTTTTTCCAAACAAGAATTTTTTAAAAATCAAAATTTTGAAAGGCATTTCCTGCAAGCAAATGTTTTGTTAATGTTAAGAAAAAGAGTTTTTATTGTGATATTTTATTGGACCAATGGTACAAGTGGGAGAGAAGTTTGACAAGCTTTCAGGCACAAAGCATCCAAAGATATAACAAAAATATCTTTGCATTTTATATATTTCCTGCACCATCATGGCTACACCAAAACTCCAACCTTTGTTAATGTAGAAATGTTTCAGTCTGATAATGTTGAACTGCAAACTAACACATTTTAAGGTATATTTTATCATCATTTTAATGTGCTATAAACTTTGAAAGGAACTGAAGCATTCCATTTCATTTTGAGCCATTTAAAAAGTTTATAGTTGAAAATGATACATGCTTGTGTTTTGACCTTAGCGACACAGCATTTTTCTACCAAACATATTCCAGAACCACTGTATGAGTATCATCTCGCACTTCTATGATATTATAGTCTCCTTGTAAATGTTTTTGTCCATATATATCACCCTGTGTATAGATCAAAAATTATGAAATACATGTCCTTTCAACATGGAATATCCAGTGACAGTGGGTATAATTAATCAGTGGATAAGTAATGTATGCCATCGTTTCTTGCTAACTAACAGAATGTTATACTAAGTGTATGTTAAATGATGGGAAGAACCTTCTTAGTATCATTATGTCTGACTGGGTTTGTCACATTAGACTCTTGAAAGAACAGCAAAATTTCACACTTGTGAAAGATTGTGCCAGGTTCTGGACTTGTCTGCCGGAACAATCTACCTGCAGGGATTACAGGAACAGGTTTTTAAGCAGCAACTCCACTGTCTTTGTCCCTTCCTTCCTCCAATACAAACAAACATAGGTCAATTTGTGGTGCAGTGGTGACTTGTTTATAAATCTGAGCTTATTTTTCATAAAAAGATTTTTTCTCCTTTAATATTTTGTCTTCCAGACATGTTTCCAGCTCTGTCTCTCTTGATTTTATTTTCCCCCCTCTGTTTTCACCATGCTTTCTCTCACAAACACTTTTGTGTGTCTCATTATTTTTGTCTGCATGTTAAAGTAGCTCTCCCTACATTCAGGAATCTCTTACAACAGGAGAGTGGGCAGTACATATATATGTGTTTAAAACTAGACTGGGCAAACCTAGCAAAAGTATGACAGACAACCATTTCATATTGCCATGGAAATGGACTAAGTGACCTAGAAATATTTTTTCCCCTTCAAAGACTAAAGAAGGTGGACCTGGATCCAAAGAGAGACTTAGTTGAGTAAAGCAGGACTGAGGCAGAACTGAGGTACCCAAGTCCAGAACTGCGATTTTTAAAAGCACCAGTCAGATACTGCATAACCCAGGTATTGCCTAAACTCCATAGGTGTCTCAGTTTCGGACACTGAAGTTCTCGAGGTGCCAGAGTTTTGTCAAACAGGTCTCAAATACAAACTTCAATCATGTCAGAATCCATAAATTAGGCATTTCTCTGTATGTGAGAGAGGGTCAAACCTATCCCTTTCACTTCAAGTGAGAGTATCCTAAACCACTAGGATCTAAGCTACCTTGTGCAGACAGGGTGGGAGGGAGGGCACACTCCACCTTTTTGTAGTTGTCCCATTTTACCTGAGGGACTTAAAGATTAATTGGACCAGAGGGAGACAGATCAAGAGTGAGTATGATTGTCTTGCTTAGTGATGAGTGTACCCAGCTGTTTGAGGAGGGTCACTGGAATTTCAGTGGAAAGGTAACCAATAGTAATAATGGATGTAATGGTAGCAATCAGAAACCAATAAAATGTGTTTGAAGCTGACCTCAATTAACACTGATACGCACACTCATTTTAGTTGTACTATCAAGTAACTGCTGCAACACAATTAAAGCACAGAGGTCTGTTTTCGAGGGACATCAGTGACAGTTTTGTTTTCAAAACAAACAACTCGAGGCCACGAATCAGGATACCAAGTTGAAACTGAGTCTCTTGAGGATCTCACGATCCAGAGCTTGAGACCTCAGATAAACATAGTACTCCTGCAAAGAGTTTTTTGCAGCTTTTCTTATTGCAGATGATAAACAGGTGTAACCAGTAATCTGAAGAATCCTACTTGGAGTTGAGCAAATCAGCTAGAATGACACCAGTCCCATTCCAGTTTCCTAAACAGAGATAATATAAGGTGGTTACTGAACAGCAGGCTTAACCTCAAAGGCTAGAGAGTTCAGAGTAATCTGTTGCAAAAAACTAAGGGTTTATATTGATGCAGGTCAGGAAAGATTCTGAAAAGGAAATGAGGTTGATTAGTTCCATGAAAAGTACTTTAAACTCTGTGGAATCATGAATGATCTATATTGTGCACTAATACATTTATATTAGTCTACAGCAAAATAAAAACAAAACAAGGAAATAAAACAACAAAAACAAGCTTTGTTAACACAAAATTACTAGGGCTGTCAAACAATTAAAAAATGTAATTGCAATTAGTTTCACCATTAAAAAAATTAGTCACAATTAATTGTGATTTTAATTGCAAAGCTAAAAACTCAAAATTATTGCAGAAAAACTTTAAATTATGCCAAATTATGTAGGCACTTTGTGTGGTTGGGGGTATGTGTATGGGGGGGGGGATTTTTGAAGGTGTGGGGGACTGTGGCTGTGTGTGGGGGTTTTGGAGCCTGGGGAGGGGGAACCCCCATATCTCCTGGCAGGATGCAGGGTACTGTGGGTCAGAAGTGAGGGCAGCAGCAAGGCCGGGGGGGGGGACACTGTGGCTTGGCAGTGAGGGGCAGGGCACTGCCCCCTGCATAATCATATTACCCCACCACCAGTGTCCTGTTTATTGAAACTGGAAATATGGTATCCCTACAGGAATGCAGCCTGGCAGCATGTAGAGCAATGCCCAGCAGGTAAGTCTGTGGAAGGGAAGGGGCAGGGGTGGGCAGATCAAGGCCCCCATGGTGAGGGATGGAGTGGGGCAGGGGCTGGGGCTGGGGCTGGGGCAGGTCATGGGACAGAGCCATCGGATGCTCATTCAGGGGTGCAGTGGGCAGCATGCCTCCCATGCCTCCCTCAGGGGTGCATGCAGAGGTGGGGAGCTGCCCCCTGCCCCCACGCCCCTGGATGAGCCTCCCATGGCTCCATCCCACAACCCGCCCCAGCCCCATTCACCCTAGTCTCTGCCCCTGCCTCTTCCCCACTCCCTCCCTCCCTCACCATGGGGGCCTCCATCTGCCTTCCCCCACCTCTTCCCTTTCCCCCTGCCCTTTCCTCTCCACAGCCCTACTAGCCCTAATCTGCATTAGCCATATGTGCACATTGACAAGAGTTGTGACCAAACAGAATCCTGTGGCGGTCCATGAGCAGCTGCCCATAAATACTTTCTGGGTTCTTTCTGTCTTGTTAAAGGGATTAAGACACTCCATTCATTCTTGCTGGGGACCATAGATACGTCAGCAAACACCTCTTGGTGAAGAGTATCAAAAGCAGCTAGCAGATCTATAAGATTTGGCTTGGGAATGTTGTCTTTGACTTGTTGAGCAGAAAAATGTGCGGGCTGCCTCCCGATCCCGTCCATGTCGCCATGTGCAAGCCGGGAGCAATATGTGGACCCGTCTTTGCACACGCAGGCTGTGGCCAGCAGCCCGGGCACGCGGGGTCAGAGGAGACCGTGCGGCGGCAAGGCACGCACGGGCTAGAATTAGTCACAGAGGCGTAGTGGTTGATTTAAAGATTATTTACTTACACCCAAGATGGTCGTGGTGTAGGCTGGACAGTTTCCAGGTTCCGCTCCGCTTAAATCCTCGTTGGAGGACTACGACAAACTCGGTTCTTGGGCCCCGAAGTTGTTAAGGCTCCGCGGGTTCGGCAATTTCTTTCCCACGGAGTTGTCGAAGCTCCGTGGTTTTGGTTCGGCTCTCTGGCCCCGGAGTTGTTAAGGCTCCGTGGGTTCGGATCTTGAGTATATAGGATAGGGATATGTCTAGGATTGCGCTCGGCGACGGGGAGAGGCCAGAGGCTGTTTAGACCTCTGTTGCCTTCTTAAGAAATGTGTTGGGTTCGTAAGGATCCGCAGCGCTTAGAGATCTTCACGCTCTCCCTCTCGGACTCCAATTGCTTTCTGTCCAACTTGGGCGGAAACCACCCAAGCTCTTTATACGGCTAGCAAGCCAATTGCTAGCCGCCACATGTGCATAATTTAACACAAGCCAATAATGGGGCTCGAATTAAAATACAAATGGCAGGAACTCCTTTGCACCGTGCATTTCTGAGATGCAAAAGAAATGCACCATGCAAAGAAAGCTATAAATTGGCGGGAAAATTCTCCGTTGCATCGGAGTTCTCCTTTGCAGCAGAAAACTCCACCGTGCAAAGAAGCTGCAATTTGGCGGGAAAATAATTTAGCAGTGCCGAAGCACACACAAAACAAAAATCACAACTTTGGGTTGTGACAAAAAAGATCATGGAATTGATGGACTGTAGGTAGAGGAGAGCAAAAGCATGCAGTGATTACTATTTTATCCAAGAAACATGACATTTTTCAGTGAATAAGGTGGACAAATTTTCAAAGAGCCCTTGGTTAAAATATTAGTTTTCCACGGGCTACTGATGGGGTTACTCCAGATTTATGCCAATGTCAGAATCAGGCTTGAAATCCAAATTTGGAATTCAATGGTACCCAATTGGTAACTGATCTTAGCTCTGTTCATGGGGTACAGAACAAGACGTGAAGGTTCAGCTACAATGATTTAAAATACTTAGGGTAGCTAATGAAATAAAGCGGCTTGAACCCAATGTACTATCTAATCTACCAATAGCATACATAGCCTTCAAGATGTGACTTCTCATCTAGTTCAGGATAAAATGGTCAAATTATATGATTGCCAAGTACAATTTCATCTGTCTTGAATCTAACATACATATCTTTCAGAAACTAGAAGTAACAGGATGAGATTACCTTTATTCTAGTGCTGGTTCCATGGAAATTAGAATTAAGGATATCCTTGCTTGCTCATTGCCACAATGAAAATCTGGTTATGTGTATTTTTCTAATTGTAGCATCCTTTATTATGCCAGATTCTCACTAATAATCAGATAAACATATATATATTTGCTTTGTAAATCATGCTATTACCCCAGTGATGATGACTGAATATAGCCTATGATATTCCTTGTAAAGTGTTTGAAAAAAATTGATCAGCATTCTTTGACTTTCATGACAATGATTGTTGTAGGCAATCTATTCTTCTGTTTTTCATCTTGAATATTTATTGACCAGATTCTGAAACTGATTCATTTTTACTTCATTCTTGCTCAGGCAAAATTCCCATTCAGTTCAACTGACTTTAGAGTTTAGACTTTCCATTTTATGGATTCATTATTGTTTCAACACTGAGTGGTAATAAATGGAAATGTAAGGATTTCAACAATGCAAATTAAGAAAAGAGATACTACAAAACTAAATGGAACAAATTCATATAGACAAGTCATTAAGGTGCTGTACATCCTGGAATAGATTCAAGAGGATCAGTGTTGTAATTAAATTTCCATGTGAACTTCTGATTTTTATAAATACCAGAAACCTTTTCCTTTCAGATTCGAAGTTTACCTTCCTCATCTGGCTTGTTGCTTCCTTTAACTGGATGGGGAATGCATTGCTCTTTTGTAGGGAGAAGCTTGCATTATTGTTGTCTAATTTGCATTGTTGTTTTTTTCCATGAATAGTGTCCCAAGGGCTTCAACTACTGTGAGACTACTGAAAAATATTTTTTTCTCTTCAGAATGTGTGGGATTGTGCAGAAAAATTGAAGCAAAGAGTGAAGATCTGGCTCTATTGAAATTAGTGGTGAAACTCCCACTGACTTTGGCGAGACCTTAATTGATCTCTTTAGGAGGATGTATGTTAGAGTTGAACTGTAGAAGATATAGAAGATGCTCTGAATAGAAAATGCAAACATTTCAATTTGTCAGGAAATTATCAATAAAAGGAATCAGAAGCATGATATTTTATGGTATGCTGTGTATTAAAATGCTAGATTTATTTTTATGTGAAATATTATTATGCTGGCCTAAACTTTACCCTCAACATTTTCCATTTGTTTGAACCTGTCTAAACTTGTTGCTCTATATTCTATTTTTAGAACAATGCCAGATGTGTGCCTAAGGATTTCCAAATGATCTTGCAAGTCATTTTGTAAATATGGCTATCAAAACATGTTGATTAGTGCTGATGATCATAGAATCATATCATCATCTATCCCTGGATACGAGGATGTCTGCCAGTGGGGGATTACTGGTGAGTTTTAAGGTGGCTGAGGAGGCCAATCCGTGCTCTGCAAGTTTTTATACAGATATGACAAGTGATGCCTTGTCGGGGCACAATTGTTGGCCAGGGTGTTGTGCACTTTCCTTCCTCCTCTGCTATTTCTTAGCTTCCTGAGAAGAACAGTTCTCTTCAAAGTGGGCTGTAGCTTGATAAATAGTGCAGCGCCACTGAAACCTGTTACCAACCATCACTTCCCATTTTGTGGGGTTGATGCCCCCCTTCTTAAGGTATGCTTTCAGGGTATCCTTGTAATGCTTCCTCTGTCCTCCATGGGTCCTCTTACCATGACTAAGTTGAAAGAAGAGGAGTTGCTTCAGGAGACAAGTGTCAGCCATCCACACACAGTGGCCAGTCCAGTGGAGTTGATGTTTCATGATCTTTGCCTCAATGCTGGTTATGTTAGCTGCAGAGAGGATGCTAGCATTGGTGCAGATGTCTTCCCAGCTAATGGCAAGGATCTTCCTGAGGCAACACTGATGGAATCATTCTAGGCACTTAAGATGGCTTTGATATGTCACCCATGTCTCAAACCTGTTGAGGAGCATGGGAATAACCACCGCATTGTAGGCCAGGATCTTAGTTTCCACCTGCAGATCTCAGTGAGCAAAGACATGGCAAAGCAGCTTTCCAAAGGTTACACTGGCACAGTGAATCCTATATTCAATTTCTACATCAAGACTGACTGACTGGGAGAAGCGAGTGCCAATTTATGGAAAATGCTTGACATTTTCCAGGGGTTCTCCACCAATGGTAATTTGTGGAGGGAGTGGGGCAGCTTATGCTGGGGCAGGCTGATGGAGCACCTTGTTCTTCCCAGTGTTAAGGGAGAATCCCAGGCTGTGATAGGCACTTGAGAAAAGATCAAGGGTGGAATGCAGATCAGTCTCAATGTGTGCTAGACTAGCATAGTCATCAGCATACTGAAGGTTGGTGATGCCAATCTTGGTAACTTTCATTTTGCTGTGAAGGCACCACAGGTTGAAAAACTGATCGTCCATTTGATTCTCAACTCCAATTCTCAGAGGAAGGCAGTCATGGATGAAAATCAAAATCACAGCAAGGTAGATGGAAAAAAAGGTTGGGGTGAGGACACAACCCTGCTTGACACCAGTACTGATGGTAAATGGGTCTATCTCTGATCCATTTCAAAGGGCTGTGGTGGTCATCCCATCATGGAGTAGCCTGAGAACACTGATGAAATTCAGTGGACAACCAAACCTAGCCAGCATCTTCCATAAGGCTTCATGGTTGATGGAGTTGAAGGCCTTGGTTAGGTCAATGAATGTCATAAACAGCTCCTGGTATTGCTGTCTACACTTCTCCTGGATCTGTTGCACAACAAAAATCATGTTGGTGGTACCCCAAAATGATATAAAGCCACACTGGGATTCTGGAAGGACATCTTCAGCAAGGGGGAGGAAGCAATTCAGAAGGATGAGAGTAAGAATTTTCCCAGCAATGGAGAGGAGGGAAATGCCTCAGTAGTTCCCACACACTGACTTGACCCCTTTCTTGAAGATGGTCACAATGCTGGAATGCTTTAAGTCAGGTGGAACTTCCTCATTAACCTATATTTTGATGAGAAGTTGGTGAAAAGGTTGTGCTACTGCTGTTCTACCAACTTTGAAGACCTCTGCAAGGATGCCATCTGGCCCTGGTGTCTTACTGTTCTTGGTCTGAGTGATGGCACACCAGACTTCCTTGAAGGATGGGGGATCAGGAAGGTTCCTATTACTGGGTGTTGAGGGATGGACTCAATGGTGGCAGCTGAGACCTCAGATTCCCACTTGAGTAGAGTCTTAAAGTGCTCCTTCCAGCGTTGCTTGATGGATATATTGTCCATGAGAAGAGTGGAGCTGTCCTGGGATCGCAAGGGGATTGGGCCATTGGAACACGGCCCATGGATGACTTTTATTGCTTGAATAAAGCTTCTCATGTCAGGTTGGTCAGCAAAATTCATGTCATGTTGGTCAATGAAACTCCCTCACCTTGGACCATAACCTTGTTGTGGTGGAGAGGCTTGTGTGTACCAATGATCTTCAGAGCTATGTCATCTGGAGTCTTGTACTCCTGGTAGAGTCTCCCCTGGCAAACAGAACTGAAGTGAGGTCCCAGACTAAGCATAGTCCAAACTCCTGGAGACCCCAATGGCGGAACAGGCGTACTTGAGGACCTGCTAGTTCTCTGTGGATTTGAAGGCAGATGACAGCTGAAGTGGGATTGAAGTTTCCGGTTGCCACTAGGTTCAGGATTCTCTCCTGTCAAGCTCATGTGGTTGTAGCTTGCGCACTAGCTTCCCCACATTAAAAGATGTCATGCACAGACCTCTGCCAGGGATGTTAACATCTCCCACAAACCAAGTTCTGTGGCAACAGATAAGTGGCAGTGGGGTCAGGAACAATGATTTCTGGGGAATCCCTAGTCACAAATATGCATGTAGGCAGTGGTCAGGTGATGGTTGTTTTGTATGTATCAAGATAGAAGTACACTTTGGCAGCTGCAGCCATGAGTGAGCAGTCCTCTTTAGGACTCCCTCTGCTTACCCTGAATGAGGAAGTTTTGGGTTTTTTTGGAAAGAGAAGTGCATTCACAGGGTTGGCTTTACCATCAAGAACAAGACTGTCAGCCAGCTTTCAGAACTCCCTGTGGACATTAACAAACACCTCATGACAATCCACCTCAAGCTTAGTAACAATGAGTATACTATGGTCAATAGTGTGTATGCCCCCACATTTAACAATAAAGTCAACAAGAAACAGTTCTACTGTGCTCTTGACACAGTTCTGATTGCCACTGCCAAGGAAGATAAGCTCATCCTTGTGGGTGACTTCAATGCAAGAGTCGGGTGACACTGAACTCTGGAGTGGCACCATTGGGAAAGAGGGGGTGGGGAAAGTCAACTCCAATGGATCCTTCTCCTCAGCAAATATGCAGAGCATGACTTGATCATCATGAAACCCATCTGCAGACAGAGTGACAAATATAAGACCACTTGAAAACATCCATGCTCCAATCACTGGCACCTTCTTGACTACATTATTGTCAGAGCCCATGATTGTACTGATGTCCATATCACCCCAGTCTTGGGAGGTGCAGATGACTGCTGGATGAATCACCGTTTAGTCAGAATAATCATGGATATGCAGCTTGCATCACAACACTATAAACAACTGAAAGGAATGCAGAAGAGATTTAACATCAAGGCACTTCCAGACCAAGCTAGATGCAAGGCTGTCTGACCTATCTGATGACATCAAGGACATCCAGGCACCTTGGGAGGAACTTAAGAATGTTATTCACAAGGCATACATTGAATCAGTTGGATATCCCACTTACCATCACCAGGATTGGTTTGATGAGAACAATGAAGAAATCCTAGCACTATCCATCAGAAGAGAGCCACCTTCTGCAGATGGCAAAATGAACCCTCCAACCAGCAAAATAAGAAGCTTCCCACCAGCTCAAAGTTGTAGTTCAGAGGAGGCTATGGGACATCAACAACCAGTAGTGGCAAGCAAAGACCATGGAGATCCAGAATCATGTAAAAATAGGGCTGGAAGGGATCTCAGAAGGTCATGTTGTCAACCTCCTGCTCAGGACAGGATCGTTTCTCCTCTAAACTAGCCTAGACAAGTGTCCATCTAGCCTATTCCAAACACAACTGCACCAACAACCCTTTTCTGCAACTACTAAACCCAATGCCTAAAAACATCAAGAACACCCTACCTTGCCATAGATAAAGCAAGGGCAAGGACACCATCAATGTCCTACCACTTCAAGGATGGGAGGCAGCTTGTTAAAATACATTTGAGAGATCCAAGGAAGAAGATCATGTTCCTTGCTACACAGAAAGCAAAAACCCCCACAGTCCATACGGTAAAATAATTTCCTGATCCCAAGTATAGTGGTCAATCTGCCCCTAAGCAGAGGAGCAATACCCTTTAGCCTGATTATACACAATCAGCATTAGCAGATGACAGAGATGGCTTCAGCCCCCAACTGAAAAGTTTAAATCTGTTTGGAACATTAATTTTGTCTTGCCTCAGTTTTTTTAATGTTTTTATTTACCACAGGTCCTGGTTCTCATGGGGGACTTCAGTCCCCCAGGAATTTGCTGGGAGGGCAATACAGCAGTACACAGGCAATGGAAGTTTTTGGAGAGTGTTGGGGACAACTTCCTAGTGCAATTGTTGGAGAGGTCAACTAGGGGCCCTGCTCTTTTTGACCTGCTGCCCCCAAAAAGGGAAGAGTTGGTGGGGAATGTAGTAATGGATGGCAACTTGGGCAACAGTGACCAAGAGATGATTGAGTTCAGGATCCTGAAGAAAGGAATGAAGGAGAGCAGTAGAGTAAGGAGCCTGGACTTAAAAAAGCAGACTCCCTCAGGGAACTGATGGGCAGGATCTCCTGGGAGGCCTGTCTGGGGGGGAAAGGAATCCAGGAGAGCTGGTTGTATTTTAAAGAAACCTTACTGAGGAGTGCAGGAATGAGCCATCCTGATAGACAAGAAAATTAGCAGATATGGCAGAAGACCAGCTTGGACTAGCAGGGAACTCTTCAAGGAGCTAAAACACAAAAAGGAAGCTGACAAGAAGTAGAAACTTGGACCAGCAACTAGGAGCATTGCTCAGGCATGCAGGGATGCAATCAGGAAGGCAAAAGCACAAGTGGAGTTGCAGCTAACATGGGACCTGAAGGATAACAAGAAGGTTTTGTACAAGTATGTCAGCAACAAGAGGAAGATCGGGGAAAGTGTGGGTCCCTTACTGAACTGGGGAGGCAACCTAGTGACAGATGATGAGGAAAAGGCTGAAGTACTCAATGCCTTTTTCACCTCAGTCTTCACAGGTGAGGTCATCTCCCAGACTACTGCACCTGAGAAGGAGATGAAGAGGAGGTTTGGGGAGGAGGTGAGCAGCCAACAGTGGTGAAAGAACAGGTTTGGGACTATTTAGAAAAGCTGGAAGTGTATAAGTCCATGGGGCCAGAGGTTGCTGAGGGAGTTGGTTACCATTATCTTTGAAAGCTTGTGATGATCAGGAGCGGTCCCAGATGATTGGAAAAGGGCAAATATAGTGCCCATATTTAAGAAAGGAAAGAAAGAGGATCTGGGGAACTGCAGACCAGTCAGCCTCACCTCAATTCCTGGAATCCATTATACTAAAGCACTTACAGTCTTCAAGGAATTCATTTCTAAGCACTTGGAGGAAGAGAAAGTGATCAGGAACAGTCAGCATGGATTCACCAAGGGCAAATTATGCCTGACCAACCCGATTGCCTTTTATGATGAGATGACTAGCTCTGTGGATTCAGGAAGAGCAGTGAACGTGATCTATCTTGACTTTAGCAAGGCTTTTGACACAGTCTCCCACAACATTCTTGCAAGCAAGCTAAGGAAGTATGGGTTGGATGAATAGACTCTAAGTTGGATAGAAAACTGGCTGGAAATTTTGTCGCAGAGGATAGTAATCAATGGCTCAATGTCTATAGCAGCTGGTATCAAGTGGAGTGCCCCAGGGGTTGGTCCTGGTCCCAGTTTTATTCATTATCTTCATCAGCAACCTGGAAGACAGGATGGAGTGCACCCTCAGAAAGTTTGCAGATGATACCAAGCTGTGGGAAGTAGTAGATACACTGGAGGGTAGGTCTAGTATTTAGAGAGACTGCATCAAATTGGAGGATTGGAACAAAAGAAATCTCATGAGGTTCCACAAGGACAAATGTAAAGTCCTGCACTTAGAACAGAAGAATCCCACTGCACTGGTATAGTTTAAGGACGACTAGCTAAGCAGCAACTCTGCAGAAAAGGACCTGGGGGTTACAATGGACAATAAGTTGAATATGAGATAAGAGTGTGTTCTTGTTGTGAAGAAGGCTAATGGCATACTGGGCTGCATTAGTACGAGTGTTACCAGCAGATTAAGGGAAGTGATTATTCACCTCTACTCGGCACTTGTGAGGCCACATCTAGAATACTGTGTCCATTTTTGGGCTCCCCACTACACAAAGGATGTGCATAAATTGGAGAGTCCAGTTGAGGGCAACTAAAATGGTTAGGGGGCTGGAGCACATGACTTATGAGGAGAGGCTGAGGGAACTGGGTTTATTTAGTCTGCAGATTAGAAGACTGGGTAGGAATTTAATAGCAGCCTTCAACTACCTGAAGGAGTTGAAGCTAGGATGGGGATGGAGCTACACTGTTCTCAGTGGTGGCAGATGACAGAACAAGGAGCAACGCTCTCAAGCTGTAGCACAGGAAGTTTTGGTTAGATATTAGGAAAACCTTTCTCTTTAGGAGGGCAGTAAAGCACTGGAACAGAGAGGTTATGGAAGCTGTATCCTTGGAGGTTTTTAAGACAAAGCCTTGGCTGAGATAATCTAGTTGGGGATGGTCCTGCTCTGAGCAGGGTATTGGATTAAATGACCTCCTGAGGTCCTTTCCAACCCTAATTTTCTATGATTCTATGTTGGAGGACTGCTGGGAATGCCATTTCTCATGGTAAACAACTTATGAACTCCCCAGCTCTGAGACATTAGAATGGGCTACCTTGAGGCTTTCATTCACTGCATTGAAAATATTCTTTATACATGTTTTAATCACAATAGCAAAAATTAGGTGTGTTATAGAGGTAATTAAAAATACCATACAGATCCAAAACTCATTGCTCTAAGCACCGTACAATAAAAATTCTTCTGTAAGATAGCCCTGCTTCAAAGTAGACTGAAGGGGGACAGGGAAGAGATAGAGGATGAGGTAACACTTAATAAGTTTTAAAATGTTCAGATAACACTTTTATCATTATCTTTCCATTTGTGTTGTCTATGTTTTGCCAGGTTCTGCTCAGGATCAGAAAAACAGGAAGTCCTGAGGGACTGTTTTTGTAAGAATCCAGCCCAGATATAGATATATAGATATAGAGAGAAATAGATAGAGATAGAGATAGAGATTTGAAGTTTTGACAGGCATCCAAGGTTTTGTCTACTCACTGGACCATATTTGTAAGATGCTTAATGTTTGGTAGAGAAACTAATTTTCACTCGGAAGCCGTTCACAATATGTTTTGACATCTTTCACTACAGAACTGAGGTTCATGGATATCTTTCAGCATTGGTTCCAGCATCCCAGGAGTGGAAAGAATGTCCATGATAAACACAAGCAAGTCAAGAAACAGAGCAAGTGGGCTGCTTTGAAACAAAGAACTGGCCTCCTATGAGTAGAGTTTTATAAAGGGATCTGGTCATCTCCTTAAACATTGTTAAAAAGCTTAGAAGGGATTAGCTAATGGGAAGCTGCTGTCATACAGCAGTGCAGAAATCTATTATGAAAGTGTACTGCATGTAACCTATAAAATCATTTGTTTGGATTTTGTCCAGTTACACCCGTGCAGCATCAATAATGTTAGTGTATTTTGCACAGATGTAATTAAAAGTAGAATGTGGCTCAGTATATTTAAATAAGCAGTGTCAAGTCCTTACCCAGGATCAGGTTCTGTGCTCTGTTGATTTAAACAGAAGCTGTGGATGTTTATGATCTTGCAGAAGACACTCGACAACTCCCAGAATTGAGTGTTCATTTCTTTTCTATAGACCCGTTTACAGGTCTATCAATATAGACCTATAAGGTTTTCTAGGGTTGTCAAGTCTAAGCACGTCACAAACTTCAGTGTGACTGGAAGATTTTTAAAAGTAAAACAAGTAAATTGGATGCTCAAGTCTCATGGACTAGTGGGTGCTGAAAACCTTCCAGTCCCTTGTACCTTTGAAAATCTGCTTTGCAATTACTTTACGTGTATGAAATTCCCAGTGTTGTCAGTGAGCTTTCCCTATTGTGTTTTGTCTGGTCCTGCCTGATTTAGTATTGACCAATGTGTGCACTTTGCAAATGTAAAATTGGAATAATAAGAACAAATGGGTTTTTTTTACCAGTTTACATGAAAGGAAATATATCATCTTTGTGGTTGCTTAATAAAAATTAATTATTTGAATTGTTTACCAAAAGAGTGTGGTAGTTTACAGGATATCTGTCTTTAGCACTCTCTAATCTAGCCAGAATGTGTAGGAAGTCCATCAGTTCCTGAAGCTGTAGATGATTTCCTGTACATCACTTGTTGTAGCCTGGTATATTTGATGATAGTCTAACTGTATGCTTGAAATGTTAGGAATGCATTGTTCATTTCCAGCCAAAAACTGAAAATCAAGGTCGAAGTTCTCCCAGTTGATGTGCTCAAAAACAGGCACAATCTTAAAGTCCCAGTAAAAGTTATAAACTCTTTGCATATATTTCAGGTTGTCTCAAGGTATGTTAGCATTTTCTACATATCCTCTGAAATCCATCTAATAATGAACTGCTCTGCTTAGTCATGTATCAATAAATGTAATGTTCTGTCTAGATGAACCAAGTCTCTCTCAACGTTTTTCCTCACTAATAGTATGCAGCATCATAAAAAGTCAAATACAAAGAAACCTATTGCTTAGGACTAAAATATCTGTAGTGTATATCTTGGAGTTTACAAGAAAACCTTACCTCAAGTGAAGAGAGAGTACTGGGCTCTTGAGTGAAAAGGAGGTGATACCTTTCTGTCCTGCAACTTCTGAAAATATTCAGGACAGAATAATGCAGGGGTGGGCAAAATATGGTCCTGTGGGCTGGATCTGGCCCACAGAGGGACTTTGTCTGGCCCTCAATGGGTCCCTCAGTCCTGCCTGACCCAGGCGCCACCTGGCCTGTGGCACATCTCGCCACCCCCTGGGCATGCAGCGGGACTGTGGTTGGACTGCCTTTCTAGGCAGCCTAGGCAGTAGCAGCTCCTTTCAGCTGCTGCTACCTCTGGCCCCAGCCCTGTGGTACTGGCAGGGACCTGCATGCACAGCCCTGACCCCAGCCTACCCTGCGCCTGCTCCGGGCTCACCTGCCTACATTGAACAGCTGTGGCAGTGGCTGGGCAGAAGCTGCTGCTCAGTACAGAAGAAAAGCGGCTCCTTACCTTTGCCACTCCTGGGCCCCTCTTGCTGCAGCCATCCAGTGCCTGCACTCAGGCTGACCTGTGGCTCCCCTGCGCTGCCACCACTGCCTTACTGGGCAGCCTGAAGGTGGTAGTGATGGCAGCAGAGAGGAGCCACAGGGCAGCCCTGGTACAGGCTCTGGGTGACTGCAGCAAGAAGAGCCCAGCAGCAGTGAGGAGGAGGGGCCACTTTTCCTCCATGCCAAGCAGCAGCTTCTGCCCAGCCACTGCTGTTGCTCAGCATGGGCAGACAGTCTCGAGCAAGCATGGGGCGAGCCAGATCAGGGCTGTGCATGTAGGTTCCAGCTGGTCCGCTTTAGCAGAAACAAGATTGGAGCAGGCATAGGGCAAGCTGGGGTCAGGGTTGGGGCTATGCACTGTTGGCAGTGGCAGGGAGGAAGCTCAGGGTACATGGACTCCAGGCTGTTGCATGTGGAGGTTGCTAACCAGCCCACGGCAGCTGTCCAGAACTGCCTATATAGCCCACAGGCCCAAATAATTTCCTGTCCCTGAGATAATGAGTGCCTTAACCTCTCTGCAGCTGTGCTAGCTACTATAGAGACTTGTACAGATGTATTATGTATTGTATTGGAGTAACTGAGCTTGTTTGGTCTGCAGGAAAGAAGGCTGGGGTCAATTTGATAGCAGCCTTTAACTACCCAAAGGGTGGTTCCAGACAGGATTAAACTAAACTGTTTTCAGTGGTGGCAGATGGCAGAGCAAGGAGCAATGATCTCGAGTTGCAGCAAGGGAAGTTTAGGTTGGATATTAGAAAAAAACTCTCTCACTAGGAGGGTGGTGAAGCACTGTGTAATCTTCCGTGCTGTTCACCAGTGCACTTGGTTTGTCTGGGCTTTTCGAGCTTCACCGTAGCTCAGGGAACGGATAGCTTGCGACTGGGTCAGATTTCTTGGAAGGTCCTCAGGGGTTCTCTCCTGCCTTGTCTTGCTGGAATAAACTTCTTAAATTGGGAGGAAGATAGTGTGGCAGGGCACTGTTGATGCCTGCCACTTCAAGGGCTGATAGAAGCAGCTAGCAGGTGCTTGATTGTGGCGGCCATTTTAGATCTCTGGCCACCTATATAAACAGAGCAATTCGCTGCTAGCAGGCCAGGCAGAAACATAGCCTAGTTGCAGGCTGAATGCTACATCTTGGAGGTAAGGGCAGGAGCTTAAGGGGGTGGTTTGGAGGCTCCTGGTCCTGGGCATGACCTAAAACTGTACCCTGCTGGGAGTGGGGCTCCCAGTGGTGCAGAAACCCCCAGGAAACCACCCCAGTGAAAGGCAGGTCGGGGGGCCTTAATAACCCCAGCTCCCACAACCGGGTGGGTTACCCCCTAGTAGAGCCAAGAAGGTGGACCCAGGTTAGAGAGTGGGATAGAAGCTCAGAAGCCTGACTTGAAACACCCTTGACTGGTCAATGCTGGGGCCAGGATCAGAAGGGTCAAAAGGGCCAGGGGCCCATTACGAGGGACACCCAGAGCTAAGGGCCTGGGGTTACAACTGGCCTTGGAGGTGAGGCCAGGGTCTGTATGGCCAAAGGTCCTGCAGGGGCTACGCCCAAGAGGGGGATAGTTCAGGGAGCTAGGCAACCCAGAATGAGAGTGTCCCGGGACAGAATGGGGGGAAGGACCTCGGACAAGAAAGGAAAGCTATGAGAGGCAGGAGGGACAGGAGAGAGAAAAACAAACACACAGGGAGGGGAGAACAAGGAAAAACAACTTACCTTCAACAGGAGCCTCAACACAACAGAAACAGGGAGAAGCCTGCGTGGCTCATTAGCCACGCTTTTATTCTGCTGAGGCTGGCCAGTGACGTCACGATGAATCCCCATCCGGCAGGGATAAAAGGGGCAGATGGATGAGGAGGAGAAAAGGAGAGGAAGGATCCGGGGACTGTGGGGATGTCAGGCCCCTTCTGGGATTATCACCGGGAAGAAAGCTGTGGACGGGGAGCCAAAGGAGGCTCCAGACGTCCGCCGCGGCAACAGCGGCTGGGAACAGACCACCAGCGCCGGAGGCAAGCGGGAAGCGGCTCTGCCAGCCTGCAAGAATTTCAGCGGCAGGGAAAACAGCAGAGGACACACAGGAGTCATCACCACAGCTGGGAGTAGTGAGGGCTGGAGGGAGGAGGAGGAGCTCTACCTGGCAAGAGAGCCCCAGCGGAAGCAGCCAGAGGGGCTGCACAGAACTCGGGCATCGATCCTGAGTGTGAGGGAGAACCGGCCACCCATCAGGGAACGGAGAAGCCTCCAGATAGGAACACTCCAGAGAGCAGAGGAGCAAGATAGCCCAGGGCTTATAGAGACAGGGGAAGGAGGAGAAGGGAGGACCTGAGCAGGGGTTAGCTCCTAGCCAAACTGTAGAGAGCTCGGCACCCAGGGTCTCTGAGGTAAGAGACCTGGGAAGGGAGTTGCTTTTTGTTCTTTTTTTTCATATGTTTCTTTTGAGTTTCCCCAAGCAAAGGGGTTGAGGAGTAAGAGAGACAGGGCAAAATTCATGAGACGACCCGTCGAGCTAAGATCGGGGGAAGCTACTCCTACGATAGTACAGACCCCATGAGCAAGACCAGCAAACACAACGCAGGATGGAATAAGCCAATTGGCCTCAGAAGCCAGTATCCTGAATAGGAGCCAAATCGTGAGGCTATACGGTGGCAGAGGAAGAGGTACATGGTCACGAGTGAGGGACAACTCATCGAGGTGGCGTGAGGACGGGGTGTAGGGGTGGCAGAGCCCCACTAGCGACCACCAGGACACCCGTGCCATGGAAGATCCTCAGGATAGCCATTCCCCGCACTGAGAAACATTCAAGTCGTGGCAGAAGAGATAGGGGAAAGCTTCCCGCGGAGGGAACACCAGCACGACATTTTTCAGGAGGCTGCAGGGCGTACACCTCTCCGTGTGTGAGCCAAGGTAGCACATGACCAATTACTCGAGACCCAGTGGTCACAGAGAGCAGATTAGGCCACCTGGTTGGAGGGATCTGGTTGGAGTCTGGACTGAAGGATTCTGGGGCCCAGTGTGGGGCCGGTGATGTTAAGAACTGTGGATGCCATCTGCGAGGCTTGGGCTGTGCTGTAGAGGAGGAACAGAGCTGCAGATAGCACCCCCTGGCATCAGGGCAAAAATGGGCAGCCTCCCACCTAATTTACACCATAATTATGTATCATCAAGGCATGGCAGAAGAGGAGGTGGGTGGTTGGCCCAAAAACAGGTGGGCAGGCCAATGACAAACTGGCCCTGAGAGAGCCCCCTGTTACAGATAGTATGCTCTGCCTTGCCAGGCCCCCTCCTTCAATCTTCCCATTTTGGGGCTCCGCCTCCCCTATACTCCGCCTAACGCCAACCAAAGATGTTATTGCCCAATTTTCTAGGTCTGGTCACGGTATCAGTCTTTTGTCTTGACCTTTTCAAGTTATAACAGTCACATTCAGACGTTGCATTTTCTGGTTTGCTTTAAGCCGTATTATGACTGGCCTAGAATCCTTCCTGGCCCCAGGTTACCTTACTCCCCAGCATATTTTCCCCTCTCCCTGGGTGGTGTTTGCCGGAATCCAAGCATCCATCTCTCCTTCACTCTTCAGGTTCCTGGAGGGTCCAATCCTATCTGGAGATGTCCAGAATCCATGGCACCATGTCAGGTACGTAAATTAGCCCTCTTGGGCTTAGCTGGTTATTGGAGGCCCCTTCCTGGAGCTGCCACCACTTTCCTTCAGTGGGGCTCTGCTCCACTCCAGGCTCCTCTGGGCCCACCAGGGAACCCACTTCCAGTTCCTCCCCTTGCTCCTAGTCCATCAGGGTTTTTATTCCCTTTTCAAGGGACCAGCTGGCAAATCAGTG
Source organism: Alligator sinensis (assembly GCF_000455745.1). Classification (NCBI taxonomy): domain Eukaryota; kingdom Metazoa; phylum Chordata; order Crocodylia; family Alligatoridae; genus Alligator; species Alligator sinensis. The sequence continues at coordinate 3,447,429 of NW_005841920.1, forward strand.
CTGGCACACCGCCATAAAGCGCACCCACACTGGCACAGGAGCTGGTCCCAGCTCCTCTCAGACTTGCTGCTTTTTTTTCTTTTTTCTTTTTCCGGCCTGATGTTTTCCCCGCCATGACTCCGCTCCCCTCACACTCCCAGCTCAGTGCAGCGTCCCGTCAGCTCCACTCATCTCCTTCATCAGGTAAGTTTTTCTCCATGGCCTTGTACCTGCCACACATCCCCACACTTAAGTTGCCTTGTGGCAGAGGAGCTTTTTGATTCTGGTTGTCAATAACTCTGATATTGTTCCTGAATGGATCTGTCACCATTGCCTCAGTCCCATCACACCTTGACAAAAAGTCTGCAACCTTGTTGGTTACTCCAGGCCTATAACTTACAAAGAATTTAAAGAGCTGTAAGGACAAAGCCCATCCGTATTATTCATGCATTATTGTTTTTGGCCTTATTTAGCCATTGTAATGGAGCATGGTCAGTCACTAATTTAAATTCTCTCCCCATTAAATAATACTGAAAATAATTTACTGCCCAGTTTATTGCTAAACATTTCCTTTCAATAGTGGAATACCTTGTCTCGGCTGCATTTAACTTTTTGCTGGCAAAGGTAATTGGTCACAACACACCCTCATGGTATTGACATAACACAGCTCCTACGGCGGTTTCCAATGCATCCATCTGCAGGATAAAAATTTTGAAAAAGTCAGGTGTTATGATTAGCACATCATTGCACGGAGCCCTTTTGCTGTCCTTGAAAGCCCTTTCCATTTGTGGTGTCCACTGTATTGGGCCATGAGCCTTTCCTCTTATTGCATCCATCAGAGCAGCTGCTTTTTCAGCAAAATGTAGGATAAATCTTCTGTAGTAGTTAGCTAGACCCAGGAACGACCTCGCTGCCTCTTAGTCTGAGGGGGTAGGTAGTTTTTTATTGTGGTTACCTTACTGGTCAAAGGTCATATAACCCCCTGTCTGACCCTAAACCCCAGATAATTGGTTTCTTACATCCCCAATGACCACTTTTTGGAGTTGGCAGTCATCCCTACCTGGCAAAGCTTTTGTAGTACTGCCTTCAGATGGCACACATGTTGAAACCAAGATTGTGAGTAGATAACAATATTGTCAATATAGACAGCAGCATACATTGTGTGCGAGGTAAGTATGCGATCTATGAGGTGCTGAAAGGTAGTAGCAGCCCCATGGAGGCCAACAGCATCCTTGTAAATTCAAATAAACCCCATAGCGTACCAAAGGCGGTTTTCTGTTGGTCTTTGGTGGCCATGGGTATCTGCCAATACCCCTTTGACAGATCAATCGTAGATATGTAGTGAGCCTGGCCTATTCTCTCTAGAAGTTCTTCTACATGGGGCATAGGGAATGTGTCAAATACGGCAATTTCGTTCATCCTTTTGAAGTTTATGCATATTCTCAAAGACCCATCAGCTTTAGGTACCACTACCATCAGGCTCTGCCACGGACTGTAGGAGGGTATAATGACCCCTTAGGCTAGCATCTTCCATATTTCCTGTAAATGATGAGGCATGGGTCTCCATCTTTCTCGTACGATGGTTCCCACTGGGGTCTTAATCTTGTGCTTCACACCTTTGGCCTTCCCAGGACTTTCATTAAATATGTTGCTAAATCCTTCTATAAGTCCTTGTAACTACTTATGTTGTTCCCTACTAAGTTCCATCCCCTGTTCTACCTTTCCATGCTATGCAATCCCTCTTGGCTGGTAGTCTTCTTTAGGCCCCAGCTCCTCAGGAGGGTCCTCTGGGCTCAGCATCCAGCCCTCTGGCTCCCGCCAGGCCTTCAGCAGGTTAACATAATAAATCTGCTGCTGCCTTCAATGCCCTGGATGGTAGACTTCATAATCTACAGGGCCGGCCTGTTTTATAATTTCAAATGGCCTCTGCCATTGTGTCAGTAATTTATCCACCATCAAGGGGTGTAATACGAGGACTTTGTCCCCTATGTGGAACTCCCTGCCGTGTGCTCACTTGTCATAGTCCTGTTTTTGCCTTTGTTGAGCCCCTGCCAGGTTTTCTTGGGCCAACTTCCTGGCTTTTCTAAGCCTGTCTACCATCTCCTGCCTATGTCATTGAATTCTGACTTCCTGTCTTCCCATGTTTTCCCATTCTTCCCTTATTTCTTGCAACAAGCCCCTAGGTTTATGTCTAAATATCAAATCAAACAGGGACAATTTTGTGCATGTCTGGGGTATGTCCCGTCATGCGAAAAGCAAGGCTATCAAAACTAGGTCCCACCTCCGTGGTTCTTCTTGGGCACAGCATCATAGTAAACATTTGATTGTATCACTTAAATGTTCCACTAGACTATTGGTCTGTGGGTGATAAACTGATGTATGTAACTGTCGTATTCCTACCACTTGACACATCACCTTAACCCCAGCCTTCAAATTCATGCCTTGGTCAGTAATTATTTCTCTAGGGACCCCCACCCTGGATATCCACTTTAGCAGTTCTTTGGCAATTCGAAGTGTGGTTGCCGCTCATAAGGGTACTGCTTCTGGATAGCGGGTTGTGTAGTCTACTATAACCAGTATGTGCTGGTACCCAGCACTGCTCTTCGTTAAAGGGCCCACAATATCTAGTGCTATTCTATCAAAGGGTGTTTTGATATGGGGCATCACTTATAATGGTGCTCTCGGCGACCATCTTTCTTGCACCCTTTGGCATTCAGGGCAGGCCTCACACTGCTGTGCAATCTCCTCCCTCATCCCTGGCCAGAAAAAACATTGCTTGATCTTGGAGAGAGTCTTGTCTCTCCTAAAATAGCCTCCCATAGGAGTGGTGTGCGCTAATTCCCATACTCATCTACAGAAAGGATGTGGCACCATCAATTGTCGTTTCTAATCACCTCTGACTGGGCACTTCTTTATTCTATATATTAAGCAATTATGTATTTCAAAATGTGGGTCACTTACATTATGGTCCAGTTGGCTACTTCGTCCTTGACATGAGCAACCTCTTCTTCTCAAATCATCAGGAATTCTTTGTCTTCTTTCTGTGCAGTCCTGAACTGGGGCCCCATAGCTCTGGTTCGTAGGTTCATCAGGTCTTCTTCCCCTAAAGACAATGCTTCCTCTTCGGCTACCCAACCCTCAACTTTGGGCCAGCCTTTCCTTCTTAACTTGTCCCTACAGACTTCCTCTAAAACTTCATACAGGGGTGGTCAGTCCTGCCCTATAATCATCTGGCCATCCAATTCTGATGCAAATCCCACTCACATCCTACCCCTTCGGTTGGCTATCCTCACGTTGATGTAGACTTATTTCATACTGGTCAGCTTCCCTATGGATATAACACATCCTTGCTGGTCTGTACCAGTCTACAACGTCTTTCAGAATCAATTTAGACCTTACTAGGGTCTGGAAATAGCCAGTATCCAAGGTAGCTTGGATTGCTCTACCTGCTACCCATGCTGTCACCATGGGCTTATCACAGACTGCTATTTCTTCGCTCCATCTAAAGCTAGAGTCTACCTCTTCTATGGCTTCATTTGCATCAGATCTTTCCTTCGACCCTGAGCTATCCCCCGCTGGCTTCCACCTCTCTTGTGGGCCTAATGTACATTCTTGAGAGACATGACCTGCCTTCCCACATTTCTAACATATTATCCCTTGTCTTGGGAACTTGGGTGGTCTTTGCTGTGGTTCCTCCTCCCTCTTAGTATTGGCTCCCATACTTTTGTACCCCTTTTCTCTAAGGTGCTCCACTTTAGAAGCTACAAAACCTCAGCAACCCTTAAAGGCTCTTTGGCTGTCCTAGGGAGATGCTGGTGTACCCATAATTGGGTCTTTTCTTCTAAATCCTTCACAAATTGGTCAGCTAAAGCAGCCTGGTCTATCTTTTCTGGTGGTACCCACTTATTCATGAGATCCTTTAAAAGTTGCATCAAATTCCTCAGTTTTTGGTCTTCCTTCCCTTTCCGAGCTTGGAACATCCTCCAGTAATGCTCAGATGTGAGCTCTAAGCGATGTAATATCACTGCCTTTATTTTTTCATAATCATAGGCCTCCTCCAAAGGGAGAGCCTGGTACACTGCTTGAGCTTTTCCTATGACTAGGGACCCTAACTGGCTCACCCACTGTAGCCTGTCCAGCCCCATTTGCACGGTCATTTGTTTGAATAACTCGATGTATGCCTCAGCATCATCCTTGTGAGTCATTCTATGCATTCGGAAAGAGGTCCAATTCTGCTGCATCCATTCTTGCTGTTGCAGCGCTTGCTGTTGTTGGATCTCTAGAACCTTGGTCACCATGTGTAACGTCTGACCCAACAACTCCGATTTGGGGCATTAGATTTACCTCCATTTGTATGTCAGCCTCCAAGGTCACCCTTTCCTTGCAGTTCCCAGCCAACGCATCAATTTGTGATCTCCTATGCCGTTCACCAGTGCGTTTTGTTCGTATGGGTGTTTTGGGGTTTTGCCGTAGCTCGGGGAATGGACAGCTTGCGACTGGGTTGGATTTCTTGGAAAGTCCTCAGGGGTTCTTTCCTGCCATGTCTTGCTGGAATAAACTTGTTAAATTGGGAGGAAGATGGTATGCTCTGCCTTGCCTAGCACCCTCCTTCAATCTTCCTGTCTGTCTTCACATTTTGGGGCTCCACCTCCCGTATACCCCACCTAACACCAACCAAAGATGTTAATTCCTAATTTTCTAGGTCTGGTCATGGTATTGGTCTTTTGGCCTGGCCTTTTGAGTTATAATAGTCACATTTGGATGTTGTGTCATCCGGTTTGTTTTAGGCCGTATTAGGACTGGCCTAGACTCCTTCCTAGCCCTGGGTTACCTTACTCCCCGGTATATTTTCCCCTCTCCCTGGGTGGTGTTTGCCGCAATCCAAGCATCCATCTCTCCTTCCTTCTTCAGGTCCCTGGAGGGTCCAATCCTATCTGAAGATGTCCAGAATCCACAGCACCATGTCAGGTACGTATTTTAACCCTCTTGGGCTTAGCTGGTTTAAGGAGGCCCCTTCCTGGGGCTGCCACCACTCTGGGCCCACCGAGGAACCCACTTCCAGTTGTTCTTCAGGGTTTTTATTCCCTTTTCAAGGAACCAGCTGGCAAGTTGGCACTGGCACACTGCCATAAACCACGCCCACTCTGGCACAGCAGCTGGTACTGGCTCCTCTCTGGAACCCACTGCTGTTCTCAGTCTAGATGGCAGATGACAGAACAAGGAGTAAGGGTCTCAAGTTGCAGCAAGGGAAGTTTAGGTTGGATATTAGAAAAAAACTTTCTCATTAGGAGGGTGGTGATGCACTGTGTCGCAGGGCACCTTGGTGCTCCTGCTTCTAGAGAGGAGAAACTGCCAGGGAGAGATCCCTGGCAGGACAATAATGAGCACAGCTGTGGGTTGCTGGGGCAACTAAGGAGAGTCAGCTGGCCAGAAGGGGGCAGGGCCTGGCCCTTATAAAACCCAGGGCGGAAGTCAGGCTAGCAGTTCCCTGCCAGCAGCCACAGAGGCAGGAGCTCTTGAAGCTAGGGTACCAGCACTGTAGGAA
>NW_005841920.1:3453035-3455326 GCF_000455745.1 Alligator sinensis
GAGGCGTGTGTTTGGTTTTGGTTGTTTATTACACCGGTGGTTTGGGTGAGGCTGTAGGGGTTGGAGGAGGCCTCATAGGGGGCTCACGGTAAAGTGGGGACCCCGGCGCCAGTGAGGGCGCACCAGGCCCTGAGAGTTGCAGGGCAGAGTTGTGGGGTCAGTTAAGCTCAGAGAGGAGCGGCTGAACCCCAAGGGACCAACAGGGGTGTGGGGCCTTAGCGCCAGCGAGGGCACAGCATTCTCCGAGGGAACCCCAGTGGTGTGGGAATGCCGGCGCTAGTGAGGGTGCAGTAACCTTAAAGGGGCCTCATGGCGGACCGTGAGGACCCCGGCGCCCAAGGGGGGCGCAGGGCGGGGCCTTAGCGCCAGCGAGGGCACAGCATTCTCCGAGGGAACCCCAGTGGTGTGGGAATGCCGGCGCTAGTGAGGGTGCAGTAACCTTAAAGGGGCCTCATGGCGGACCGTGAGGACCCCGGCGCCCAAGGGGGGCGCAGCAAGCCCCAGAGGGGGGCCATATTATTAGGAGCCCAAGAGTGGGTGTAGCAAGCCCCAGAGAGGGGGCAGTATTGTTGAGGAGCCCTAGCATGGGCACAGCAAGTCCCAGAGAAAGGGGACTATTGCGAAGCCCAGGATGGGCGTAGCAAGCCCGGGTAGTAGGCTAGTGCTGCAATAGACCTGAGACAGGGGCAGGGTGCTACGGTGGACCCCGACGAAAGGGGTTAGCAGTACAGAGCCCAGGAGAAGGGCAAAGTGCGGCAGTGGTCCCCGGCAAGAGGGGATAGCAGCACGGTGCGCCCGGAGGAGGGAGGTTAGCAGTGCAGTGGGCCTAAGAGACCGTAGGGCTCGATACGAAGTCCCAGAGAGGATAAGGGTCCCTGAAAGGGACGACACTTTAGAGAAGGCCTAAAGTTGGCCTCAAGAGCCCCAAGAGAGGGGCAGTATACTAGAGAGAGCCCGGAGTGGGCACAGAGAGGGAGAGCCCAGGAGGGGGCACTTCCATAGAGTGTACGGAGTAGGCCCGAGGGAGTGGGCGAATTAATTTGCGACAGGACAACATCCAGAACATCTGCGAGGCTTGGGGCGTGGTATTAGGGGTTGGTAGGAGCCACGCGTGGCCCTAAGGCTAGGGTGCCTGGGGAGCACCCGTTGTACAGGGAGACCCCCGGGGGGTCCAGGAGAACACGGGGACCACGGGGATGGAGGTCCCGATTAGCCGTGCCCAAGGAGGTGTAAGGCAGCCTCCCGAACTTACTGAACATCAAAGACGTGGCGGGCAAGAATAAGAGGGGGCCCTTGGGCCAGACTTGACACGGTGAGAGGGACCTCAGGGAGATCACGGCCCTCCTGTGGGACCCCGCCGTGACACACTGGAACAGGTTACCTAGAGAGGTGGTGGAATCTCCATCCTTGGAAGTTTTTTAGGCCTGTCTCGACAAAGCCCTGGCTGAAATGCTCTAGTTGGGGATGGTCCTGCTTTGAGCAGGGGGTTGGACTAGATGACCTCCTGAAGTCCCTTCCAACCATAATTTTCTATCTTTGATTGTGCTGCAATTGATGAGCTTCTTCTAGCTGAGCTGCCCTGCTCATACCAGTCATAGGGTTAAGGCTGTTTCAGGATGCAGACATATCCATTGGGATTCCCTTTATAATTCCTAAAAAAAGGATGCTATATGGTACTGGAGGAGAGGAAATATGTACAGTCAATGCACTGCCAGGGAAAATTTTACCAGTATAAAATGGCAAAGTCTTGAGTGAGTTTTCTCAAATTTCAGGAACCTTTTCACCATCTTGGACACAGTCTCTCAATACATTCTACATAAACATATTTGAAAAATTAAAGGGTTTTAAAAATGTACATTGGAACTACATCTTATACACCTTTGCTAATCCCTCTGTGTCCTGTGCTTTGTATCTGTCTGTTCCTCCACTGTCTTTAAATTACATGTAGATCTACACTAACTTCCGGGAATGCCTCAGCTTTCCCATATTGATATCATGGGTCAGGTCTTATTCCACTGAGGCACATAAGTGGACTTAGGCACCTATTCCACACTGCTTGAGTCCCTGAAAAACTTAATATGTAAGATTTGTGAGACCTTCTCCTTCTCACTGCTTTTTGGTGACTCAGCCCTAAGGGTAAAATGACAGTGTTACAAGAGTAGATATATTAATGGATTTTCAAGACTTGAACAGGGTGGAATTGAATCATGCTTAGATGTATAATAGATGGATAAGAATAGGGCCTATAAGTCTACTTGTATTGGCCTTAAAGAAAGTTATTGTGTATGGAA
>NW_005841920.1:3455341-3511011 GCF_000455745.1 Alligator sinensis
AAAGAGTGTATTAGTATTCTACAATAAAATTAATAACATTGTGTTGTCATACAATTTTCCTTTAAATATTCTTTTCCTTCTGCTGGTTGGCTATTTGCTTCAATAACTTATGTCTTCTGTTACTCAGTCTTGGCCTTTCAACATCATTCTACCTGTCCAGCAGGTTATGCTTATACCTCATTTTTTTCAATGTCTCCACTTTCTTCCTGTGTCCTGCCATTTAGTGAATCTCATCCCAGCAAAGTCCCAACCCCCCAAAACAGGTTTTTAATCAAATAACTGAAAAACAATAAAATATGTAGAAATATAGGACTCAAAGGTACAGGCAAAATCATCCCTGACTAAGCCATCCCAGACAAATATTTGCCTAATCTACACATCAGATTTCCAATGCCTGATTCTACCAGCTCCCTAGTTAATCTGTTCAAGTGCTTCACCACCTTCAGAGTAAGAAAGACTTATATCCAGTCTAGATCTCCTTTGTTTCAATGTCAGTCCATTAATTCTTGTCCCCTCACCTGGGGACACAAAGAATAAATGATAACCATTGTCTTTCTCATAATCCTTTTTGTATTTGAACATTTTTTGCCCCACAGCTTGGCTAAAATCTCTCACAAGTATATTTTTAGTTCATAAAATTATATTACCTATCAAACCTTGCTCGTCACTTATTTTCACTACTATCAAATCCCCCCTCAGTCTTCTTCTCTAAACTAGATAATCCCAGTTCTCTCCGCCTTTGCTCATATGCAATATGGAATTGTTTTTGTTATTACCATTTTTGTTTTTCTCCTTTAAAAACTTTCCATGCATCCTTTTGATTTTTCTTGAAGTGCAGTGCTCAAAACTGGACACAGAATTCCAGATGAGATCTCATTAATACTGAATAGAGTGGAAAAATCACTTCCCAAGACACGCATGCAAACTACTACTCATGGTGGTACTAACATTATGTGTACCATATATTATGTAACATTATGTCATCTAGTCCACATACTCTATCCATCCCTTAGTAGAGGTAGGTGGCAAACTTTTCAAGACTCTGTCTTATTCTATTTTAAACAGTGTCTAGCACTGTAGTAGATCCCAAATCTTGATTGGAATCCCTAAACATTACTCTAACACTACCGATACTAGTAAAAATATTATCATTACCACCAATAACAAATTGTTGAACCATCTAAAATTATCTCAGGTAGCTTTTCCACAACAAAATAATGTCACTATTTTAAATCCAATATCTTGCAATCTGCCAAAACTGATAATAAAAATCTTAAAATAAAATCCATTAAAAAGGTAAATCTTAGCTTTGATTTTCTAGTGCAAATAATTATTTCACAGGGTATTGGATTTAAATACCATATTTTTCCACTGGCAAGAAGGAAATACATTCATGACAAGATGATGATTATATGAATTACTGCACGATCAGTGTCTCTCTAGAGGTTTGGAACCTTAGAAATGAACAGAGAGGGCAGAGGGCAGGTGACATGGTCAAACGTGCAAAACAAATCCACTATATTGCATTATTCTATCATGCTACATCTCAAATTATCACTGTGCTTTTGGGATCCAAGTCAGAGGATATGTTCTGAGACCCCCTATGAAGTTATGCTATCTGGGTTACTCTATTAGAATAACCCAGCTGTAATAGACTAGAACTCGGACCTAACTCTATTAGAATAATAAATAGTTCTGCACAAATTAACTTTAAAGCTGGCCTCATAACAGACCAAACAAAGTGTATAGTCATCAAGAAAATCTACATTATGCATTATTGATTTCTCTAATATCCATACAATTACACTGAGGTGAAAATTGCTGATAAAACTTAATTATCCTCATCAAAAAGTAGCAGTATTAGTGTGAGAACGTTTTCAATGGCAAAAACCATTGTTTTTATAACGTTACCAATCCATACGTTAATAATTTTGTTCCTTTATCTACATGCTCCCTGCTGCTTAAGCACTTAAATTGGCAGCAACTTCTTAGCATTACAGTTTAGTTAAAGAACTTTATCAGAAAATATAAAGATGGCCTTGTGATTGTAATTTAAAACTATGTATAAGTGCACCCAAAAAGTTCTTATTATGGAGCTATCTCCTGAGGGCTGTGTTTATAAGAATTACCCAGGGTTTAAATAGATTTTTTTATACCTCTGGGTCTTAACTCACTAAGTAACTGATAAGATAGGCAATGTTTTCACTCAGTTCTGCAGGACTGAAGTACTAAATGGTGCTGCTGTTTGTACTGTATTCCAGCAATACAGCCTCTGTTTTCTACATCTTATCCCACCACGCAGTCAGGCAGGAGCCACCTCAAACTGTCAGGAAACTGAGCTACTTTGGACACAGCACAACTCAGTCCTGGAAATTTGCCTCCTCTGGCAGAAATAGAAGTAGTAGCCCAAAACCAGTAAATCAGGTAAGTACCACAGTAATATATAGTATTTGCAGACATCAGGGTACATCTGGTAGGTGAGTCATCATTTTCCTTATTTCAAACTGTGGCATCGACCTACTTCATCACAAAAGCATAGGTGAATTAACGCATGGGCCAGCAGGGGTGGGGAGGCCCTGTGAGGGGAAAGTGTGTGTGTGTGTGTGCGTGCACGCGCGTGTCAGTGTGCGTGTACATGTGTGTGTGTGTTCATGGTAGGAAGAGAGAGAATGTGTTTGTGTCTGTGTGTCCATGTACATGGCCAGGAGTGAGTGAGAGCAGTGTGTGTATGTCCATGCCCATGATAGGGAGTGAGAGTACCCCCCAGGACAAAGGCAGCAGAGTGAAGAGCCCCGAGCCCACAGCAGGCAGCCCGCATCCACCCTCGCCCGGCTGGGCTCCGCTCCAACTGTGGTGGGGAGGAGGAAGTGGGGGCAGGGAGGAGAGACAAGCATGTGCCCCTACCCCCAGCCCAGCTGGATCTACCCAGCCTCCCCTGTGGGGCACAGAGGCCCATCCCGCTCTTGGCAACCACACCACCAGGAAGGGAAGGGCCTCCAATTTTTTTTGCGCCCAGGCCCCAAATAAACCTTAATCTGCCTCTGCAGAAAGAAACTAAGTGGGGAGTTGGATATGGATAGATACAGGATCCACCCAATCAAGATTAAATACATTCTGGTGTGGCGATCAGTGTACACATGCTGGCTATCCTTTTCCATGGTCAGTTGAAGATGGCTGGGTATAGGCCCCTTTTCATGGACTTCAGAGAACTTTGGAGCAATCCTTTATCATTAAACAGAGGGGAAAGTTAAGCCCCTTTGTGTCAGTCAACAGCAAAATCCACTTACCCAACAGGAAACATTAATGCCAACTCTGAAGTTCTGCAGTATTGGTGAATACAAACTTAGGGTTTTTTTTAAAGCTAGCTGTGCATATTTGCACAAGCGCCTGATAAGAGTTGAGAGGAGAAAGAATGTTTTCCTGCAGCACAGGGTTGACCTGAACTCTGCTATCCTTGCACACTCGAGGTGCATCAGCCTTTGGTAATGCAGAGAAGTTGTATCATTAAGGGTAACACGAGATAATGACTGTATCTCTGTGTAGCCCAGGTGTACATGGGTTCATACTCCCCACTCCAATTGAGGGAATTATTGGCAGGGCAGCATGCTGCAGAGGGACACAACAGCCCAGTGGCCGCCTCCGTCCCTTATAGAGTCAGGCCCAGTCAATCAATTACTTAACTATATGCAAATTTATTATTACAACAAAACCATTAATGGGTAAGAACATAGATCATATATATGTACAAATTTACAAAACAATAAACTCTATACCTATATATATATATATATATATATATATATATATATATATATACAACCAATTATTATTTAAAAATACAAATGAACAATAGAACAACCCAGAACAAAGGATATTAATCAGGCAACCTTATAACTCTATTAATATACAAACTATTACTTCAGCTTATTCACATAAACTATAAGGCACAGTCTGCAAATATAACAAGCAATCCTTAGACTACCTGGGTGCCCTCCAGGGCAGGGGCCCCACTCCCAAGGTACCACTACAGGAAAGGAGGTGCGGGGAAAGAAAAGGAGAGGGAGACCCCAAAGACTCCTAAGCCCCTCCGCTATCACCCAGGAGCGGCACATGTGGTGCCCCTTCACAACCCTGGGGGATCCCTCCCCTGTGGGGATCCTTTCTCCACGGTAACTTACTACTCCACAGTCCTGGAGAGTTGCCTCCCATTCTCCAGGTCGAGCTCTGTTCCCTGCTGGGCTTTCCCACTGCCTGACTCTGCTGCCACCAGCCTGGCTTAGGGCCACATGGGCACTTAGCCTTGGGCTAGGGGTTGACCTGGACGGCCTTGTGCTGCACTGGGGCTCAGTCTGCTCCTGGACCCTCTGGGCAGCATTTTCTGCACTGAGCTGCTGCTCTGTGCCAGCAGCTGTCGACCTGAGCCACGCCAAGCGACTCCCAGGGTCTCACCCTCGGTGCAGAGCCTCATGCACCGAGCTACCAGCCTCATGCTGGGGATTGCGGACCTGAGCCGCCCAAGGGGCGCCAAAGATCCTGCTCTGTGCACCAGCCTGCAAACTGTGTCTGGCTGCAGGCCAGAGGTTGCAGACCTGAGCCACCTCACGCAGCTCCCAGGGTCCAGACGCTGTGCGCCATGCTGTGCACTGAGAGCCTAACTGCTGGAGTCGTCCACTGCTCCCCGCTGATAGAATTCTTCAGGGGCTCTTCCTGAGCTTCTGCTTCACCCTGCTGAGCAGCTCTCCTCAGCTCTTCTAAGCCCCACTCTTCTCTCTTCTCTGTCCCTGACGCATCCCCCCTCATGCTCGGCATGCAGCTCCTTTTATACTCTCCAGGGCTCTGCTCCTGGGGTCTTCTCGGCCTGACAGTGTTGCAGTCTACAATCAGGTCCAGGGGAGCTCTTCTCCCCACCCACCCCCCCTCAGGAAAGGGGTGTGACTTTATTTCTCTTGCTGCCTTCTGATTGATGAATGGGCTCCACCAATCAAAACAGCAGAATCTCAAGCCTGGGACTCAACCCAAGCTCTGAAAGGTAAGCCTGCTGCATGTGCATTTGGACAATCTCATATTGCAGAAGTAGTCATGGGACCTTTGTTTAACACCCATAATTCTTTGTTGTCTAGCTTCATATCAAAACTTTTCAAAGATACAAAAGGAACTCATGCTCTCTCAAATGAGGACCTTATCTGCCATTCTGGCATATGGTCAGTTAAAATATTTCATGAGTAAGAAATGGTGATAGATGAAAGTAAAATTTTAAGCTGTTACTAGTAATTAAACTTATACTAAAATCCTATAAATACTAATGAGGAAATATTAAAAAAACACCTTTCTCTTTGGTTTAATGACCCATAAATTGTTGCTTTAGACAACCTGAAACCATGCCTGACTTCACATCTTGCCTGAAACCATGTCTAGACCTCAAACTTACCATTGCCCAGCAGAGGCATCCTCAAACATACCACACAGCTCCACACATATGCAGCCTCTTAATCAAGAGCAGTGGAGACACTTCCACAAGGCCCTGGGAGCAAGCTATTGAAGACTGTTGAGTGACAGTGACAATTAGCTTGTCCCCAGAATTCTGCCTATGCAGCTGGACTGTTGGGAAAAGATGCATGCAGAGCAGTATGGCATGTTAGAGGGCACCCCTGCTTTTGCAGCAGCAGCCAGGTGCAGGGACATCATGCTGCTGCTACAGCAGCAACAACCGGGGTGGGCAGATTAAGCCATTGCAGCAGCAGCCAGGAACTTTTTTGAGTCCCTGAAGCAGGTAAGATTCCACCTCCCCAGTTGCCCTCACCACACTCACATGCTCTGGCAGCATAGGTGACACATAGGGAGGGTAAGGGGGGGCATGTGCCCCCTCTGAGATTGGTCATCGCCAAAGCCACCACTGGCTCCTACAGGCGGTCAGCACCCACACCCACACCCCGCTTACTGCCAAGGCAGCTGTGGGCAGTCCCCGCTCACCCTTGCCACCCCACCCCACTGCTGGCACTGCCAGCAGCAGCTACAGGCAGTCCCTGCTCACAGCCATGGTGTCCCCCCAGTCACAGGAGGCACTAGTCATTCATGTCTGGCAGGCTTTCACCCAGGGCACAAACCCTGCTAGTTACGCTTCTATTTTTTGTGAAACAAGGGGCCAATTACTTAGAACTCTAAAATCCACTTTAACTCATTCTGAAATGGACTTAGTTCATTTTTAATGTGGAATGTGATTTGTATGGATGCATCTCTATTTCATACTAACTTGGAAGGGCTATCCCACACATTTTTTATGATAGAATCATATGCTTGAGACTTCAAGGGTCACCTAGTCTAATTCCATACACAAATGCAGGACAAATTATTCCTAAACCATTTTGTCATCATGTCAGAACTGAAATACCTGTTTGCCGGTATACTAGCTACAACTCTGGAGTCATGCCAAATAAACAACTTCTTCCCCCATTTAAATGATTGGTGCACAGATAGGATTTCTGCCATTTGTAACTGCACACTCTTGGAGTCACACCATCAATGTTATACCTCATCAGTATTTATACCACACAGAGGTATACAGAGGTCCTGGGTTTTCTCATATTCTGAAGAAAGAAAATGGGCCAATCCAGCCTTAATCATGGCCATTGCAGTAAAGAAAATAAAAAATATAAAATTGTATAGCTATGCAGTTGACTTAGATGGGTAACTTCTGGGTTTCTGCTCAGCACTGCAGCAGAAGCAAAGAGCCAAGACAGAAAGTCAGGAAAAGGAGCTCTAATAGCAGTCTATAACTTCTGGCTGCTACCATGAAGGATTAAGATTTTTTCCATGAGCAGAAAGAGATAGCTAACAGTGTTAGTCTGCAGTCAAGTAGAAGGCAGGATTGATTTGCAAATATGCCCTGCCTGGCAGAGCCAACAACTCAGGTGGGCACCCTTCCTGATAGTCCTGTAAACAGAACATCCTAAGTCAGGCCGCAGCTGTTATTGGTTTTATAAAATAAAGCTGCAGAAGGGACTTGTTTGTTCTGACTGTCCATTTTTATGCTGCCATTTTGGCCAAATGTGACACACGAAGTTTTCTGAGCCTGTTCAGGTTCCTGAACCCACCTATCCCCCATATGCTCAGAATAGTAGCCACACAGGGAAATGTTAGCTCTACAGCAGATGGTTGCATTTGATTCATTCTGGGGTCCCTTCTGGGCCAGAACCCAAATTCAAACATCACTTTCTGATCCCCTTTCATATGCTGACTCCTGACTGACTGACAATTATAGATTCTCCTCCCATTCCACTGAAAGCTGCATACCCCCCTGCTCCAATAGTGACATCACAATGAGTTTGAATAAGAATGGCAACCATGTCTTAGAGTGATATATTTTATTAAACCAACTATGTAGTTGGGATAAAGTTAGATAAGCTTTCAAATGCAAGACATTCTTCCTCAGGTCCTGCATCCTTGCCTCTTGCATAATTTCTGGACCAATACAGCTACATCACTTACACTAATTGAATAAGGAAATATTCTAATGTAAGCATGTTTATTAAGATGTACACTATAGTAGAAACATGGCAATGTTTTTATATTTGTATAGTACCAAAGCAGATTTTGTTTCAGTCTATAATGGATGTTGTAAGCTTTCAGCTATCTTAGCACTTTAAAAGGTGTGATTCCCAAAGTAACACATAACAGTGCAGAGAAACTGCAAGGCACTTAGCTTCCAATAAACAGACTGCCAGCATTGTTAACCCCGAAAGTTCCAAACTGTTACTATAAAACTGTCTTTTGAAGAGCACTTTTTGCATGCCTGGAGGAGGAAGACTAGCATTTAAGGCAAAGAAAATACTCTTTTTTTGCCACAAACTTTTCACACAAAAGCAGCCTTCAGGAGTTGCCTATATAAGCAGTAATGCCATTGTGTTTTTTGGCAGGAACCACACTAGTAAATAACATCACTGTAGAGCTTGCTGATCTGCTCTTTCTTTTTTTCTTTTTTAAAGTCCCTTCTTTGCTTCTATATAACCCCTACCATAATAAACCCCTTCTAGTTTTAGCCCCTATCAAGCAGCGATATATATGCAACTGTTAACCTATCTTCTTCAAACTTATCGGCTCATGCTCCTTTTAACCCCAAGATCTTCACACCCATGAACACTAGTGGCCCAAAACTCAAACTACTGCAACCCGTTTACCCCCAGTACTGCCTAACCAAAAAAATCCAGCAACTCAGAATTCCAGACCCTGCTCTCTACCCATTCCTATCAGGCAAGCACCAGAGTCCGCCATCTAAAGATTAAAAACAGGATTCGTTAGAATAGGTTTCTTGTGCATAGGGCCAATAAAGCTTAAAACAATTTATCCTCAAATTCACTGAAAACTAGGAAGAAACAATGGGAATAGTATTATAAAATTTAGGAGAAAAGAGCATTGTCACCATGGAGATTAAAATAAGTACAACAGCTGTTCAGGATGGTATACACTGATGTTCAGATTTTCCAGTAAGCATCCATGTGAAAGTAGTATGCACAACTGCGCAGTTTACTTCTGAGATTGTCTACATTGCAGTCAGATTAAAGCATGTGTAGAGATGGCCTAACACTAGCTGCAATTCACCTAGATACCAGTAAGAGTAAAGCTGTGACAATGTGAACTTCATTCCACACCTTCGTACTTATTTAAACAGCTATCCCAAACTGAAGTGCTTTTATTGGGATCTGAACTAACTAGATTAAAACTAGCTCAGGGATATTTACATGTACTGTAGTAACACTTCTGATTGTAGTATCATGGAATCACAGAAAATTAGGGTTGGAAGAGACCTCAGGTGGGACCCTAGTCCAACCCCCTGTTCAAAGCAGGACCACCCCCAACTAGATCATTCCAGCCAGGGCTTTGTTGAGCTGGACCTTAAAAATCTCTAAGGATGGAGACAGCACCACCTCTCTGGGTAACCTGTTCCAGTGCTTTACTACCCTCCTACTGAGAGTTTTTTCTAGTATCCAACCTAAACTTCCTTTGCTGCAACTTGAGACCCTTACTCCTTGCTGTGTCATCTGCCATCTAGACTGAGAACAGTTTAGCTCCATCCTCTTTTGAACCATCCTTCAGGTAGTTAAAGGCTCCTATCAAATCCTTCCCCTGCTCCCTCCTCTTAATCTTCTCTTCCTCAGACTAAATAGACCCAATTCCCTCAGCCTCTCCTCATAAGTCACGTGCCCAAACTATTTTCCTTCCCTCTGCTGGACTCTCTTGTCCACATCCTTTCTATAGTCAGCAGGGAGTGGCATACATTACTCCAGATGTGACCTCACCAGTGCAGAACAGAGGAGAATAATCACTTCCCTCAATCTGCTGGCAACGCTCCTACTAATGCAGCTCAGTCTGCTGTTAGGTTTCATGGCTACAAGGGTACACTGTTAACTCATATGCAGCTTGTTGTGCACTGTAACCCCCAAGTCCTTTTTTGCAGAACTGCTGCTTAGCCAGTTGGTCTCAAGCCCATAGTGGTGCATGAAATTGTTCTGTCCTAAATGCAGGACTTTGTATTTGTCCTTGTTAAACCTCATAGGATTTATTTTGGCCCAATCCTTCAATTTGTCTAGGTCACTGAATATTAGCCCTATCCTCCAGCTTATCTACTCTTCACATGTCTCCTGCAAACTTGCTGAGGGTGCACTCCACCCCATCTTTCAGATTCTTAATGAAGTTATTGAACAAAACTAGCCCCAGGATTGACCCCTGGGGCACTCCACTTTATACCAGCTGGCCAACTCGACATCAAGCCATTGATCACTACCCACTGATCCCGACAATCTAGCCAGCTTTCTATCCACATTACTGTCCATTAATCCAATCCGTATTTCCTTAGCTTGCTTGCAAGAGTTCTGTGGGAAACCATATCAAAAGCCTTGCTCAAGTCAAGGTGCATCACATCCACTGCTTTCACCCCATCCATAGAACCAGTCATCTCGTCATAGAAGTCAGTCAGGTTGATCAGGCATGACTCGCCCTTGATGAATCCATGCCGACTGTTCCTGATCACTTTCTTTTCCTCCAAGTGCTTAGAATGGGTTCCTTGTGGACCTGCTCCATGATTTTTCTGGGGACTGAGGTAAGGCTGACTGGTCTGTAATTCCTGGATCCTCCTTCCTCCCTTTCTTATAGATGGGTGCTATATTTGCCCTTTTCCAATTGTCTGGGACCTCTCCTGATCATCATGAGCTTTCAAAAATAATGGCCAGTGACTCTGCAATCACATCAGCCAACTCCCTCAGCACCCAGAGATGCATTGCATCTGGCCGCATGGACTTTACACATCTGAATTTTCTAAATAGCCCCTAACCTGTTCTTTCACCACTAAGCACTGCTTACCTTTCTCCTAAAACTGTGCTGCCCAGTGCAGCAGTCTGGGAGCTGACTTTGCCTGCGAAAACCAAGGTAAAAAAGGCTTTGAATACTTCGGCTTTTTCCTCATTATCTGTCACTAGGTTGCCTCCCCCATTCAGTAAGGGAGCCACACTTTCCCTGCTCTTCCTCTTCTGGCTGACATACTTGTAGAAACCCTTCTTGTTACCCTGCACATCCCTTGCTAGCTGCAACTCCACTTGCACTTTTGCCTTCCTGATTTCATCCCTGTATGCCCAAGCAATATTCTTATACTCCTCCCTAGTCATCTGTTCAAGCTGAAACTTTGTGTAAGCTTCCTGTTGGTGTTTAAGCTCACCAAAGAGTTCTCTGCTAAGCCAAACTGGCCTTGTGCCATATTTGCTATTCTTCCCGTGCATCAGGATGGTTCCTGATACCTCAATAAGGTTTCTTTAAATATAGCCAGCTGTCCTGGACCCCTACTAAACCAAATGGGACACTCACTGTCTGCATGCATAGACAGTGACACTTACTGTGCAGTAATTAGCTTTAATCTCGAGTAAAGCATTTTATGTAGACTGGGCCACAACCCCCTATCCTGACCAAATGGATAACCCCCTTGCAATCTGGAAACTTCCAGCATCCAGTATAGATGGCTTCTAACCATAGGTGACTGGTAAGGAGAACACAGGGGGCACATGCCCCCCCTGACAGGGCCAGCCCCCACCGCTGGTGGTTTCTGCGGGTGCTCGCTAGCCCCATCCCCGCTGCTGACACCACTGGCGACTTTTGTGGGTGCTCAACAGCCCCGTCCCTGCTGTCGGCTTCTGCGGGTGCCCCCCCCAGACTCAGGAGGCACCAGCCGCCCGTGCCCCTAACAGAAACAGAACTAAAGACATACCCATTTCCTGTTTCTTTTGCACAGAGGTGAGGCAACAGCTGAGCTCTCATTTGATTTGCAAAGCTCATGGAAAAATTTGAACTCTTCGTTTTTCTTAGAACATTCTCAACTGAAGTGTGCAGTGCAGGAGTGCATTATTCAACCTAGCAGGCCAGCCATTCATTCAACCTAGCAGGCCAGGATATTAAGCATCCTCATAATCCTGATCATTAAAATTAGGATTCATAAACCCCAGTTAAAATGTTTCACAGGAAAAAAAAAATTAAGTTAGTCTATTTCTAAGACTTAGAAAACCAAACAGTGGTAATATTTTTTCTGGCCACTGCTGTGACAACAGAGATTCATTTTGGTGATGGAGACAGAGTGGCAGGTACATATGTTTGATTTTTCAAGCTCAATAAAACTTTCACTAACACGACTCATCATTCTTCTTAATATCATCCTAACAAGCTGCAGTCTGAGATGCTTCAAATTTTAACCAACTGGTGGCAGTCAGAATAATTTATGAATTACTAGAACACCCTTCATCATGAACCTGATATGCTTAACAGCTAATTACATCTGTGCACGGATTAGGCTTTACATTGTACAGTTTTATGGTAACAAAGCCCAAGCTTCCTAAGATTCCATTAAACAACTTCTTATCTCAGACATTGAGATGCTTATCAGCACCATATGCTAAGAACTCCTGCTATGTTTGCAAATGACCTTCTGGGTCTTAATCAGTCTGAAATGTCAGGAGTGAAGGAGCGGAGGACATACATCATGGTTTAGAATACAGCATTCAGCCAAGGAGATTTTAAACCCAGGGCTGAAGTCCAAAGGAAAGGTCTTCACAGCCTAGTTTCTGCCATAAATTTGTCAGATAATCAGAACATAAACAGTTTCACAAATGTTAACTTTGTTTTCTCTGCTATAGCTTTACAAAGGAAATACAGGACATGTACTCATGTATTAGTGATGGGCAAACCTCAAAGGATTCACAGTTTGGATCTGACTGGTATAATAATGACAAAGTCCAGTTTCTTGTCTGGAGGTCATCCATGCTCTCTGGACACACTTTATGATCAAACAACCATGGAAATAAATTATGGAAATGATCTGCTAGGTTTTAAAGTCCGTCCCTTTGCCAGTCAGGATTGCCCCAACAGGACACATCGAATGTTTTCTCCACACTAGTGTCAAATGATCCAAGCAATGGGCATTTGACACTGCCACTCAGAGACACTGCCACGCACATAGAGCTGAATGCCAGACAGCTTTCTCCTCACTATTCTTCCTGGGCCAGCTGATCTAATTTACACAGAGCTCCCAGTAGAGCTTCTGGAATCTTTGCCTGAACAATTTTTTTTTTTTTGCAGGGTCACACGTTAAAGTGGAAAACTTGTTTAGATTCAGACCCACTCGAAAACTTGCATGAAGTAGAAATGTGGCATTTTTGCTGTATGTCGCACTGACCATAAGTGACTTTGCATGAGGTGGAGGACAGCTGCACTTTCACTCAAGAACAATTGTGGGCAGCCTTATAAGATGGCCATACAACGCACAGATTATCAGGCTGTAAACCCATACAGGTCAAAACTACCCAAAGGTGGCTGGCCCAGCCTACTTGCTCAGGCAGCAAGACCAGTTAGGATTCCATTCCTCAAAACAATGACATTGTAGTTTTGGAAAGGATCCTAAGGATCATTTAGTCCAACCATTTGTGAAGATGCAGGAATTATTATTCTTAAACTATCCAAAAGGGATGCATACCTAGTGCCTTCTTAAAAACCAATGGGAAGGGGATTCTCTTGGCTGTTTTTGTGAAGTTTCCATTTAGAAAACAGCTTTTCCACCTGGTCTTTTCCTTCTACAATACTGCTTAGCAGTTCTGAACCTCCCATAGGTGACAGAGACATGGCTGAAGACTGACAGCATTTGTGGCTCCATCTCTTTGGGAGCCTCAAAAAAAAAAAAAGAAAGAAAGAAAGAAAACTATTTGCCTGCTTTACTATCGGCCATTATAAAGCACTCGGAAAAAATAAAGCATTCACATTTTCTTGTTGATCAACTGGTATGGCAGTAGGATGGAGACTTGCTAGTGGGCTTTCACTTGAACAACAGCAACACTTATTGAGAGGCATCACCTGCAGAACAGTTTTTTGTAAATCATTTTCCTACTGCTTCCAGTGCCAGAGAAGTAGCACTCCCTGGAGACACCTGCATGGTGCTGGACATCACATGCCTCAGATAAAAAGAAGGAAATCATGATAATGCTTCGAGTCTTGTGTTTCCAGTTGAATTGCACACATGTGACACAGATGCTTTTCAGAGCAAAAGAGTTCATGAGAAAACACCTAGGCATCAACTGTGGCTTTACAGAAATTTCCCTGAAAATGATAAAATAGAAGACATAAATAAAACTTTTGGCTACAGAGATCCAGACTCTATGTCTGAATTATGTTTAATTCTGGGGTCTTTCAGAGCTTGCAAGTTTTTTCATGTATTTAACTAACTCTAGACAGTGAAATTCTCCTAAGCTTTGAGTTCTGGATGCAAAGCTGACTGTTGAGCCTTCAGCCTCCACCCACTCTGAGAACTGACACAATGAGGATGAGGAATGGGTGGGTTACTAAAGCATCACAAATTTGCAAGATTGTGTGATGCGTCTGTTATTCTTTTTAAAACATACGTTGTAGAACTTAGACTCGCTATCAGGACAGATGTTTCTTGACTGGAGCAAAGCCGAGCCTGCTGCTTTAAGAACATAATAAAAGCCCAGGTGTTTTTGAGGATGTAATTTATATAGGCTAAGAAAAGAATTGTGGAACCAAGTGCCAAATATATGAACACATTTATAGAAACATTTCTTTTTCCTGAAACTGAATACATGTAAAAATAAAAAGAGAAGCTAACTTCCTTTCCTCTAACAGGTGTGAGCTCATTCTTGCATTTCCTAATCATTTATAAAATGGCTTGAACCAACAGAACAATCCAGCTGGCTGATAAGGACTACAAGAAGCTTTTTAATTACAGGTCAAACTTCACTAGTCAAACCTTTTGAACTACAAGCTTTCAAGGGCACCATTACATTTAATGGCATGACTTACTGTAGATACACTCCAAAAGCTAGAAATGCACAATTGATATAGCATATCAGATCACGACTGGAGGTGCAGCCAAACTGTAATCCCTGCATCAAAATCTTTGAGATTGAAGGGCCAGATTATGATGTCTTCAGTTGCTTTGGGTGCATCTACACATGTACTTTACTGCCAAATTGACTAATTAGCTCTGCAGTAGTGCCACAGTCTATATGTGCACTGGTATTAGGGCACAGTATATTAATTAACTCTGACAGTACTATCCTACAGTAAAATAATGTACTCCATCAAAACAAATCTGCAGTGACAGGGGATGGCTGGGGCACAATGGTGCTAAAGAACAGGGGCTACCTGCCATCTTCATGACCCACACTTTAGCACCTTCATGCCCCAGCCAACCCCTCTGTTGCCTGACACCACCACGTGGAGCCTGAGACTGACTCCCCAGACCCCCTGCCAGTCTGGAACCGCTCCACCCTGATTTAAAGTACTATAGTCTCAGGCACACATGTAAACGCTGTGGAGCAGTTTTCTCTGCCACAAACTGCACTGGAGTCTATCAGTGCTTTGAAGCACACAGTCTCACTACATTTAATTAGATTAGTCCATGTGAGTAAAAGGATCTTGTCTGGCCTTAAAACTAAGCACTCAGAATATTCACAAGTGAGACAAAGTGGCTTGGATTTAAGGAACAAACTGTTAAAGCAAACAACAGCAATATGAGTCTTTTATGTAAGGACACTTATAGTTTTTATGCTATTAAACCGAGATTAAAATTGAATTTAGTAAATCACCATAGTGCATCAGACCTGTCTTCCATCTAGTCCAGTATCCTGGGCTCTAACAGTGGCCAGCACTATCTGCTTTAGAAGAAGGTACAAAAAAAATACCACTGTAGGTAAGTATAAGCTAATCAGTCCCATAAAGGTCTCATCCCTAACCCTTACTTAGAACTGGACTTAAGATCTGATTATTCCTAACAATAGATTTTTTTTAGCATGAAGTGTCAGGATATTGGGTATTCCTGATATCCTCTCCATCATGTCCCATGCCTCTTTAAATTTTACTAATATACACAAGACGAATAGCAGATGTTACAGAGACATAGTCAGTGATGGAAGAGTGTAAAAAAGGTAGATTTTAGGGATAGGTTTGAAGGAGAAGCCTAGGAGTGTGCAAGAATGGGCATTAATATTCCAGATGCAGAAAGCAAGAGAGAGCAAGTTTGAATGGGGCAGTGGGGAGGACAAATGGATTATATGACACATCTTCTCCCAGGTGCAAAGATAAAGTAAAAATAAACAAAATATTTCATTTCTTATTGTGAAAAGGCATTTCCACAGGACACTCAGTATATGCTAATAATTTGTTCCAATGACAATTTCCCTGAATGATCTTTTTTCAGTTAGTACCATAAACAATGTTTACTAGCATTGGGATACTATTCAGGTGTCTTGGCAATCCAGGGCATAAGTAACTAGGCATACAGACAAAAGTATATTCTACTTTCACTTGTAGTACAACATAGGTTCATATTGCATACGATTTGTTCACCAGGATTAAAGCTAAATTGCATATGGTGACAGACAGAGTATAAGAACCTGATTAGTATAAAAGGAGAGAGATATACTCAAAGTCCCCTTGTGTTTTATATTTTTTGATTCTTTAATAAAGTGAAATACTTCCACTATTAAAAAAACGTTGTGACCCTTACAATGCTACTTAACACTGATACAAACAAAGACTACGATGATCATTATATAATATATATTTATATTTTAATATATTACATTTATTTCTACATAAAGAGGCTATAAATACTGTATGTGCCATTCTCTGTCTTAGTGGTTCCCAGCATTTGATATTATGGTAAAAACCAAATAACAAAACCACAAATTAAAAAAAAATAAAAATACAAAAAGAAACTCAGTAGAAATAACTTTACAGTTACAAAATCTTGTAGCACATATTGTGTTTGTAACCAGAACTTGGGGCTACAAGAGCACAGGTAGGAACTTGTCCAACAATTAAGAAATTAAAATATCATCACTCCTAGAAAATTTGAGCTGCCATGTAACAAGTCATAAGACTCAAGAGTTTATGGGCTATATTCCCTGCTGTTGTAAACAAAAACTGTGCTAAGTTTAGGAGCAAAAGAATTTGGCCTTTCTTTTATGGAGAAAAGTTAGGGTTAAAAGATAACCTGGTAAAGATCACTAAAACACTATAGTAATGTCTACTGTGATTACTGTCAGTCAGACAGCCTGATACAGTGTTGATGAAAGTCCATAGGAATATCTGAATTTGCTTTATCTAGCTTCGGATTGGGTCCATATTAACCAATTTCACTTAGGAAAAATCTTATCCAAAGAAACACAAGACATCAGGTCTCACACAGCAAATGTGTTCTGTCAAGGACAGGGACACACAACCAGTTCTATATTTATCCCGGGCTATGTTTAGCCATAAAGCCAAATCATTAATCTGAAGGTCCCTTGTCCTTTGCAGAAGTGAGTAAAGGATAATTCTGAGACAAGAACCCACTGTGGTGGTGTTTCCTTCTTGTAGCCCAGCCACAAGGGGAACATAAAAAGGCAGGGCTGGCCCTTTATTTTGTAAAACTGGAAACACAAAGTGCCTTTGTGAACACTGTCCCACTGCCTGTATTCTTGATGCTACTGGATGGACACTCAGTGTCAATATGCTTTTCATCTGGGTCCTAAAGCCCAGAAGACTGATGTTGTAATCAGAGACAAAACACATGCTCATGACAGTGATAGCTCTTTTTCACCAATGTCTTCTGAAGATGCGTCTCCTGGCCTGTCACTGCAGTTTACGATAGCCTCGTGTCCTTATGAAAGCAGTTTCAGATAAATGTGTATTTTGTTAATTTTGTGAATGTATATGTTCTACACATAAAACCTGAACACCACTAGCTTGGGAAATAAAGGAACGTTCCATGGGAATCTCTGCTGCTGTTCATTTTGTTTTAGGGAGGCGAGTTGAGTGAAACAGCAGTGTCATAGGGAAGTGTCTGTAGGCAGCACACTTGTGATGTGTCCTCCTTGGTGCTCAAGAGTTCTGTTTCTTCACTAGAGTAAACTGCAGGGTCCATGTCATCAGAATGGTATCCTGACTGATAGCCACTTGTTGGGTTGGAGGCTTCAGACATAACAGATTCGTTACTTTTACTGGGTACCAGAGCACTGCAAGAGAAATGCAAACAGAACTGAAATAAATTTTGAGAGTTTGGAGGCCATCAGTAGGCAGGTAACTTGTGTAGATGGCTGTTTTCAATTTCAAAATTAACTGTAGCATTCTGCTTCTTCATGATAATGGCTTAAAACTCTTTTAGGGGTGTATTATATGAGATCCCTTTTCCCCCCATTATCTTCCCTAGGACATGCAAGTATTCTGTAAGTGGTCCATTCTTTTGCCTATACAGATTGATATTATGCTACACAGTCCCTTAGAAGAGCATATAGATGTCATAAAATATAAACATGTGATGTGTTATAA
Organism: Alligator sinensis; assembly: GCF_000455745.1. Lineage (NCBI taxonomy): Eukaryota > Metazoa > Chordata > Crocodylia > Alligatoridae > Alligator > Alligator sinensis. The sequence goes on from NW_005841920.1 coordinate 3,473,195, forward strand.
AATACAGACAGGCATGCATTGGTTATTTTTGCTTATGTTTTAATGGAACAGTGAGATCACTCTGGGTGAAGCTTCTGTCTTTCAAGATAGCTCAGCATCTAAAATTACTGTAGACTGCCATGCTAAAATGCCTTTGCTGCTTCTGGTTCTGAAACTAGTATGTGCAGAACTAGCTCAGCATCTCTCTTCATGGTTCCAGTGAGCACGTACATCCACATCTGAAAAGCTTAGTACATCACACAGGCTGCATGAACCATACCTAAAGGGAAGCATTTCAGGGCCTGTTTGTTTAGCTCTGTCTTCCAGTGTCTTCAGCTCTTCAGATGCAAGAACCATACCACTGTCTGTCTGATTGTCCTTTAAAGAGCCAAAGAGATGTAACTGATCAGACAGAATCACACATAAGCATGGAAAAGGAGCACAAGAAATATGAAAGGATGTAAAAAAACAAGAGAAAGAGACAGACAGACCTACCTCCTGACTAACTTGTACTGTGGGTACTAATGGGACATCTTCAAAGGTTTTCACACTCACAGGTCGACTTTTTCTTTTACTACCTTGTCGATACTGACTGAAAGAGAAAAGTGGTATGCGTGTGTGAGGTTATTTGGCTGTAAATCATACCTAAGGGATCAGAAACCTTCATCTTTCCACAGCAAACATAACACATTATGCAAACCTCAAAATATGCATCTATTGAAAAGGGGAAATTCGCCAGAAAGTGGCCTGTTTCTGACCTACTGCTGCTGGAAACCTTGATCCCTAAGCAAATTCTAAGAAATATCTTTTAAAAAACAACAACCTCCTTTTCTTAGTTATGCTGGAGGTTTCATTTCCTGCAAACTTCCCTTGGAAGTATAATAAACAGAGGAGCCTGGATCACAATCATAAGTCTCTTTCTTTGGACTGTACTTCTGAGACCCCAAGCTGGACTTCAGACAACAACAGCAGACTCAGCAACCTGCCTCCTCTTAAACTGTGGGAGTTTAGGACCATATGTTCCACATCTCGCCTTTCTTGAGGCTCTTCTCCAAAAGAAGCTTCTGAGCAGAAGCTCAGCAACCAAATGACAAGAAAACAGCAATAGCTTATCAATCCAGCAGCAACCTCAGTGTTCCTTCTCTCTGGGAAAATAGTATGTGCTTTGTTTCTAGATTAACCTACCAAAAAGTGGAGTTGACCGATGTAGGAGTTGCAACAGCATGGGCTAAGACCTTGGAGGTAACTGCTCTTACTCCTCCATTTAAATGGAAAAGTGGTGCCAATCTGTCTATTCATATGGTGAAATCACTGAGACAAAAGTATTGCCATGTAGAGATACTCAAGTCAGTCATAAACAAGCCAGGTCATCTACCAGAAGCTGTGTAGCCACATTAGTACAGCTTTCCATGCAAACTAATGTACTTCTTGGCAGTATACATTAGCCTGGTCAGAAGGCTGAGCTAAGGTGTCTTGAGCCTTTTGGACACAATGCAGCTAGCTTGGTGTCATACAGACATGCCCCATAGAAATGAAGGGTGGGAGGGAACCTCAGGAGGTCATCTAATGTATTCCCTGGCTCTGCGGCAGGATCATTTATACACAGATCATACCCAACAGTTAAGTTGTCCAACCTGTTCTTAAAAACCTCCTAGAATGGGGAATCTACAACTTCACTAGGTAAATCTGGCCCAATGCTTAACTATCCTTCTAGTGAGAAATGTTTTTCTAATATCTAACCTATGTTCCCACATTGTGAATCAAACCATTTACCTACCCCTGGTGGACAAGGAGAATAATTAGCCATCAGCTTCTTTATAAACAATCCTTTACATATTTTAAGACTGTTCTTATGTCTGCCCTGTCTCCTCTCTTTAGAATAAACAAACAATTCTTTCACGCTTTCCTCTCAGGTCATGTTTTTTAAACCTCTTGTCATCCTTGTTCCCCTCTGGGCTCCGCTCATTGATATCTTTCATGAAGTGTGGTGCCTAGCACCAAATGCAGCATTCCAGCTGAGGCCCCACCAGTGTCAAGCAGATCAGAACAATTTCCACCCATCTCTTTATATAAAACATAATTGTTGATACATTTCAGTGTGACATTTTTCTTCTTTGCAACAGCATCATATTGTTGACATATTCAGTCTGAGGTTCACTATAACCCTCAGATCCTTTCCTGCAGTTCTAATGCCCAGCTGCTTATTCCCATTTCATATTTGGGAATTTTATTTCGGTTTCCCCAAGAGAAGTACTTTGCACTTACATAAGCCAAATTTCATTTTATTCTTTTTAGACTGCTTCTCCAGTTTATCAAGATCATTTTGAATTCGGATCCTATCTTCCAAAGTACTTACAACTCCTCCCAGCTTAGTGTCACCCTCAAGTGTATTAAGCATACTCTCCCTCTCATTATCCAATTAATTAATGAAGTAACTGGAATCAGACTGAAAACAAATCCCTGTGGAACTCCATTTGCTAGGGCCTACAATTGGACAGCAAACCACTGAGCACAGTTTTTCAATGAGTTGTAGTTGTGCATTACCTTTCTAGCAATTTCACCCAGACTATTTTCCTCATTTACTTATGAGAATGTCACTTAAAACTATGTCAAAAACCCGACTAAAGTTAAGATAACACATTTCATATTTTATCTACTAAACTAGTTATCCTTCCAAAGAAGGTAACTAGATTTTATTGGAATAATTTATTCCTGTTGCTTACACTCACTGTTTATCTTTTGTTGTAGTATATTCCCATGTATTAGAGGTAAGCAGATTGATCACAATATCTCTCCCCTAGCCCTCCTTCCCCACTCCCCCTTTTTATAGGATAGGTATTATGTCTGCCCTTCTTCAGTTGTCATCTGTCCTCCACAATTCGTGAAAACAACTATAACTGGTTCCGAAACTGCTTCAGTTGGTTCATTAAATGAGGCCCTCTTGGCTTGAAAAAATCCAATTTATCTAAATATTTTTTAACCTGCTTTTTCCCTATTCTTGATTACTCCCTTGTTATTCATATTAAATTTTGGTAAGCCACAATCTCTGGAGACAAAAAAATAAGACATTGAACATTTTAGCCTTCTCAACATCATGTGTGTTAAGCTCCTAGTTTGCCTTGTCAGCTGCAAAACTCTTGTCACCAGGAGCATCTAAGCCATGTTTCATAATGCCCACTGTCTCTTTCAGCAGCACCCCCTCGGATGCCTTTTCACAAACTCCAGCTGCTCATGGTCCTTTTAAAAGGGACATAATAAACAACAACAACTTAACTCAACTTCTCTCAATCCAAAACTGAAATACCAACTTTTCTATCTTGTCAGTAGAAATATTAGGAGATTGGTGTAAGGTTCTTGTTAAGGATGAAAGATGTAGTGATAGATTCACTACCATTGTAGCGACAGATTCATTCTCATTATGGTATAAGTAGCATATGGTATAAGAACCTAAACAAAACTAAGAAGGATGACTAGATATAACTAGCCTTGACATAAACTACCTATTAATACTATTGCACTTTTTGGATGAGAGTAGGAGTTCTTGAAAGGATAAAGAGAAAATACATTAACATTATTGCTGAACATTTCAGAACATTCTCCTATAGAGATGACATTTATTCTTATCCTATAGACAGAATTAAATATGGACTATAGAAGCTGAAGTCTCTTCCTTTCATTTTCTCTCCCCCAACTTGAACAAAATTGTCTAGAGGCCCCAAAAGGATGTTAACCCTATAAAATACCTAGTTCCTGCTGTGTTGTCATAATGGAATTTAGGATCACACACTTCCTCTTCCTCCCTACAGGAAACAGGTGAGGTTGGCAAAGAGAGTCCAGAATCCTCTTCCATGTTCAGTGATACTGACAGAGGAAGGACAATGTAGTCTTTACCATCCTGTGGAACACAGAACAAGATCAGAGATAACTGTTGCAGGCACTCTGTATCTGAATTGTTATAAAAGCAAAGCTATTTCACAGAACTATAAAGCAGAATGACATATGCTGATAATATATGAAAAGTTACCAACTTAAAGAAACTTTGCAACATTTAGACACAAGATTTAGATTTTTCAGTACTAAAACAGAAGCTAATATCTAATTACGTTTTTATTTCAGTTAAAAAAAATGTAGCTTCTTTCAATGATTGAAAACAAACCAAGGTACTGCTTCAGAGCACAAAATAAGAAAATAACCAAAACCAAAGTGAAATTGACCAGTCTACATGACTTGGGCAAACATGCAAGAGTCAGCTAAAAGTAGATCACATTTACACACACACACACACACACACACACACACACACACACACACACACAAATAAATCATTGGTAAAATATTCTAAACTGATATTAGTGATAATAAGGATTTCACTGGATTTCCAGATGTTGATTTTAAAGCACTGATTAATGACGAAAAATTAATCACCCGATTAATGGAGGAAAATTAATGAAAAGCCCATTGCAGGCAAAAGTAAAGCATCAATGACAAACCAGTTAGATACAGTACATGTAAAATGAATGCTTTTTTAAAGTAGCCTAAAGGATTATAAGAATTTCTTCTTTCAAGATTTAATTTTAGATTAATTATCAGAGAAATATATATGCATCTGTAGTTACTGCTTGGCTTGTAACCATTCCTTGTAACGAACTCTATTAGCCTAAACCAGTGGTGCCCAACCTTTTTACCCCAAGCCGGATGGGCGGTGCCAGGTCCATCTGCAGGCCGGATGCAACTGGTGTGCTCAACAGAGTACACAGAATCAGAGTGGCAGGGGTCTGATCTGGCTGCAGTGGGGTGCACAGCCTGACCCTGATCCAGGAGGAAGGAGGGACAGGAAGTGGCTTGGCCCTGATCCAGAAGTGAGGGGGTGGCGATAGACATGGAGTAGCCCCAGTCTGGATGCACAGAGGCGTGGGGAGCACTCTGACCCCAATCAGGACACATGGGAGGTGTGGAAGTGAGGGCAGAGCATCCCATCCCTGATCCAGATGTGCAGGGCGGTGGGAGGGGATGGGATGGGATGGGACCTGCTTGTTCCAAATGTACCAGGTACAGGCCTGGCCCTGATCCCACTGCACACCACTGGCCCAGGATCTGCCCATGCAGAGCTTCCACTGCTCCCCCACTAACAAATTTTCCAACCCATGGAGATCCCCCTGGGCCAGATTCATGGCTCCATGGGTTGGATTTGGCTCACAGGCTGAAGGTTGAGTGTCCCTGGTCTACACAATGCATGCTACCAATATCTGCCCACATATGTTGCTACTAATAGATATTTGTTATAGTACACTTCACATCTTCTCTATATGAAACACTAGTTCAAGCAGTTAAGACTCAAATCACATCCACAAAGGTTTAAGCTCCATCGTTTCCCATTATATTAAATGAGAATTGAACATCACCAAAGAGCTGTACAATTCCACATAGGACTGGACCTTTAAACAGAGAAATGTGTTTATATTGTCAGTTCTAGAGGCTACAGGTAGTCTGGTAACCATGACTCAAAGGTTCAAATCCTTAGATGGATATATTGAGATGTTTATGCATAATATTTTATCTATGGAAACAGAAAAGGTTGATGCACTCCTTCATTTGGATAGAAAAACTGAATGCACATCTGAACTGTCAAGGATCTGTTTGTGCAGTGCACCTAATGAGTAAAACTTATTACCACTGGCCAAATTCTGTCTTCAGTTACTCAGGTGTAAATGAGGGTAGCATTTAGCCTCATCACTTTAAATTAGCCTGCTTTTACCCAAATTGCATGTAATCTTGATTACATATAAAGATTTAATCACTCATTGGTTACAGAAAATAATATATTTCTCTTCTATAACAGTACCACAGTCCTCCATCTGGATGGTGATAGTCAACAGTCAAATACAATTGACTGAGCAAGTATGCACAGAACGTACATCATATGAAATTCAAAAGACCTTTATGCTAGGAAACAAATTCACCCTCTTGTTCTGAAATTTGTCATACACAAAATAGAGTAATATTAAAGTGATCAAAATCTACCTCAGGGAAATTCCCATTGATTTCAATGAGAACAACATATATGCATATCTAAGCGCAAGCTGTGTGTAAAGAGTTTATGCTTACATTCCATACTTTGGGGTATGCCTACGATTGCACATATGTAGAAGGTGAAGCAAATGCAGAACAGCCACAGAAGTGAGAGTCTATCCTTGCTGATTATATTGCCCCTTTAAAGACTGTCAAGTGTTAAGCAACTAAGATAATATCCTTACAGTCATTTCACTGCTGTGAAATAGGGACATGTCATTATCCTCATTTTACAGATGGAATACAGAGTAAGAGATATTACACCCCAAATTTTCAAAAGGTATTTAGACAAGTAACTCCTACTTAGTTTCCTATGTCCCAGTGCAATAAATGGAAGTTTGCTTCAAAAATTCTTTTGTATCTGGGCCAAAGTGACTTGTGTACAGTGTAACAGGCAGCTTGTAATGAGGCAAGGAATTCCGTATAAGTCTCAATCTCAGATTAACACCTCAACCACTGGACTTTCTGATGATCAGGGATCCAGGTTTTCTGTTCATCACAGAAAAATGCAATAAAACTGGATTTTCTCTTTTTAAGGAGAAAAACCCAGATTTTCTTCTTTAATGGAGAAAAAATATAGGAAAAGGTGGGTTTCCCTTTGCAGGCTGGCAGAGTTCTAGCCTGCAAGAGGCTTGGGGGGGCGGGAGGAGGGCGGTCAGGCAGGGGGTGCCATGTGCATAGGCGTGCACACACATGCACATGGCCACCAGACAGCCTGGAAAGCAGCTCCTGCAGTTCCCCACAGGTAAGTCTGGGGGGGGTGGGGGGGGGAAGAGGGGAGAAAGGAGGGATTGAGGCCCCCATAGAGAGGGAGGGAGGGAGGGAGCTGTGCGGGGCTGGGGCTGCTGCTCAGCCAGGGTGGTGAATGGAGCTTGGGGCCCAGGGTCATGAGCAGCTGGCAGGGCCTGGGTATGGTGAAGGATGGAGCTGCAGGTGGCTCGTCGGGAGGGTGGCAGGGGGGGCTGGCTTCCCACCTTTGCATGCACTCCTGGGGTGGAGGGCCCCCCAGATTTATGCACGGGGCAGGGGCAGATGCAGGCTGCCTGCTCTGGGTGTGGGGCTCCCCACTCTGCTGACCTCCCCCTGGGGTCTCCGTGGCCCAGCGGGCAGAACTCAGTGTAGCAGGGTACAGCAGGGCAGGGAAGCTCGGTGCCGCCACCAGGAGCCCCATGTTGTCATGACGAGGCACCCCCTGCCTGCCTGGCAGCAGAAGCTGTGGTGGCATAGGGTTGTGCCCCATGCTGCTACCCGGTGGGCAGGGGGCACCTCGTCATGGCAGCATGGAGTTCCTGGTGGCAGCACCAAGCTTCCCCATCCCACTCTACACTGCCATGCTGGGTACTACCCGCTGGGCTGCGGAGGCCCCATGGGGAGGTCAGCAAGCCTGCAGTAGGCAACCTGCATCCACGCCCCACTGCCTCATGATCCACTCCAACCATCCCAGCCATGGGGGAGGGGGAGCCAGGCTCTGCTCTGTTCTGCTCCCCACTTGGGCCCACAGGTGGCAGCTGGGACTCAGGTACTGCTGGGGTGGCAGGGGGATGTGGAGCTGTGCCCCTGGCCACATAGCCCTGGCAGGGCCAGGGGAGCTGTGGGTGAGAAGCGAGGGCATAGGCAAGGCACTGGCATATCCTAATATGGCATACACAGGGCACTGGCGTATCAGGGTTGCTCAGTGCCACAAAGCAGTGTGTGTGTGGATCTGCATCCTGATGGGCAAAGGGGGCAAGGAGAGCTCTGATTTTCCATGATAAACCCAAAAATCAAATGCCAAAATTTGAAGGTATTTAGAATTTATTTTATTATAGTAAGTGAGGCACTGGTAGGCTTCCAAACGACTTTAAAATTGTAACTATATCAATAAAACATTGTGTGCAATTGATACCTCTATACACACGTACATACACATATACATATACATATACATATACATATATATATATATATATATAGACACACACATATACACACACACACACACCTCTCTATTTTTTACACACACACACACACACACACACACACACACACACTGCTCTATCGATAGATAGTAGGGGTGTGGGAAGCGGGCCCTATTCGATTCAAATTTGGATTCCAGACAGTGATTTGATTAGTTGATTTGGATCACTGGCCCCAATTCGATTCAGCCAAATCCGAATCTGAAGATTCGATACCGATTCAGACATAGACACAGCTTTACAAGTTTTTTCTACATACCTTGAGGTACCAGGCACGGCTCGTGATTGCTGTGATGCTAGGGCGCATGGAGCATCTCAGAGGAGTGTGAGGGACCCCTCCACGTGCTCAGCAGTGAACCTGGAAGTGGACCAGAAGTACTTCCAGGCCACTTCCGGGTCTGTCGGGGAGCTCACTGCGGGCCCCTCCACACACTCCCCGGCTTGGCAATTGGCCACAGGGGACCCCGGGTGCACCCCCAGACCCAGGAGGCACCAGTCAGCGACGCAGAGGAGCACGAGGGGGCTCCCCGGCAGAGGACCGGAAGTGCTTCTGGTCTACTTCTGGGTCTGCTGCAGAGTATGCTGGGAGCCCTGCCTCGCTTCTGTGGGACACTCCATCTGGCCCAGCATTGCAGCACTCACAAGCCCCTGCTACCTAGAGGTATGTAGAAAAAACATTTAAAGCTGTCTCTATGTCCGAATCTCCGAATCGATTTGGAGGGTTGTGATTCAATTCGGAGAGATTAAAGGGTCCCTTGATTTGATTTGGATTCAGAGTTTCGGCCACTGAATTGGGCCAAATTGAATCAGGGACCGAAGCTTCACACAGCCCTAATAGATAGGTAGATTAGATAGAGTGGTGTTTCATAGAAAACCAGAGATTTTGGGGTCTTAATTACAAAATTTGCATTTAAAAAAAATCAGAAAATTTGCTATTTTTAAACAGAGAAAACCAGGATTCCTGGTCTTCAGTGACCCAGAGGCAGAGTAAAACAGGCACACTGGCAGGGAGCAGTAAACAGACCTAGAAGTATATTTACCATAGACCTCTGTGAACCACGATTTCTATTACTTGCTTCAACTCAGGGTGACAATGCGATAAATGATGGCCCAACAAAAAGTTATACAAGTCAGTACTCTGTTTACAGGATTCCATGCAGGAAGGAAAGTATATTAAACCATATTTTAACAAGAAAAAGAGCATTTTTCACATACCTGGTGAACATTTGCTTGTAGTAAGTTTCCCAAGTGTTCCACTAACTCAGAAAATGTTGGTCTTTGTTTAGGATCACCATGCCAGCAGTCCAGCATCGTCTGGTACCTTGAGGGATAAGACCATGACAATATCAGGGCAATGAGGACAGAAGATTCTGTTATTTCAAAAGATTGCTACTTCTTTAAGGTATCTGCACAGCTTCCAATTCTTACATTTCTGGGGTTGTATAATCTGGTGCTCTCATTCTTGTTCCCTCTTTCAGTCTTCTACAAAAATCTTCATCAATTTTCACACCAGGATAAGGTGAAGCTCCTAAGAGGACAACAGTGGCACATAAAATTCTTGGTCTTACTATCAATCAACTAAGTCGGTCATGAAATGATTACTATTGCATGAACAAATCAAACAATTAGATATACAGTATGTGCATGTTCAATCACCTAGGTTGCATGCAGTCACTGTTTGTAAAAATGATGCACATAATGCCCTGTGTAAACTATATGAAAATCCACTTCAGATGTCTGTTCCTGAATGTTGAATTTGATTTTTTTTTTTTATGGGAACCTGAAAATATGTATTCCCTTGTAGTTTTGAAATTTCAGAATGTTAAACATTTCTACAACATCCCACAAACATACTTTACTGATTCTTCAACTAGTTCTATTGGTCACATTTGAAAAAGGTTCAGCATGCCAATAAAAAAGGACTTACCCAACGAAAATATTTCCCACAGCAGAACCCCAAAGGACCATACATCACTCTGAATGGTATATACTCTGTCAAAAATGGTTTCTGGTGCCATCCATTTTAAGGGTAGTCTGGCCTGAAAGCATTGTTAAATATAATTAAACTTTAATAAAAAAAAAAAGACAAGGGAAGGAAAACATTCTATGATTCTGTTAAGAATGAATGTTGGGATAAAGAATAGTATAATTAGTACTGTGTCAAATTAAATGGTTCCAATTAGTCCATGTAACTTACATCTCCTTTCCTGACATAATCTGGATCTTTGTAAATGTCTCGTGCCAAGCCAAAGTCACAGATTTTGACCACGTTATTGTCTGATAAGAGGATGTTGCGAGCCGCCAGGTCCCTATGGATGCACTAGAAAGAGAAGAAAATATGTTTATAGGTTGGCTGCTGTCACAGCCCAGTCCAGAAGTTGTTCTATTTCTTGTCTGTGTTGACCTCACCCTCAAAGGCCAGTTGCTGCTTGAACCCTATTAAGCAAAAGAAATTCCAGCATCAGTTACTGATTTTAAGGGCTTTTTTCATTATTGTAACTGATTTGAAGACAAAAATCTTTCTGAGCCAAGTTTAAACATATCTATGCAATAAGCAGGGCTTTTCAAGTTAGGAAGTGAATTAGCCAAAAGAGAGACATAAAACAGGTTAGAATATGATTACCACAGGTATACATTCATTTTCATCAAATCCATGCTTCCCATCATGGCTGTGAGAGACTGCTCTTTTTAATACACGCACAGGTTTAAAATGCTCTACTATCTCGTTAAAATTATTCTCCACTGGAATCAATTAGAGCTGGAAATCTCCATCCTCTTACTTGTAAGACCTACCATCATAGACTGCACACCAGAAACCTACAAGCCAAGCATTCAAGCCTCTATTGTTTGAAATAGAAAGCTAGACTCTATAGCTGAAGATGTTAATCTCACATCCTTCGTGGTTCAGGCACAGAAAAGGGACACATAACACCTATATGCAAATCGCCTAGCAGGTTGTATGTACAGGATTGTTCAATGCAATATATTTTTGAGGACATGGACAAATGCATGTTTAAGGACTGATGCAAAGAAACTGAAGTCTTCCTCAGAGAGCTGATTTTGTATTCCAATTGATCCCACCATTAGGGCATATCTCTAGCCTAACGTTTCTCTTCCATTTTATCTAATATTTTTTTGTTTTTTATCCTACCACCTACAAAAGCCCAGAACGCCATGGAAATGTTGCATTTCCATTGTGTCATAGGCCAGGAAGAGATCCATCAAGGAGATATTTACACTACTGTATCTGCATTCATTTCTTTGCAGTGTCCCAAATGGGAGTTTCCAACATTTACAATGAGCTACAGAGAGATTTCTTCAGAGCAAAGTCCATCTACTCTAGCTTGGCATCATTTGCCATGAAATGGTCCCTAGCTCTTTTCATCTTTCTTCATAAAACATTTCCCTGGGCTACTTAAATCATTCTTCTATGAATTGGTGACTACTGAACTTTACACAAATTGCTAACATTCCAGTCAATAAAAGTACTTTTCAGGGAATGCTTTGCTTTGTAATATTAACTACTCAGATACTTTAGAGCAATCAAAAATGTGATGTGGATGGTTGCCAGTCCAAAGATGAACACACTGCTTCTGTATAAAAAACTGCTAATCATTTCCTACAGTGATTACTTATATTTAAAATGCCATTTTTCTGAAAGGTTTCTTACTTTGCGTGAAGCCAAGAACTCCATCCCTCTGGCCACCTGAAAACTGTAACAGATAAGGTCCTCCAACGTCAGAGAGTTCTTGCAGAGATCTTCAGAAGTTGCTGTAAGGAAATAGTGACACTAGTCAAACATGTTCTCCACGTCTGATTTCACCTTGAGATTTTTTCACTGCTGGGCAAAACATACAGATTCAGAACCCAGCCTTGCTTGCTTTCTCATTTCCAGCATTTACAGGAGTTGAGTGAATTGCAAAAGCAGCACACACAGGAAAAAGAAAGTTGTGTAGCTATCCCAAGAGATGAACAAGAAGTGGTGCAATAGGGAGATCCCATCCAGTGCTCATTAGGGGATAAGAGGTCAAGGGAAATATTTTCGTGGATGATAAACAAACTGCTACCTGGGGGAGTGATTCATTTAATCTCATCCTCTAGCAATCTGAAAAAAAATCCATAACCATGCATACTCAAGCCCAGATCCCAAAGGTATTTAGGAACCTAATTCCTAGGAGCCAGAGCATATTCCTGAAACAATCACTAAGAAAACATTTATCAAATGGAGTGCCTGTATTAAAGGAAATGAAGAGAGCCTTAGTCTAGGCTATCTATCTCTGATATCTCTTCCGGAGATAGGGGAACAAATCAATAAGCAGGGAGGTAGATGGAATTTCATAGTTAGTTAAGTTCTGGCAAAAAACTCATGTGAAATTCAGCTGGTGTTTTCATAACACTCTGGCACTCTCAAAACACACGTGTGCACACACATCTCTAAACTGTCACGGTGCTGTCTGAGGTTTTAACTGCCCAATTCCAATATAAGCTCATGGGAATTCAAGACAAATGTATTAAAAATATAATCCTTGGGAACTCTGAAGTTACCCTAAACTACACTGAAGAGAAAGAGATTCTAAATTACAGTGGTCCTCAAATTAGAGTTTTGTTCAACCTGATCTGCTGCAAATCAAGCTTCCAGCTTGATTCAGCCCTGCTAAGCATGTCCTAAGGCAGGTCCTACAAAAGAACAATTATCCAAAACCAAGTGAGGACATACATCTTACCTTCCTCTTCCTCCACATCACTGAGTGATCTCTCCTCCACAAACCCTGAACTGGCTGAGCTCTGGCTGCTTGCGATGCTATTGAGGCGGCACTTCAAGTCTGCTGAGAGGTCACCAACATAGTTTTCTTTTCCCTGCCTAAATCTGGCACTTTTAGCCTATTAAGCAGGGAGAAAACAAATAAGAGTTTTTTCAATACTTTTTAAGCAGGAAGTGACATTTCACACTGTGTAAAGCAAGGCCTCACTGAGAGCCAGAGTAGAGAGAAAGAGCCATGCAGAAGGCACTAAGTAGGCTCCTAACTTCCCTCCACCTGAATACAGCAGCTACCCACTGCAGTCTTCACACTTCTAGTTACAAAGAAGCAAGGCAGAGCTCACAAGTATCTGATGTTACGAACAGGCTGCTGTGGGAAAGAGAGATTTTGGCCTGCCTTTTGCTGTGTCATTATGCTCCACAACTTGCTGGACTAGCATGCACATAGTGGGCACATCTACAAGTACATATTAATGTGAAGCAATAAACTCCAGCACATATCACACCAGATTTTATTGCTCCTAGGTGCCGTGTTTACACATGCACCCGGGACCATGGCATGGTCAGTCATGTTGGAGCAGCTCCAACTGGCAGTGGGCCCGGTGGGTCAGCCTGCCATCCTGGGACTGCTCTGACATGGCTCAACGTGCTGTGTAGGGGCTGGCTCTGGAGCATGAAGGTGCTCCAGTGTGGTGCTAGCCGGCAGGCAGTCCCCTGCACTGAAGTACCCATGTGTCCCAGCTATCCAGGTCAGCAACTACACGTGTTGCTCAATACAAAAAAACCCAAAACTCTGCAGCAGTACAGGACTTGTATTTACAAATACTAACCTGCTGCAGAGGTTATTAGTTTCCTGTGGCCTAACAGGGCTGCGTGCAAACTGCAGAGCTAATTAGGCATCTCCACATCTTGTGTAAATGCACTGTTTTAGAAATTCTCCCCTCACTCTGTTCAGTCTCTTCACTCCAATCCCCTTTCATTTAGCCCTTCTGTAAGTCCTCCCTGCTGTACTTCAACCTGATCCCTTCCAGCTCCGAGCATCTGATTTACAGAGCCAACAGACTATCTTCCCTACAAACCCATTGTCTCCTGCTTCAGTTTTGCGATAGTCATTGCCAAAGAACACGACTTTCCCGCCCCCATTGGTTCTCATAATCCCCACTGTTTATTTGCAATGTTCAACACCCTCCTCACATTCATCTCATCTCCATTCTCCTCTCTTTCTCTGCAGTAACCAGACAGAGCAGATCACTGTTTATCTCCTGCACACAAATGCTTCTCATTTCCACAGTTTTAAAATCCCTCTGACACTGGCTTTCTCTGGGCTCTGAGGAAGACTTCTCAGTCATAATACTCAGTATTAAGTACCCAAAATCATGTACATTCATGCCTTTCATAAATGCCCTGATATTCAAAGGCAATGAACAACCCCAGTTCCCGCAGAGGCCCACATATCCCAGTATGGGAATGCTGGTTTTTGCCCCTCTGCCTCCAGCTCCCTGTTTGTAAAGCTGGGATCTCACCTAGGTAGTTAAGTCTTTTCAAAAAGTTTTGAAGATAAAAAGGGTGACATGAATTGGCTGGCCAAATTGACTTATGAAGAAAGATGAAAAGTGCCCACTATGTGTAGTCAAGTTTAACAATGAAAATATATGATATATAATATACAATAGGACATGACTGTGTAAAGCTTTTTGAATGGTGTATAAATAACTGCACTCTATGCATGGTGTAAGTGGGTATGGGTAGTTTACCTGAGAATAGTGCAAAGGAAATAAGAAAGGAAAAATATTCAGGCTGATTATTAGGAAAACCTTCCTGACAGATACGGCCAAAGGTAGAATAGGCTGCCAAGGGAAACAGTGCAAGCCTTGTTTCTGCACATTTAAAGCTAACAACAACAAACTAACTACATTGTACAGGCAGGGAGATGGACTGTAATGTCATTTACCATCTCTGATTTCTATTATAAGACCCACATATCATTATTATTACAGTGTCCCCTAGAATTCCCAGCACACTTTCCACTTGGAAAGAAAAGAGCTTTTAGAAATTAAATTTAGTCACTCCTTAACCTATACTCTTATTCTTGACACTAGCAGCAGTCTGTACCTTGTAAGGAATAAATTCACTTCTCTTGCTCTTTAAATAAGCTGACAAGTTTCCAAATTTGCAGTATTCGACAATCACCATCAGTGGACCTGTATAAAACATGAAGCAATTATTTAAGAAGGGCAGTTTATTTTCTAGTCCACCTTAAAACAAAGTTAGAAATATCTGTTGTTTTTAAAAAGCATTCTGCCATTTTTCCAAACGATTTTATTGAAAATGTCTACAATATATTCAGTAAAAATCTATTTAGAGTAGGACAATGATTAGCTTCTTTTTTGATCAATTTCTGTCTCCATGTTGGATAGAAGGAATCATTAGTTTGCACTAAACTTTCAACAGCAGAGACCTCATTTTGAAAACATGTAAGAAATGTTGTTTGTATTTACCTGCACAAATACCTTGACTACCATGCACACTGAATTATTTTGCACATATGATACCCATTAAAAAATCTAAATTGATAGCAGCATGCACTGTAATGTAAATTAGCCACTAAAGAATTTTATGTACAAAACATAAGCACATTATTTTTATACATTTTTTGCATACGGAAGCCTGCATGTTTAAAAAAATATGTAATCCCAATTATGTAATTTAAGATGCCCAAATGTTGTATTCAATGCCCATACTGGCACAATTACACACTTAGCATTTGTTAAATTATAATTTAAAGTCCAAATACTGGGAATGGATCTCTTATTAGGGCAACAACAACTAATATATCACCTTAGAAACATTTATAGCATTATTCTTTTCCCCAGTACTGTATGACAGTTATTGAACAGCAAAAAGGAAATTGTAGGCTTGTTACATTAATAACCAAATCACCACTAAACCAGCTTCTTTGGAATATTATTACAAAAGTTCTTTACACTGGATTTCTTCTCAACTAGTACACAAAAGTTTGGGAGGAGTGTTACACTTTGTCAGTGATTTAGTCTATTACAGGCACAGGAAAAACTGTACTTGTGAAATGTTGGCCTAGGTTTGTTTGCTTTCAGAGCAACTGAAGTACAGAAAAGTGAAGTGACTTTCTCAAGGTGACATAAGAGTTCAGTGATATGGCTGGAAACAGAACACAGGGCTGCTGAGTTTCCATCCTATCATCCAGGCACTCAGTCCAGAGTCCCCCATAATTAGGGACCTACCAAAATTGCAGCAGAAGTGCATGGTGCAACAGCTCCTTTAAATTTGCTGTTTCCCCCATGTGTCCCCTTGCTGCTAATTGGTGGAGGGGCCCCACCACTCATCACTTGCTCATGATTGGCAGGGAGGCGAAACCTATGGCTTTAAATATGGTGCAGTTTTTGCCTCCCACTACTGATTGGCTGAGGGGTGCTGGTGGCCCTGCTGCTTGCTGCTGACTGGCCAGGAGGCAAAAATGGCACCACAGTTAAAACAGCAGTTTTCACCTCCCCAACAATCAGAGCAAGCAGCAGAGCTCCCCCACCACCAATCAGTAGTGGGGGCTGTGCAGGCGAAACTGCAAGATAAGAGGAGATGCCACACATTGCACTTCGGCCACAATTTCAGTAAGTCCCTACTCTTGATGAATAGCCCTGGAATAATTATAATGAAGAGTCAAACCCTTGTTAATGATTCTCCACTAATCAGAAATGGCTTCCCTAAATTTGTATGGTAACTCCAACCACTAAAATAAAGAGCATCAAAACTTCTCCATCTATTGCTTACCTCCTGGTTTTGTGCAGGCACCAAGCAAATTCACAACATTGAGATGATGACCAATATGAATGAGGATCTTGAGCTCTGACATAAGTGCCCTGTGTTCACTGTGTGTAGCGCCCTCTGTAAAGACAAGAAGTTATAGAGCTGAACAGCACCAAAGGCATAAAGGATTTTCCCTCTGCTAACTATATGATTTAATATTTTTGAACATTTGGTAGATGTATTTGCAGGTTAACCTAGGCCAGAAATGCTTCAGGGTGCCAATACAAACTGTTCTCATGGGACTGTTGAGACGTACATTCTTCCACACCGGACAGCCAGAGAAATGCATTAGAGAGTTGGTTTTACTTTGTTTTGAAACAACATTCCTCAACCATTGCCAAAGGTAAAACATCCGACAGGACAGACAAATTATCTATACTACTATGGTAGTAGCTCCTTTGTTCTATGCAACCTTTTAAAGCAGTCACTAGCCTCCTATCTGGCACAGTAGTCTGAATCCATCAAGCATTCAGTCACAAAAAGCACAGGCATAGCTACTATGCCATGTGCTATAATGGAGTTTGAGTGCCCAAGGCACTCAAACACCATTGGTGTGGTATTTGACTGGTCTATGAAAGAGGGGAGATAGGGAAGGGGTTGAGCCAGGACAGCACACCACACAATCGAGGAAAACAGATTTCGCTCGTCCCACCCCAAATTCCTGACTCCTAGACAGAAGACTGGCAATTACAAATACACTGCGTCTTTTCCACAATGGATTTAAATCTTCCTTTGTACCTTTAAGCATTTTGACTGCAACAGTCCTGCAGGTAGCAGTTTTGTCAATTCCAAACGCATCTGCTTCTATGACTTGCCCAAATGCTCCACGTCCAAGAGGTTTACCTGGTAAAGGAAGGTGTGCAGATTAGGACTTACTGTCAAAGTAATGGATACAAATCCAGGCTAATTTTAACTAATTTAGTCAATGTATTATGAATGGACTTCCTCCCTTGTGTGTGCGTGGAGGTGGGGGGGAGGATACACAACAGTGATTATCAAACTAGCTGTTTTTGCACAGCTGAGTCAGATGAGGCCACAATCCTAGCATCTCTTGGCCCACAGGAGTGAACTAACGTACTCCAGTGTATTCTCACAACTATATGCATGTTACCCAGAATTCCACCAGGGGTACCACCTGCAGTGTTTCCTTTCTTCAGCCTCTATGTACAATATATGCTGTGCATTAAAGCCCCAGTGATGTCATTTTAGGGCAGTGGAAACATACCTAGCTTTAATCGGTCTCTAGGAAACTCCCATTTGCTGGCATCATAGGGCAGGCGTTCACAGTGTTCATCTAAAGGGACTTCATCAGGATCCATAATGATTGACAAGTATCCAGTCTTCAGTTCCCCTTCATTGGCCTAGAAAACATTATCAATTCCAGTCACATAAAACTATATTTCCTGGCTAGAACAGTGCTGTATACAAAATTATCACTTCAGTTTTTTTCAAGTTTCAGAGAAATGTAAACTTGTATTTCCCCCCCATGCCATCAAAAACAAACATGGATTCTCATTAATTAAATACCCTTTTAATAATCAAAACAGTTTAAGCATTTTTTCCTCCAAGTGCCGGTTCAATTAAGCCAAAAATTCTGCACCCTCAGTTCCAGGCAACAATGTTATGTCACTGAGAGAAAGATATGTGACTGTTGATATAAGAACAATGGAAAGAAACAACACAAATGAACTCTAGTCAACTTTCATTTGTCATGCAAGACCAGTGCCAATAGGACAGTCAGAGAATGATTTTGTTACCCGCTTAACGGTCCGGAGGATGATTACAAGAAGCAACCAGAAAAACATGGCAATCACTGCAGTGCCAACCAGGATAATGAGCTCCAGATTTGTTTTCTCTTCAGCGCCTGGGAAGAAATAAATGAAGATTTCATTGATAGCTGACAGCTTATTGGTTTAGGTCATTAGCCAAAGTACTAAATGGAGTTCTTTGTTCTGAAGATTCATTTTAAAAGCACAACATGTAACAAGCCAATTAAGACAAGACAAAACCCCTGTCTAGCATGTTGGAGTGCTGGGCCAAGTTCTATGCTGATTAACACACCATGCAATGCCACTAAAGTCAGTAAGAAATGGCACTGTCCATGCAAAAAGTTAGCAAAGACTTGGTCCACTGTTTTCTCATAAACTTTATGAATCCTACAAATTGGTGCAAAATGTTAGTTACAGCTATGCAACTTAACTGATATCAAGTTCGTTTCTAAGAAACATAGTTATGCATCAGTGTATATAACCAAGGGCAGAATTTCAAGACAGTAATTTTAAAAGTAACTGGTATTCTGAATATCCCAAAATGAACATTTTTAAACACAAAGAGAATCACCTTTCTACAGAGAAGATTCAAAGCAAATGCACCATGCCAAAATTGAAAAAGTTGTAAAGAGGTCCTTTCCTATCATGAAATGACTACACGTCTTTACTTACTGAAATTGGAATGTTAGGAGGTAGTTCCTGCAGTACTAGCTGAGAGAGTATGTCAAATCGGAAGGATGTATTTGATGGATCCTTATTCCAGGATTAAAGGAATAAACACAGTACCACTTGCACATCTGATAATGCAACCCTCATTTCTTAAAGTGTGTTCCTGTGCATTTTAGCCCTTGTATCATAGCTTCTCCCACACAATAGCACATTGTTTTTTTCCATTGTACAGCCCATGATGAGCAGCAACATAAATTCCTTAGCATGAAACAATGTGTCATAAACATGCTTCCATGTTTCACAAAGCTACCACATCATAAAAAATAAAGAATTATTTTTATTACATGAGCTGAAATCAGGCATTTACATTAAGTTTATTTATAGATCATTTCTGTCCAATAAAAATATGCTACCCAACACCTTTAATATTACAATAGGAAATAAGAAAACAACAAAATATCATTAGCTCAAGTCTAATATGACTTATCACCTTGAATTAGAAGACAGGTGTTCTTGAAGTATTTGGTAGATTTCTAAAAATAGTCAAGGAGCTTCTGACCATTTTTTTCTCCAATGGAAAGGTCAAATGGATTCTAATTTGTCTAAAATTTAGCACGATCATTTATCAGCATTTGGTTCAGCTTTTGCATTCAGAAAAAGCAGTGTTGGAATTGAATAAACAAAGGATCAGTCTTGCAAACGTTAATTACTGGGGCATGGTGCCCACCACAAGTAGTTCTAATCCACTAAACCCAGCAGAAAACTCCTAGTTCAGCAAAGAACTTACAGTTGCTTTCATCATTAAGGCAATCAGCAAAGCACATATACTTATAAATTAGTATATGTTTATGTTTAACACCTACTGCCTTCATTAGGACCCAGGTATATGGATAAAGGTAATCATATGCTGAAGGACTTTGTACATGTGTTGTCTAAAGACTAGAATTTGAAATGAGTGAAAAATGTGGTGGGACTCTCAAAGTTTCCAGGTGGCAGAAGGAGAAGCAGCAGCCATGAGAGTCAGGGAGAACTTGCCTGGCCTCATCCCAGTGGTGGTATCTGGATGCCAAAGAGCTTGCATGTACTTCTGAACACTACAGATTGAATGTTTACTGATAGAGCTTGGGGCTAGGGACAGACATTTAAAATGCCTGAGCCTAAATTGATTTAATCTTGCAGGTTAGTTTAACCTGACTAGGCTGAATCAGTTTGTAACTGCACAGACATCCCAGAAATACAGGCACATTTCTGTTCCCCCTGCCTTCTGACCAGCCCAGCAGGAAACTGATAACGGTGTTTTATCACCCCTAACTGTGTTTATCATCTAATTAAGAAAACAGAGGGACATTACCAGCTACCTGTTGATTTTGCTTTTGTCCCGTCTGCCACAGCATGGACAGTAGCCAGCATGTGGTCTACTAGCTAATGCTAAGACGTGTCTGTGTAAGGCAGAGGGGACAGGGCAATCCCTATTCAGCATGGAGTGGGGAGATGAGTGGGGAGCAGAAGGAAGCCAGGCAGACGCCTGCAGTCTCTGCTGAGCTCCAGCCAGGGAGCAAAGGGGAGGGGCCAGCTCTGCCGTGGAGCAGGAAGCCCAGGCCAGAGAACATGCTGGGATGCTGGGGGAGTCTGGTTTGTCTTAAACCAACAAGGGGTCTGAGACAGACATTGCATAAACTGGTTTGACCCAAATCAGTTAAGTCTGGCACTACATTTAACCAGATTTATCTCAAACCAATTTCAGCTATTTTTGAACTGGTTTATGTACATGGAACATCTGTTCTGTTACAGGTTTAAACCAGTTGCTGATCACTTAAACCAGTTTATATATAATGTCTGTCCCTAGCCTAAGTGTCTCCCAGTCTCTCTCCTTTTCTTCTGACATCTTTCACCTACACAGGACTGATGGGGAAAAGGAAAGTGCTTCCCCCAAAACATCATTATTTTTGTCACCAAGATGGGATAACACTCACAGCAGAGTGTACTTGAACCTCCTTATGCTTTCTTGAATGCCTCAACAGCAGTGATATCATTTAAATGTCAATAATATTGAACAGTATCACTGAACACAGAGTGGAGATACAAATGAGGTATGTCACAGGCATGGATTCAGGCACATATGACTGCATTTGTGGATAATCAACCTACATTATCAAGGTTCCCTCTGAAACCATAAAGGCTAGAAACTTCTTTAGCATGTTTTAATAAAATCTGTGATTTTATATAGAGCAAAACATCACCCTCAAGAACTGATATTACCAGACTGCCAGGCTGGTATGACCTCCATCTAATCTGAGCCTAATTCCCTTAAATCTTTATTCATATATGAATGTCATTCATTTTTGCATAAGAAAACGTTCAGCAAGGCAGTAGTAGTATATTTAGAGAATCTCGATCTGGATATTATGCATAGGTTTATTTTTCTTTTAGCAGTTATAATTTCATGCACAAATAGTTAACAGAAGCAAACCTATACCGACCTTCTACTGCAAAATAAGTTACTGCCGTCTTGCATCCAAGGACATTGCAGGCAAGGCAGGTGTAGAGACCTCCATCTTCTTTCCTTACTCGACGGATGGTTAGAGTTTTGTTCCCATCTTTCAAAACAATGCCTGAAAAAATGAATGGTTCTTAATTCGGCTTTATGCCTTGGATTCAGTCCATTGCTAAGAAATCAATAGTTATCCCTGTTCTATACCTTTGCATAAATAAGCATTGACACATGTTGTTGTTTACTCAGCTCTAATTGAGTTCAGTGGCTAGTCAAAAAATTAAATAAATAAATAAATAAAGGACAAAAAATGGCTACACTTGTAGTTAAAAATAAAATTTTGGCAGACCAAATTTTAACAGAAATTTTGCTTTAAGTTCAAGTAATTATTTTTTTTTAAATATTTTACAATCAGAGAAACCTTTAAAATGAACTTATTTTTAAAAATTAGAAATAAATAATTCTAGTAAAAAACATTTCAATTTTTAAAGTGTTTCTTTTTCTCCAAACAAACAATTTGGCCAAAATCAAAATTAATTTGCAAAACATTTCAATACAGCTTTACCACCAATTTTCACTGAAAAAAGCTTCAGTTGAAAACTTTCACCCCTCTCCGAAAAAAATGTTTTGTTAGTGATACATTTGGCGTCCAATTTGTACTTGAACCCTACTGAAAGTTTTGTGAAAAAAATACACAAGAGATTAACAAGGAAGCATTTCCTCACCAGAGTCTCCAACAAGGGAATCATTGTTTTTGAACCAAGTGATGTGCGGAGGAGGAATTCCATTTGCCGTGCAGGATACTTCTATGGTTTCGCCAATATTTGTTGTTTGATTCTCAAGATTCCCTACCAATGTGGGCGCCATAGGCTCTGATTGCATGAAAATAAAATGTAAACACAGATTTAAGAATACTTTTTTTGTATCACCAGGGAAGTCCCCTGCTTTAGATGTGATGATGCAAAGAGTCCTAGGTTGCTGAGGAGGAGGAAATTGGCTAAATCTGCCTCCTCTCTTGTCTCCATTTCCACTCCCACTACAAGAGGTATGATAATGCTGGTTCAGGACAGCCCATGAAAAAGGGCCTAAACACAAACATATGTATAAGTACTTTCTTCATTTGGGATCAATATCAGCCAGGACTGGAAGGCCCCACAACAAGGTTGTTCTGTTTTGGTCGAGTCAGTCAATTAGCACTCTGCATCTAAAAGCAAGCAATCACTTGTATTTTAGGGGGTCTAATCCTGGCCTACTTTTATTATAACTTGTTGCTGCAGTTTCAAACCAAAGTTCAGTCAAACAAAGCATCCTCATTATCATCACTACGAGCATAAGCATATATAGATAAAGGCGGTAAGGTTGGGCAAGCAGGGCACCACAGATACAAGATTGGTGGCCACCGCTACTGCTGTGACCTCCAGTCCAGCCATCTTCACTGCCCAGAGAATAAAAGCCACTTGTTACATCTCTATATGTAGGTGCTTTGCAGTGAAAAAACACAAAGCTTTCAAGATGTTATTTTGTACCGCTATGTCTCTACATTAAACCTCATATTTGAATTGTCTGCATGACAATTACATTTCCCACCCACCCCCGCCCCAAATCCTGTACACAAACCCTTTAACTGAGTACAGTTTTAGATCAGTCAGACATTAGACCCTCAGGCTCCCACAGGTTTATACTACTATGCATTTTTAACAATGTACTGTGGTTTTCATAAATAGGTTCATACCTTGAACACTAAGGTGCTTGACAAGACAGTGTCGTGTTTTGGTCTTTTTGTCCTGGGCTATGCAAACATAATCCCCTCTATCCTGAAGAGAAATGTTACGGAAGATGAGCTCTATGGTCACATTTTCACCATTGCTATTTGAAACCGTGGTATTCAGCTTCAGGAGAGCATCCAGGTTCTTGCACACTGGCATTGGTAAGCCTCCAGCAGGAGTTCGTGAGGTATGAGTGCGGAGTTTGTACCAGGTTAAATTTTCAAAAGTGAATTTGTCTGCAGTGCACTGCAAGGACATATTATCCCTCTCTGTGAGTTGGTATCTAGGTTGAAAATTAATTTCAAGGCCCCCTGCAAATTAAAAATTTCTTATTAAAAATGCACCTGTTCTGTCATGGAAGTCTTCTTCATTTAATATTAAACTGAAAGAGTCATTTTGAAAACTTTCATTCACTAATTTACTGGCTATGGTTCTACAGAGCCTTCCATCCTCTTCACACAGATAAGAATGACTCATAAAGGCACTGGAGAATCAGTCCCAATATTCACTTTCCCCCCACCCAAATCCTGAGCAATATTCCTATTGAATAACCAAGAAAGGCCTATGTAGAATTCCTATGCAGCCTTGTATCAACTGTATCATATGGAAGTGTGTCATATTTAATTATCTGGCTTTTTATGGCTCAGTTAAAAAAACCCAACATTTAAATACTTCTAAATTCATATGTAGACAAACAGAAGTTAGCTGATTTTCAATGGTCCTGAAAAGCTACAAGTCACCCAGTTTCAAAAATCTAGGCATTTTGTCACATAGTATTCTATTCTGACACACATACATGCAGGGACGCGCACACACAGTACTTAGATCATTTATAAATTCACAGCAATATATTTTTTCTCTTTTTTCATATAGTTATAATTGTCTGATTGGCAAAAACCAGTTGCACGCATACAGCTCAATTCCAATTTTGACACCAGTTTCATGCCATTCTAACACCACTGGATTTATCCAGTCACATACCACTACTACTTTAACTACTCACAAACCAAATGTTGGCTATTTAAAGGCTAAGTTTAATATTTAGTGGGAAATACATTAAAGTGGATCAGGCTATAATGTGGTGAAGCTGCTATCAATAGTAAAGCAGAGAGTGTTAATTTACTATTTATGCAATCCACAAGTTATACTTACTGCTAACATGAAAGGAGATTACCCTTTCACCCACTCCAGCTTTGTTAGTAGCCATGCACCTGTACAAAGCTGACACATTTGCTGCTTGAATCACAAGGGTGCTTACAGTCTGCAAGAGAATAACCAAAAAATTTCATACCATATCAGTGCCAAAGTACACAAGGGAGATACACCCAAAAGTTTTCTGGTCTATTTCCAGATAGCTATCCTACCCAAATGAAAATTCTCACATAATACAAATTAATGATGTTCTTGGTACCCAGTTCATGTTGGGGTTTATGAAACATAGTATTGATGGCTACATTTTCACAAAACAAAAGAAACCAAAAGAAAGAATCAGATTTTTTTTTAGAGTTCCGTTCTAAAATGTAGATTTCTGTTTATGTATTTGTGAGCACATCTATATGAGATGCTATAAGCGCAGTAGACTAATTCTACTGCACATTAGCATGTCACGGCAACAGCCATGCTAATATACAGTAGAATTAGTATACTGTGCATTAGCATCAAGTAAAAGATGTATGCCGGCGCTACTGTGCAGTAGCACCTGTAACAATGCATTAAGTTAGTACCTGTTATTACAGCTACTAAGCTTAATGTACTGTAATTATGGCACATTAATGCACGTGTAGGCATGCCCTGTAAACGGCATTACACTAACATTAGCAGCATGCAACAACTCGACTTCTGCTTGTTAGACCTTTCCCTATTATGGTTCCATGCAAATACATAAAACTCAATATAAAAAAACTCTCAGAAGCGGTCTATTCCTAATGAGCAAGGAAGTATATCAACTCACCTTCATTTTCCCAGCAATAGCAACAAACTGGTTTTTAACAATTTCAATCCGATTTCCACCCTTTCTGTCCAAGATGTCCTTCCATTTTTTACATGCATAAGGATTATTTCCCAACCTGCTTGACTGACAGACAGACAGACGGACACAAGTGAGGATAAAGAAAATCTCAGTGCTTCAAGAGCCATGTTTTGTTCAGTTTATATATTAAATACAAAAACAATTACATTAAAAATCAAGAGACAAAAGGAAAGGCATTGTATCTAATGTGGGAGATAAAAGTTTGTTCCTGAAAACTTTTCTATTTAATTGCAACCTACAACCTTTCCAAGACATTTGGTGCTTTATAAAAATAGAAATTCCCAGGCCTAGAGGTGAATCTCCTAATTAATCTACCCAGGTCAGCCCAATCAGGATATTTTGAGGAAAGGAACTATTCTGGGAACAGGCCTCCTTTCACAAATTGACAATTGAAGTTAATTTAGTTTCAAAGGAAGACAGAGAGACACAAAAATCACTGGCTCCTTAAAAGAATTTCTTCAAGACAGTTGCCCTGTGTTAATTTACTATTTATGCAATCCACAAGTTATACTTACTGCTAACATGAAAGGAGATTACCCTTTCACCCACTCCAGCTTTGTTAGTAGCCATGCACCTGTACAAAGCTGACACATTTGCTGCTTGAATCACAAGGGTGCTTACAGTCTGCAAGAGAATAACCAAAAAATTTCATACCATATCAGTGCCAAAGTACACAAGGGAGATACACCCAAAAGTTTTCTGGTCTATTTCCAGATAGCTATCCTACCCAAATGAAAATTCTCACATAATACAAATTAATGATGTTCTTGGTACCCAGTTCATGTTGGGGTTTATGAAACATAGTATTGATGGCTAAATTTTCACAAAACAAAAGAAACCAAAAGAAAGAATCAGATTTTTTTTTAGAGTTCCGTTCTAAAATGTAGATTTCTGTTTATGTATTTGTGAGCACATCTATATGAGATGCTATAAGCGCAGTAGACTAATTCTACTGCACATTAGCATGTCACGGCAACAGCCATGCTAATATACAGTAGAATTAGTATACTGTGCATTAGCATCAAGTAAAAGATGTATGCCGGCGCTACTGTGCAGTAGCACCTGTAACAATGCATTAAGTTAGTACCTGTTATTACAGCTACTAAGCTTAATGTACTGTAATTATGGCACATTAATGCACGTGTAGGCATGCCCTGTAAACGGCATTACACTAACATTAGCAGCATGCAACAACTCGACTTCTGCTTGTTAGACCTTTCCCTATTATGGTTCCATGCAAATACATAAAACTCAATATAAAAAAACTCTCAGAAGCGGTCTATTCCTAATGAGCAAGGAAGTATATCAACTCACCTTCATTTTCCCAGCAATAGCAACAAACTGGTTTTTAACAATTTCAATCCGATTTCCACCCTTTCTGTCCAAGATGTCCTTCCATTTTTTACATGCATAAGGATTATTTCCCAAACCTGCTTGACTGACAGACAGACAGACGGACACAAGTGAGGATAAAGAAAATCTCAGTGCTTCAAGAGCCATGTTTTGTTCAGTTTATATATTAAATACAAAAACAATTACATTAAAAATCAAGAGACAAAAGGAAAGGCATTGTATCTAATGTGGGAGATAAAAGTTTGTTCCTGAAAACTTTTCTATTTAATTGCAACCTACAACCTTTCCAAGACATTTGGTGCTTTATAAAAATAGAAATTCCCAGGCCTAGAGGTGAATCTCCTAATTAATCTACCCAGGTCAGCCCAATCAGGATATTTTGAGGAAAGGAACTATTCTGGGAACAGGCCTCCTTTCACAAATTGACAATTGAAGTTAATTTAGTTTCAAAGGAAGACAGAGAGACACAAAAATCACTGGCTCCTTAAAAGAATTTCTTCAAGACAGTTGCCCTTGTGTAGGAAATAACCAGGCACCAAAGGAAGAAGCTAGTGGAAGTTTTTTTTAAAAACAACAACAGGAAAGCAGAATGTCTTTTATTTTTTTTTTTTTTTTTTTTTTTTAAGGAAGTCTGGCCTTGTGCTAGGCCCAGATAAGGGAAGCTGCATGGATCTTGGTCAGGCGCTCTCTCTATCATTCCCTGACATCAATCAGTGCGCACTTCCTCTCAGCTACACTTTCACACAGATAAGAGGCACCATCACACACAGCAGCTGACCAGTGTAAGAAAAGACACAAAAAAACTGTAATTAGCATATACAGCAATTTTCCTGTTTTGGTGTCATGTTTGGGACTTGCTGCTGCCCAGCAAAGTTTGACGGAAGGGCACCCGATGCTTCTGTTTGGAATCCAGCAACAAGCCAAGATGCTAACCAAAAAGGCATCAAATAATATAAACAACTGATAGGTTCTCTCAGTGGGTGACCCTGGCCAGAAAATACCCACTACAACAGCCTGCCAGCCTGAGTTTGGTGATCTTGGTATATCATGTAACACCACTTGTTTGATCAGATATATGATTAATTGTAACTGTTTTGCAGCCCAAGGGAAATTTAAGACTACTTACCCTGCTATAATCAGTGGGAGCATTGTCATAGATTTAAATGGAAGTAAAAAAAAAAAATAGACATTGGCTATATTTCCTGGAAGCAACTTATTCTGAGAAACTGGCAGTGCTCCACAGGGGAAGATAAAGCCACTAGACAGGCACTGTACCTTAGGAACTGCCTCGCACAGGGGAATCACTAAGTTAATTTGGATTCATGACCCTTTTGCACTGCAGAAATGCCACCCAGGATTTCTGTTTCCTGGGTGTCTGATTTTGAATGTTTTTATAGTTTTGTAAAGAGCTGAGCTGTTAAGACAATAGACCAACAGGCATTTTATAAACCTGTGAAGAGTTACAGAGCTGACAGTAAGTAGTTCAATTGGCAAGGTGTGTGGTACTTACCGAGGGCTGAAAGTGCACTCTTCCTCTAACTGCCAGTACCACCAAATACTAACCGGAGTTGGAATAGCATAGACTGTGCAGGTGAGCACTTGAGTACTGCCGTACTTGTAGGAATCAACAGGTGCCAGCAAAGCATTCTCCCCGATCTGAGGTGGAACTGAAGGAGAAAATCTGGATATTATTGACCATGAAGAAAGAGAGAAATTCTCTGCCTTCCATCACCTATTCTTACTAAGGAAGAATACAGTTTGTTGTGAGAGGTGTACTGTATCTGTCATGCAGACTCGCTCACTTGAACTGTTGTATTTCTTTTAAGGTCTGAAACTGTGTGCTGCTTGGTTTCTCCTGCAAGATGCTGAGTATTCTTGTTCCCCACTGACTTCATTGGGAAGCAAAAGTATCAAAGAAGAGGTATTCTGCCTTCACGGGTAATTAGAAAGGCTCTGCAAGGTGCAGCACCAGGGTTTTGGGGACACACTGATTAGCACTGGCAATGCATAAGGGGTACACGCAGGTGCACGTGCACTCCAAGATTGGCAGTGCACCCCCTGAGAGAAACACTGCAAACATGGGCCACCAGCGGGAGCTCCCCGCTTGCTGCCACCATGCCCCGACCTGCGGGCGATCGCTGTACCACTCCCCCCACAGCCTTTCCCACTATGCTCTAACCATGATCCTGCTGTATTTAGACACACTGCCATTATGAAGCCCTACTATTTTTTTAAGTTCTCAGACTAACCAAGTTTCCTGAGGAGCAAAGTGGAAGAGGGGCTTTGGGAGTGGAGCAGAACAGAATTGACAGCCTGAGGGGGGCAGGAAGGATGGGTGAGGCAGGCCAGGATGGCGGGGAAGAAGTCAGTCATGATGCAAAGTGGGAGACAGCACAGGGGACAGGAAAAGAATAAGACACAGGCCAAGAAATAATATACAAAAAACTAAAAGAAACCCTTTCATGTAATAAGGAGAACCTGAACGTGCCTTAGTTGTAGACTACAGAAAGAAGGGCAAACTGAAGAGCAAGACAGGGGACGGCTAAGGCAATCTCAGTTTAGTTTGAGATGCATAGTTTGTATTCCCCATCACTTAGGGTTTTTCAATTACTTCCCTTGGCTGCTGCTGCTTTTTTGTGCTAATTTTAAATCTTTATAATTCAGAAATGAAAGACAGTTTAGGGCTCTAGAGATGTGGTTTATGCCAGCTATAGTTACCTGTGAATTTTAATTCAGAAAGGTTTAACATACAATATACCCTTATAAAAGAAACAGTAAAAAGACCACAGCCATATGCAACTTACCATTCACAGCCAAATGAAATGTGTGTTTCATTTGCTCCTTGTTAATGGGATTTGTGAGTACTACAGTATAATTCCCAACATCCTTTTCACTTGCCTCAGTAATTGTTAATGTATAACCAACTTTAATCGTATGATTTGTGCTGATGGCTTTTCCATTCTTATACCTGAAGGAGAATATGTGGTATTTGAATGCTTTAGAGATTCGCCTAGACATGCACATAAGAGCAAGATTCTTTTGTAAAAAGGTATCACCTTTAGACTCTTACCATTTTACTTCTGGTGGGGGATATCCTGTAAACTTCACAGGAATTTTGACTTGCTCACCTAATTTTGTCTCCACCATAGACTCCATTTTATCCAGGTTGATGAAAGGTTTTTCTGAAATAAATTAATTGATAGTCATGAAACAAAATCTCATGCTTGTGCATCCTCCAGCCTGAAGCTGCCCATTCCCCATCTCAAATGTTCTACGACCATATGGAATGCGCTCCTAGCTACACAGATCTTTGCAGCTTTCCTAACCCATGTCTTCTCTGTTACCGTTCCACAGCAGTCAGTGGTTCCTTGGCACTGGAAATAGTTGACTGCAATTAAGACAAGATTCAGCGCTCAGAGATGTGCAGCAAATCTCTGTTCTAGTGTTCAAGTCTAACTACTACTGATTGGTAGCAAAATAAGCAATGCAAACAAAATTGAACGTTGATACGTATATGTAAATATCTCACTTAAAACCTCTCCAATGTTCCCATTTATGTAATCATACAAAATGGCTGTAATTGATCTATTCCAGGGAACAACAGTATTCCAAACTGTATGTGATCAAGTTAAACAGTAGAGAAATGGCTGAAATTATCCATTTGAGTACTGCAATGAAAACAACTTTGAAAGGATTTAAACTTTTTTTTTTGCCAAGCAGAGAAAGAAAAATTGTATTCAGAACAACAGTGTAACTGGCTATGTAGCAAAAATTGCATATAGATAAATTTAACATCTGATACAAATCTCCACCACTAAAGGGGTCCCTTACCTGCCTTTGCAGAGGAACAGACTCAATTGTATCAAAGAGCTTTTCCATCTCTAATCACTTTGGTCAGATAAATGAATTCTAATGTAAGACGTCAACAGGCTGAAATCTGTTTTACTTATGGCTTTAACTTAGCCTCCATGAGACTCACAACCCTATGTCTATCCCAATGTTTCTGCACTCATTAACATCTCACTCAGTAAAACTCTGATTCAAAAGGGGTGGGGGGCAAGCTTTTAAAGCCACTGGAGTTTTGGCCAAGTGAGGACAGAGAAAGGATCAGAGATTTTGGCCCAATAATAACTAAGGACTTAGCCAAAGTAATTTCTTCCAAGTCATTTCCTCATAATCAAAACTGAATTCTATTTCCAGAACGTAGAAGCCAAAGGCTGCATGTTGCCACCTCACTTATACTCAGCAATATCTTCCTCTGCAGATAGCCCCGCTGGAATCAGCATCTTGAATTCTATTCAGTGTAAGAGAGTGGCAAAATCTGACCTTCTCTACACAATTCAATACCACAGGACTATTTAGGGAGAGATTTAATTAGATGATCACCAATTTGAGCTTATTTTATTATCAGTTTTTCAAGGTTACTTTTGAGGTTTCAGCGATAATCACACATGAGAAGCTAAAAAAGTTTAATCATTAAACAGAAAAAAAATCTGGTGGTATAAACATACTACTATTAAAAAATAAACTAGAAGCCATGGAAAAACTGCAGCAGCAACCTGAGAACAGACAGTTCACGTTACACACGTTTAGGTTGCTTTACAGTAAAGCTATTGACTTTACAACCTGTTCATTTTCCATCCCAGTAATCCCTACCCAGAAATTTTTTGTGGAATTAAGCCTGAAAATTTCATACCATGGACAATGACATAAGTTCCATTCTTCTTTGTCATAAGGCCACTGGATGCCAGGCAAGTGTACTGGCCTCGATCACTTAAGGTCACGTGCTCGATTGTAAGAGTGCTTACAAACTTCTTCAGTTCATTCCCTGCTGGTGTTTTTAAATCCCTGATTGTGACGTGTTTACCCTATAACAGATAAAAGTTATTGAAAAGCAGTTCATTCCAACTTTTCCTCTCATTCATACAACAGGCTGATTCCTCACTTTCACGTTACTATTTACAGCAGTAACAACATTCTAGATGGTCAACTTAAAATGTCATCCTCATGCAAGTATTTCTGAAAGCTAAAACAGGAAGGGAAGCTTCCCTATTAATTATTCCAGATTAATAAATAGGTTGCCTCTAAGAAAGGGAGCAACCTTTTTTAAAAAATTGTTTTACCTGGCCAGAAGGACAGTCCCATTTGAAGTCAATTCCCACATTCAGTTCTGTCCTTACAGTACAGTTTAGAACTAGTTTCTGCCCTGCTGCCAGCTCTACTTGACGATGAGGGTTCATAGTCAGGTCATAAATTTTGTATCCTGCAGGAAGCAAATGAAACAAAATATGAAAAAAAAAAAGTATGTTAAAGGACATAAGGAAGATACCTCTCCAATAACATGTATGCTCCCTCTTAGGAATTCCAGCCGCATGGCAGAAATCTTAAAACCCCAAGCACAGTGTGGAGATGGGCATATAGCCAAATGAAAGGAGTGGCGATCGTGTAGGCTCAGTTTGCCAGGGTGCCCCTAAATTATACAGACACACAACATAGGTCAATTTTCATATGCAAAGCCTGAATTTAACATATGCAGGCTAAGTGGACTCCTAGATCATTATTAATCAAAAAGCTACTTAATGGTCTCACACTGTCAGATAAAAACAGCAAAAGATGACAGTCTATCTGAGCTGGAATAAGCAAGAGAAAGAAAGAAGCCAACAAATTTCTACCCCCACAAGGTGTTTGGATCTGAGCATCTTCAACAGTCACTCAGTCTGTTAGAAACTGGACCAGGGTCAGGGCACTAATGTGACAGGAGGTAAAACAACCAGATTTTTATTTTCAGTGCCACGCTCCTTTGATTTCCACAGCCGCCTAACTGCAAGTATAGACCCATTTTCCCAAATTGCTGGTGATATTATGGAAGCGTATTGTCAAATTCCCTTCAGTTCTGATTTGGTTTCCAATAAGCCCACATACATTTAAGAGTGAGATGATGTGTTTACAAAAAACAAATCCCTACATGCTTGAAGAATGTAGAATCAATATAGAGCTGGTAAGGACCTAAGCATAGATGGCTGTGGCAGACTTTCCCTTTAAATAAAGCGCCTTTGGGAAGTGAAGGGGGTCATATACACTAAAGCACACATTTTGTATTATCTGTTACTATTCCTGATCTACAATCCAAACAGATTTAATGGATCAATATATCGCATAAAGTAATATAACACTGGATAAAACGATGGCCATGCAGAATAATCTTCAGCTTACCTACAACCACAACTATGTACATCACAGACTGATAGCTTTCATCATCTATTTTAGCTTCACAGAAGACCATGCCTGCATAGCTGATCAGGTTACTGGGAACAGTGAAGCCTTTTTTATTATCCCATGAAATCGATTTACCATCAGGAACGAATATCTTTTCTGGATACCTCTGTTAAAAATATCATTAAAATATCCAGTCAAAACCCAAAATTAAACAAATCCAAAATGTCACATCTAAATTGTTACAATATTGTGGGCCCAGGCTTAATATCCTGGCTCAAAGTTCTCATTACAGTCAATAGATCTTTACTTGAGAAGTGCAAAATGAATTATGAGTACAATTAAAACATTCTTATTTTATTAATGGATTTCATCATTCCCAAAGAATTTTTAAGAGGTCTGTTTCAATCTGTTGTACTTATATTGGCATTAGCTAACTCTAAATACAAGTAATGAAATAGTGTTTTTTTCCTACCGCATAAAGTGATACATTGAGGTTTGATACAGTTCCAAGACATGGTATCACCACTGTTTTGTTCCTTGTGATGTAAATAACACCAAGCTGATCAGTAACTGAAGTCACAAATGGAGATCTGTAATCTAGAAGAAGATTTTATTTGTAAATACCCACCACATATTTGGAGTTGAGACATGCTATTTTGAACTCATTTCCCCCCACCATTTTTCTTTCCATTGTTTCTCTCTCTCTTTTTTAAATATATATTCAATTTTATCCTTTTCTATTTGACTAATATTTATACTTTTCTGGTATGCTTATTTGAACATTTCCTTTTTTTGCAAAACTAAGAATGCACCAATGGCAAACCATTACAATTCTAGAAATGACACCCCTAGGTCTACCGTCTTTACTCAGGCAAACCTCCAAGTCAACACAGGTTTGCCTGAGTTAGAAATACAGGAACATGGTCTGATATAAGTTACAGCAGCTAAGGGCTGTATAATC
This sequence comes from Alligator sinensis, assembly GCF_000455745.1. Classification (NCBI taxonomy): domain Eukaryota; kingdom Metazoa; phylum Chordata; order Crocodylia; family Alligatoridae; genus Alligator; species Alligator sinensis. The sequence continues at coordinate 3,507,051 of NW_005841920.1, forward strand.
TCCAACTGATGGCTATTATTTTTCCTTTTAAAAAAAAAAAAAAAGCATGCACGTGTGTGTACACACACCTTTGGACCACTAGTCCATACACACGTACACATATTTCAAAGCTCTGTGTAGTTCAGTAAAAAAACAACTGTGCAAGCCAAGTGTGCAAAAATAATAGGTAATCAGCAAAAATAGGTAGATGCTTACTCTCCAGTGGGTATGTAATCAGGTTTACTGAAGAAATTGCAAGTAAGCCTGAGTTTGAAAACTTAGCCCTTGAAGTCTAGAGGTGTTTCCCTGTAAGACAGACCAAATTCCACCCTTGATTTCAACACAATCCTATTACATGGTATCTATTTGCACAATGTGCATATAACCTGTATTCCTCTTATTCATGAAACTCCTATTGAAGACAACATCAGTTCTTCATGTAAAAACAAATGCAGAATCAGACCTAGTTGAGAAACGTTGGATAGGGTCTGGAGGACTGTATTAGCTTAATTTCCATAATTACAGATTTTATTCAACAATTATGGGAACCAGGACCTCTCCATTGACAGTAACTGGCATACTAGTATGTCACTGTCATGCACAAACATTTGCATCTAGAATATTAATGCACAAGGCTAAAGATGCTCCCTTGTACCACACCTGATGACCATCTCTAAAATCTGCCACTGAGAAGAGCAGCAGTGATCAAAGATCTCACAGTTTACTACTACAAAACATTTCTACTATCACAACTAAAATACACGCTCTGCTGCTGCACTGTTCTACTTGTTGCTCCACCCACATCTATTAATATGCCAGTAAATGTATCTGTATGAACTGCACAGAACTTAGAGAGATGACATAAAACGTAAATGGATACGAACTTTCACACAAAACCCAAACAGAGCAGAAGTGTGATTGACCTTTTGCTTCAATTTTCTCCCAGTACGCTCCTGCATTTTCTGATTGAGACTGGAAAAGGGAGGACTAAAAAGCCGTAAGATCCGATTCCTGCAGAACATGTAGCTCAACCAAATCTAAGAGTTGCTACAAAATCTCACAAGAAAAAAAGTTTGATCGCCCCCCATTCCTTCACTGCCGTGATGAGACTCCCCCTCCCCGTTTGTCTGTTGTAACCACTGACAATATCTGTATGTTAAGGAAATCCACAAACAAAATGAATGTATGATTTGTCCATTAAAAATGGATAGATATTTGTGTTTTTATTTTCCTTGAAACCTTAGAAGAAAGTGGGAGACTCCTACTTTCTTTTAAAGCTGGAAGTCTTAACATGCTATTTTTTATGCATATCTGTCAAGTATGTTTCCTTACTGTGATCAAAGCAGTGAATATTAAATCAGAGCAAAGCTGCCTGAAAAGCTAGACACCTCTCTTCCATTTCTTTTTTATCTTACCAATAGGTAGAAATCTTTTAACCACTTACCTTGAACATAGACATAAATGCTGGTGCTTGCCTGGTTGTCTTTGTAAATGCACTTGTAGGCCCCAGTGTCATTACTTATTACTTTTGTCAGAGTGAGCATCTTACAATAGAGGCTGTCATTGCAGTTTGTCACCGTGACACGTTTCTCAGAACTGCTCTGATTGTTAGGCCAAAACCATTCCACAGTTCTTTGACCACTAGAAAAACAAATTACAGAGAAGTATTAGGACAAGACTGGTTATGGAGTTGCTCCATGTCAGTAAAATTCAGTCCCACAGTCCTTAAATAGCCCCTTTTAACACAATGAAAATCAGCTTACCTGCAAGTAATTTTTAATGTATCATTTGCAGTTACTGTAAGGATATCTTTTTGGATGCTAAGGGTTGGCTGATCCAGGCCTGCAGAAACATCAATAAACGAATGAGCCAAAAGCCAGTGAGACTTTTGGCAATAAGAAAATAAGAAAAAGCACAATATAAAAGTGTACATATAGGCTATTTTAAGTGAACACCTTTACATAATGTGTTAACCTGTGGCGGGCAAATAATCACTTTTCACATATCCCAGTAAGTTCAAGATCTGTCATAACAGGAAGAATAGGCAGATGGTCATGAGCTAGCAGAATAGCACTACAATTCATAAAGCTAGGGTGGAGTTCCTGTTTTCTTGCATTGCCAACTTCAAGGTCTAACAAGAGGATATGGGACATTGAAAAAAAGTGAACCTTCATCTGATGATCTCACTCCCTTGGGAAAAAGCCTACCAACTTTACTTACAATAAACTGAACATATACATTTGCCACGGCTGCTGATTAATAAATACTAACAGGAATCATTTTGTGCAATGATGTTCCTTCTTCGAGCAGGGGGTTGGACTATATGACCATCTGAGGTCCCTTCCGGCCCTAATTTTCTATGATTCTATGGTTCTATGAATGCCTCATATGCACAAGGTCATATGAGCTATTGTTGTTTTCCTTGCTCACTTTTTCCCTTGTTGTGGGAAAAATTATTCCTATTTTATTTGTGAGAGTGGTTCCATTGTGTCCATTGTGTTTAGTGGGAATCCTTGTGTCACAGGGGTTGCAAAATCAGTTCCACTTCAGTCTTAGGTAACTGTCTGGTGAGGCAGTTTGCGCAACACTGTAAATAGCACAGAAAGAGACCTTTCTAGCACTAGTTCCGATACTCCCTCCTATTGGGAATTCTCTCTTGGTAAGGGATGTCTAAAGAGAAAATAAGTCTAACAAGACACAGCTCAGATGAGTGGCAACTAGATTAGTATTAGTAACAATAAGGTAAGCCTATGTCTGTAATGTACAATATTTTCCCAGAATTTCTATTATAATCTCCATTGCCAGTTTCACATATTTTCACTTTCTTCTAGAAAACCATCACTACTAGAGATACAAGCTGGCTTGCTTTCTCTTGTAAAGTATGATGCAGTTATTTTTCCTCATCATAAGCATCAGCACTAATGTTACATCTATCCCATTTGCCAGGTAATCGCAAACAAACGAGCCCAGGCCAAACCCTGCCCTCAGATGCACATCTGCAGTCCCCAGTGGCTTCAAGGAGAGCTGTTATAGAAATAAATAGAGCATCAAACCACTGGAAGGGGTGGATTTGAGGGTGGGAGGGAAAGGGGCTACCGGGGGCTTCTTTTTCACCACAGAGAACATACAGCACCAGCAGACTCTCCCTATGCCTGAAGAAGGGTGTTGGAGCCTGAAAGCTTGCAAAGAACAATTTTTCCAACTATTTAGTTGGTCTAATAAAAGATACCACATTTACACAAAGAACCTACTCTGCCAAGACACTAAGAGACTTTTCCATCAGTATTTACTAGCTGAATTGAGCTAGTGATGCTGATCTATAGCCAAACTACAACCAACCACTACCTAGATGATCGTTGGTGTTAAGCTACTGAATGCAGCATTTGCACCTCAAGGGAGAAGAAACTGTTGAAACTGGCGTGATCACATACGTAGCCATTAAGAAACCCCACGGTAGTGGTAAAGCTTGAAGAACAACTCAAAGGCATGACTTCTCAAGTAATCGCGCAAGTACTGGCCTTAGACTAATGTGTGTGCCCTTTGCAATGTCTGTCTGCTCAAAACGTTTATCTTTGAGCCAAACAGTTGCAGTGCGTTTGTCCCATCCACACACAGCCGGCCACCCCGGTGTGGAGCTCCTTGCCACCAGGCGTGGGGGACGCTGACAGGTCAGCCAGATCCGCAAAGGGATCGGACACGTTCTGGGAGGAACGGAGCATCGGGCGACTGAGCGTGGGGTGCGGGCACAGCCCCGCAGCCAGAACTCCGAGAAGTGCCGGAGGCTGCAAGTGAGAAAGGACCAGGGGGAAGCCCTGCTGCCCCGCTCTGTGGCACAGGGTCTGACCCAGCCCTTCGGAAACTTTTCTCCAGCCGGGGACCGACCTTACTGCTCTGGGGCTGCGGGGACTGCTCTCGGCACTGAGGGGCTGAGCTCGCTCTGCCCTGCCCCATGCCATCACCCTTCCCCACCCACGCCTCGGGG
>NW_005841920.1:3511150-3534425 GCF_000455745.1 Alligator sinensis
CCTAGCCCGCCGAGGCCCCGCCCCCCCGCTGGGCGCCCGGGGATGCTGAGTCCTGCAGCCCTTCCCCTGGCCGCAGCGAAGAGGAGGTTATTGGTGATTTGGCCGGATCAGGCTGGGGCAGGGATTCTCAACCAGGGGTGACCTGAGCTCCTTGCAGGGGTGCCACAGGGTGCCACGCAGCGTTGGGTGTGCAAGCAGGATTGACGTGAAAATTGCAAACAGTGTTAACGCCATTCTGGCCCGTAGGTGTCTTCCGGGGGTCTTGGCAGCAGACTTGCTCCCTTTTTTTTCCGTAGTCCAAAAAAAAAAAAAGAGTGAAGGCTGGAAGCTGGCATGGTCCCAGGGCTGCCTTCATTCAAATGAGGGCTGCCTTGCTCCCAAATGGGCGAGAAGCACTTGTATAGGTAAATAAACGCAAAGGGCAATGATGCTCGTTGGTGAAGGCTGCTGAGACTCCCTGTGAGAAGAAGGTCTCTGATGATCCCACGAGCCCAGGACAGGAGCAATCAGAAACAGAACATATCCTTTGTACCGCAGTTTCTCAGCAAAATCCAAGAATACACTACATTTTCTTCACAGATTCTTCTGGGGAAATTCACTCGCTGGTTAGATGTGGCTGTCAACTGGAAAACAGCAAGTCATAGAAATTGCTTCTCAAGACCTATATAATTTCATGTTAAAGAAAGTGCATGGAATCTGCCAAAACTTTGGGAAATCCCCAAGGAAGAGGGCAGTATTTTGCGATAGGAAACTTCCTAGCTTAATTTGTGTAAGCTTGAGGCACCTTAGGAGTCTTGATCCTCAGAAGATGAATGCACATGATTTTCTGAAAATCATTGCCACCTAAGAGAGCATTTCTGATTGGCTCCACAAAAATGGAGGTGCTTAAAATCTCTAGTCATGTTTTTGTAAAATCTTGTACCTAATCCTCAACAAAAATTCCCAAAAGAGCTCTGACACATTCACATGGTGGCCTTGTTCATATACAGTAAGATGGATGTAGCTTATCTCAAGCTGGTCCAGGTGCCCAGATACTAGATCACTGACTGTATATGGCAACATCTATATCCTTAGATCTGATATAATTCATATATTACCCCTATGTGTCTAGTACAGCCCTTATGATTCAGTTACCTGAATCCTGGTCCCCCATGATAAAGTCATTTCCTGTAAGATTGAGCATTTTACCTCTTCTTACTAATGGCTAGATCCAGGTCTATTTATTCAGGCAACAATGCTATTGATATGATCAGAGTATAAATGTGTCAGAGTAACACCTGCAGGATTTGGTTGTAATTACTGATCTAATAAGACCAGAGTGATGTAAACAGGCTCCGGACAGTAGGTTCCTCTCCAGAAATAAAGTATAAGAATAGAATGTTACTTTCTTAATTAAAAGGGTTTTTTTAAGATTACTGTAGTTGATACATAAGTGTTGGCAGAAGTTTTATGAAATATCCTCCTTTAGAGAAATAGAAGCATTCATACAAATAAATTTTAGTTGTGCATAATTTGCTCTGGTTGATATACTAATGAATCTGCATAAGATTCTATCCACAAATGAATTAGTCAATGAGCCTGTAATTTTACTTTGAGTGCTGTGCAATTTCAGCTCTTCCACTGTACTGGGGGACTGATACAATTTCCACTGAAATTGCATCCCTCCTGCTGACAGAATTCTAGTGAGAGTGAGAAAAGCTAAGTTTCTAATTTGATTTTTTCCCAAAGTTCCAATAAACTGTATTACACCTAAAAGAATCTCTTGCATCAAAAAGAGTGCAGTGAGCCACACTCAGACAAGAGTGCACTGTTGCCCTACCCCTGACAACATTTTATTATTTAAGGCCAAAAAATGTTCAGGCCTCATTAAAACATTTCCAGTATTACATGTGTGGAATCAATAGCAATGCTGAGTGATTCTTAGAACTCTGGGTTCAAATGCAAAATAATTGTCCATTGCTGAAATTGGTTAGCAAACAAGTTTATATTCACAAACTAGTAATCAAAACCTAGCAGGAACCATTGATCCTATGGATACCTAAAGAATCTCCTTTGCTAACTTTGGTCTAGATCAGTGATGCTCAGTCAGAGTGCTGGGGTACCCTGGGGTGCCACCAAATCCTTTGAAGGGTGCCCTGAGGAGTGAGGAGACAAGCGGATAAGTGCAGGCTCAAGCTTGTTCTTGCCTGGCGGATCCCTCACCCCTACTGTCTGGCCACTCTGCAAAGAAGTAAGGACTGTAATATACAAATTAGTTTTTGAAATTGGCTGCCACACAATTCACACAAGTTATGGAGTGGTTCCTCAAGTCCAATGAGGGATGACTTAAGTCCAGTGAGGGGAGCATCCACTCCAAAAAGGTTGAGAACCTCTGGGCTAGATTGTGATTTATAGTGTGCAGTTACACAGAAGAGTAAGGGCAAGTTAAAAAAAATGCCCTTAATTCATGCATAGGCTGGAAGGACCTGGGGGGTTCAGGCATTTGGGGGTAACAAGACACATCACCAGAGAAGATGGGTGGGAATGGAAGAGCCATGACTGAACTTCTGTTGGGCACGAGGGCATAAATTCCTGATGGTTAAAGTGAGTGACAGCTACTAATTTCTCTCTAGAACAACTTGGAGTCACAAAGAATATTGGGTCTGATAGTTTGTCTCTAGAACACAATAACTTTCAGGCTTACATCTTAGATGCTGCAATGTAGGAAGCACACCTGTTTAAGTGTTTCTTGCCTTTAATGATGGTCACATGCATAAGCATGTGTTTTTCATATTTATTTCTTCATAAACAGTAAAGCAAAGATAGAGGGTGAGATTTTCATAAGCATGTAGTTGACTTAAGAGCACAACTCCCACTCAATTCAATTCATTTCAGACTCACAAGGAAAATGGAAGTCAATCAGTGGTGCTAATTGAACTTTCATCCAAATGACCATTCAAATTAAAATGTAATTTGATCATAACCAGAGACTGCTGTAAATAAGCATTGGCGAAGCGTAGGGTGTATATGCGGGTGCACATGCACCCTCCCCCTCCCCCCCCCCAGTGTCGCAGTGCACCCCCTGCAAAAAGGCACGGCAGTCACTGCTGGCAGCACCTGTAGGGGGTCACCACTCACCACCCTGCCCCCCCTTGCCACCGACACCGCCGGCAGTGTCTGCAGGTGGTCCATGATCGCCGCTGGCTGCCGCCGCCACCAGCAGCATCTGAGGGTGGTCGCCGAATGCTGGTCGGTGCTTGCCACCCTCACTCGCCACCGACAGTGCTGCAACTGCCTGTGGGAGCTCCCCACTTGCCACCACCATGCTCCTGCTGCTGACAGTGCCACTGCCGCCTGCTCCGGGGGCACACAGCATTCGTGTAAATAAGCATTGCTTTTTCTTTCTGTATCAGTATCTTAATGAATCTTACTTGGGTGGATTGATTTAAAGAAATAGACACAAGAAACAAAAGAGAGGTAGTTACTAGTGTTTGTCTGAAGTCAGGCAGTGGGCAGGGCAGGGTTGCACTTAGCACCAGTTTTCCTTCTTTAACACTCCCACACTCACATTTTAAGTGCCTTTAGTACATTGTAAGGGTAACATGTAACTAAGCCCTTAGAAACTAACACATTCCGAAATGCATAAGCTTTTTTGTTGGCCTACAGAAGCTTATGCATTTCTAAACAAGTTAATCTCTAACGGCACCTTTACATGTGCTCCAGGGTGGGAGTGGGGGGTGCTTTAATTAGAGCAGCTCTCAGGAGCCGCTCTAATTAAAGCACCCACCGCGTCTCGTGTAGTCAGCGTCCTGCACTTCAAAATAGTGCATTTAATGAGCCTTAGTTAAAGTGTTCCCACCACCATTTTGAAGTGCAGGGACACAGAATACGTGGGATGCCGAGGTTGCTGGAATGTGCTAATTAGCACGCGTTGGAGCAGGCATCGGGCATATGCGTAGGTGCTCTAAGGTGCCACCCTGCCCTGCATGCTGCCTGACTTCAGACTAACACTGCTCACTCTCTCTCTTATTTCCTCGTGTGTTTCTTTCAATCAATCTCCCAAATAGGACTCATTAAGATAATGATTACAAGTTATAGCTTCCAAGAAGAGTTCACCTTAAAAAGAGTTAGGCCAATTAAGGGAAAAAATGAAATTAGTGACAAAATGAAAAACACTTGTATATTTTACAGGGTTCAAAGGAATTATTTTAGTGTAATACATTTGTAACTCACTTTATTTCTTCACATGTATATGCACATGCATTAAGACAGGCTTCCTACAAATACTGTTCCTTAAAAAACATGACACTATATTGAATTATTATTAAAAGTAATGTATAGTATTTATAACAATATAATTTAAACAATATATTTACATTATATAACTTTAAGAAGCAATCTTCTGAAATTCAGTCAGATGATTGCAGTTATAATTTATTCTGACTCAGTTTATATAAAATGTGAATTTTCAACTATAATGTTATTATTCCAGGGTTTGGTTTTGTTTTGATTTTGGTTGGTTGGCTGGTCTGGAATAAAGAGTTTAGAAGGATCAGGTAGACGATAATGAGCCAGGAAGTCAATTGACTCCCTCAGCACTGCCTGACTAAAAATGCTGCTGCCAGGCAGTTGTTTTTAAACTTTGAATGGACCAGGCATCACAGAAGCAGTGTGCGCCAGTGCACCACCATACCCTCGTGGATCTGCCCCTGGAGAAGAGGTTCTCTTTGGGAATGACAAGAACTTGAATAAGGTGAAGGCAAATAACTAACATATAAGAAATGGAAAATTGATCTAAGCCCCTGTCTACTGTGGCAGCTACATAAAATTAGATGACTAATCATCATGGCAAGCTTGAAGTGCCAATAGGAACAGTATTTTTGTGTAAAACTAAAAAAACACAACAACTCAAGACATGGCCAGTCATCATCTTGGTAGCTTTGACTGTTGTTCCCCTGCCACCTACCCTTTACCTGTCTGTCTTTTTATATTGTGAATTCTGTGAGTAAAAGGCAGCAGCTGTTCCTTTCTTTAGTGTTTGGCACGCTGTGGCTTCTACCAGAAACAAATGCTAAGTCCTGGGGAAGCCAATTAAAGGATCCAAATAGAGAAGCAATAGAGAAGAAAGAGGAAGGGGACTTTTGCAGATTCTTGGATGTAGTGGAAAAAAGCTGAAAAGCGAGGAGGAAGCTGCAATAATTATGGCTGATCCTGATTTCACTAGGAGCATGGATTTTAGCAGAAGGAAAGGAGACAAAAGGGTTGATTCTTGTCCACAGCTGGAGGGGCAACCCTGGAGACTCATAAGAAAAAGCTTTGACAACAGCTTAGAGTAGCGCTGTCCAACTTCAGTGCCACTGAAAGCCACACAGGTCACAGACCATTTGCAGCCCCCCACCATGCAAGCAGTGTAATCCCTCACCGTCACTACCACTGCACAGATAAGCCCTACCTAACTGTTTTGCACATGAGCAGCGCAAGCTCTCTTCCTCCTGCCCCACAGCTATGCAAGCCCCCCTGCTGTTATCACCATGTGGATGATTTCCGCCCACACCCTGTCACTACCACACTGCCCCAGGCAGATAGTTTGCAGGTAGTGAGCTCACCAGGCCTCCCACCATACTGTCCGACCCCAGAGATCCAAGAGCAATGGGGGCAGCAGGAGTCAGGCAGGTGTCCAGGGACCACAAGTTAATCCCTCATGGGTCAGATACAGCTCCTGAGCCACCAGTCGGACAGTTATGGCTTAGAGCTATGGGAATAGAGACAAGAGCAGTGCCATAGCAAGGCGGGGAGGGGGCAAGTGGGGCGATCACCCCAGGCACCGAAGTGAAGGGGTGCCAACAGATGCTGCCCAGCCTGGGCAAGGTGTGGGACAGACCCGCAAGCAACTCTTTGGGGGTGAGAGGGGTGCACAGGGACAAAGGAAGGGTGGCTGCCACCACTGAATGCACTCCTCCGTAAGCATGGGAGAGCATGTGGCCCCCAGATCTGTGTGTGGGGCAAGGGCAGGCTGCCACTGCAGGCTTTGCCCCAGGCACCAAACTTCATTGCCACTGGACAGGAGGTTCAAAATTAAAATTAAAATGCAGAATAAAATCTTAACTCTAAACTTGCCTAGATTTAGGCAAGATACATGTGGGATTCATGTGCATAAAATGCCACTGCACATACAAGTTTATCCTGACATTCAAGTGATGCAAAAGGAGTAGGAATTCCCACTTCCTTGGACTTCAATCAGTGTGGGAAGAATGCCAGCAATCATATATTCAGCACAACTAGCACTGAAGGCTCCCTCCCTGCAACCTCTTCCCTCGACTGCAGGACACCCCCTTGGAGACTCGTGATGACTTGAAAGGTTCAGAACAGCCTGTCAAGGGCTTTGACTAAGGTAAAACTGGCAAAGAAACAGGGGGCTTTCTGAGAGCCCTCCCTTTCTGCTACACTGGAAGGATCTTAGCCACAGCAAAGGATCTGACCCTGTCTGAGAGTGCTGATGGTTGAGGGTTCGGGTACAGTCAGATTGCTTCATTCCTGTCAAGTAAATTCCTTATTTGCATAGCACTTCTCACAAGTGTAAGAGCTAGAAGACCCTGTAAAAACTAAGGAGAAGCCCTAAACACTCCCAACACACCACTGTCTGTTTTGTGTTTTGTCTCCTGAAGAGTTGCCCTGTTTCCTTGCAGTAGTTTATCTAAGAAAACTATTTCTCTCTTCACTAGGCCTCTGAACTAGGAAAATCCTGTTTTTGTAAAACAATCTATGGCAAAGATCTGCATAAAGGGAGGGGGCAGGACATCTCCCCTTAGCTAAACAGGGGGCCAACATGCTTTTGTTTATGCATCTGCTACTCTGGTGGCCAAAAGCTCATTAAAAACAAGACACAAAGAGACAGCGCAACCTCTCAGAGAGTCCTGAGACACTTCAGGCACTGATCGGGCAAGAGGCTGGCAAGCTCCCTGTCACTCCCCTTCCCTCTTCCCTCTGACTGGGTCACGACTCCTCTCCACCATAGCTGCCTTCAGCACCTCACAGGTGGCCAGGGCTGAAAGAGCCTGCTCAGGACTGCCAGCAGCAGCAGGAGCAGACAGGCAGCCTTTTGTTTGCTTAATTATTCCAAATAACAACCTGGAGAGAAGAGATATGAGCTTGCACTAAGTTCACAAATTATACTGACCCCTGCTGCTTTAGTCCTGAGGTTCAGAAATAGCTCATCACAGCCACCTTAAAAGAGAAGAAAGATTTACAGCAGTAACATTATTAGCATTAGTAGTGTCATTATCTTTATCCTTCAATCTTGTAGTACCTGAGTGCAAACACTCCTCCCACCTTCATTGCACAGGGAGGAAGGAAACAAGCACTCCTACAAGCTTTGGTGGGCCATGTGATGGAGCAGTGTCACAAGGCAGGATGTTTCCCCCCATCCCACTGTGTTGATGCCTGCTCTCTATAGCAAAACATCCTCCTCTCCACATGGAAAAAATCAGCAGTGTCCAATCCCTGGGAGACACCTATAAAGATAACATTGTCTGAGGCAAGTGAGTGCCAGCTGTACAGTCTGTAATTCCCATCTGCAAAATCAGTCACAGAGTACAGCTGAGGTGCAGCAGCCAATGGTAATACAGCTGGTAAGCATGCTTACAGATACCATAATCATGAATGAAGGCAGTGAAAGCTGCAGGTAGTTAATAGAGCCTTGGTAGGCATGCTCTACCTAGAGGCAGCAACAATAGAAACTAAGGCTGTTCTGGACACAGATGGTGTGCCAATTTCACTACTGTGTGTTGACAATCTCTTAGCATGGCAGTTTCTTGGCACTCGGTCTACATTAAAGCTTCCACTCTTGCAAGAACCAATAGATCTACTTAATCCATATGCCTTCTAAATCAGCTCGTTTTGGAAGCATCCACCACAGTGGACCCAAGAAATTAGAGAAAGCCTTGTTTGATCATCAGGTGTAATGTTCTGACAGCACAGAATCTCTAATCTAGCTTTCAATGGCCTAAGCAAAACCCTTGTCCTCTGTCATTGTTACATCTTAGGCCAAACTCCTGCTGGCATAGTTACATCATTTAGGGATGTGAAGAGGTGAGGTCCCTGTCTGACACAGTTGTGCTAAAAAAAAGCCCTAAGGTAGACACAATAAATGTTGCCAGAAAACTGCATTTTTACCAAGATAGGTTATTTTGGTGAAGAGTAAGAGCATTTTGCGAGTATAGTTTTTTTCTGGCAAATCACTTTTAGTGTAAACCTGGCCTCACTTCCAACTAAAAGGAGGAAGAGCTAAATAGTAAAGTCATTCCACACAGCTTAATTTCCAAAATAAATTCAGCATGTCACATACTATGTGCATAATGGGGTTCAGGAGACAGGACTCTACTGATTCAATAAGAGTTTCTTAGTGCAAACATGACATAAAGGGCGTATCTGCATGTGCACTTTAATGTGCAATAGCCTATTTTACTGTACATTAAAGTGGCATGTAAAAAACCATGCTATTATGCTAATCCACAATAAAATAGGCTACTGTACTTTAAGTGTAATCTAAAAAGTGTGTACTTGCCCTACTGTACATTAGGGCAGACTAATGCACATTAATTTAGTATCTAAGGCACTTTTACACATGAGGGATGGGGGGGAGGGTGGTACTTTAATTAGAGCACCTCCGAGAGTAAGCTGCCATTTTTAAGCATGGGGACACTGATACATGAGATGCAGGAAGCTGCTATTGCGTGGCAATTGCCACACTCCAGCAGACTCAATTAATTGAGTCTGCTCCGTCGTGCTGTAATTCCAGTGCATCAGAGCAACCTCAGTGCTCATGTATAGGTTCCCTCACACTGGAGGTACTAAATTTAATGCGCATCAGGAAAAGTGCATTAAAGCCTGTGTACATGCACCCAAAAAGAACAAAATCTATCAGTCTTCATCATACTCCTTGTCAAGTTTCACTATCGTATCAGATAAAATTGTATCAGATTTAACCAGCAGGATGTGCAAAGCTATGGCACTACTGTGCAGCAAAAGTGGGCAGGGACTGTGTTTGGACACAAGAATGGATAAATACCAAGCCACACATGTTTAAACACAGTGGCCTGAAGTTATTTAAGAAAATCTATGTCTTACTAGTAAAAGTCTGATTTTTACAGGTACTAGACACAAAAAAACCCCTGTTGACTTGATTTGGATCTGTGGGTGTTTGATATCCCTGAAAATCAGGTCAATTATATTTAAACTATGTCTCCAATATAATTGAGAGCATGATTGCAGCATGCATAGATGGCGGGCTATTGAAGTGAACAACACTGCAAGAGCACAAGGTTCAATGTGCATGGCAAAAGCCATCCCCGGGTCACAGATAAATAGTGAAAAACTGAAGCCTATTCCACTGCAGCTTTGCTGATATCTGACCAAATAGTGTACAAGTGTATAATCTCACCTCTGATTGCAGTGCAGACATACCAGTAGGTACCCAGGTATGATTTTAGATACCTCTAATTTTAACACCCCAGTGTTAGAGGTCTGTTTGGCTTCTTGAACTATAAAGTCCTTACCTCTCAAGTCCTAAACATTAGCTTAGTGTCACAGGGGGTATTTGCACTAGTACCTCCTCACTCTCAGGTCCTAAATTTTTCCCTGCCACTGTGTGTCTCACCTACTATGCCTTGATGAATCTATAGGAGGAGGAGAAAAACTGTACCCCGCAATGACTGCTCAGGTGTGTTGTGTATGGTGCCGACTTTGCCCAGGGCTCCTCCACCCCTACACCCTGGTCTGTCTCTCACCCACTGATCTCATTGATATTGGCTATCATATAGAGAGTGTCAGTCCTCCATTTTCTTCCATATATCCAATGCATCACAATCAGAATTTGATCATAGTGATTTGCATGCCACCCAAATTATATAAATGGAGAAAATAAACAGAACAATCGTGGGTGTGTGGGCCTGTACTCTCAGTCACTTCTTTTTAGGGGCCTCAGCGGACCCTCGTTACTCCATCCATGGCATCATCAGGGTGCTCTACATCTACTAACTGTTCTGAATGGCATCTTCCTCTCCTTGCCTTTTTCTTGCCCTGGACCGCAAACTGCAGGCTCAGCATGGGGTATTTTCCTTGTTTATTCAGCCACCTACCCCAAAGTCATAGGTTGTGGGCCACCCAGGCCTCTAGCTCAGCAGATTCCCAGTCCTCTCTGCCTGAACTAGCGGTCAACCTCATGTGTCCTATTACTACTTGCAGCAGCTCTGCAAACCATGGTCGCTGCTTCCCATAGGACCCTGACAGTTCTCTTCACCCTACCCTGCTACCAATCATGGCTATAAATCCCTGTCACAAGGCAGTTTTGGATCTGGTACTGGTGTCAGATTCTCAGTACTACTCATGATCTTTTTCCGCTTCTGTTTATCTGTTGTCTCCCACAGGTCCCTGGCTGCTCAAGATCTCTACGCACCATGATGAGAGTCTCGTGTCCTTTATCAGCCTACAGCAGGAACTCCAGAGCCAGTCTCATCCTAGATCTGCCCACACTTCCGCACAGGCATCCGGTAAGTCGCTTGCTCCCGGCTCCTTCCCCTTTCCAGGGGATGTGTTAATACCTTGCTTCTAGGCAGTCCGGGGCCTTTTTGGCCCAGGACACCAGCATCCTTTTAAGCTTCTGCTTCTGCCCTTCCATTCACCAAGAACACTGGTCTTAAAGGGACCGTGCCTGTGGCTGAGAGATCTTGCTGCATTATTTCTAGCTCTGGCTTGTCTGGGAGGATGAGCAAAGCAAGGTCAAACTCTGACTCCCTGCTACATTTAGCTACTCTGGGCCTTAATGCTGGTTTTCTCAAGGACTCAGTCTTAAGAGTCTTGGAGCCCTGTGCAAAGTCATTCATGCAGCACCCCATCCAATTCCCTGCCCTCATGGGAGGTATCCTTCCCACCCACCCAATATCAGAACATGGCAAAAAAAAAAAGCACTTAAAGGCCTTTCTTTTTTTGTAGACTCTGGTAATCTCCCTCTCATTTGTAACAGGACATAAAGCTGAGGTATATTCTTCTAGGCAGTAAATAAAAGGAAAACAGCTAGGTGATTCAGCCTCTGAACTGGTCCACTGGAACTACAGTCAGCCAGGAGTGCTGATAAGGTCTATGGGATAGCAGTGGAGTTTCTTGGTTCTATACAGAACAGGGTGATTTTGGTTTGGGTTTTTATTTTTAATGAATAATGTAGTCACTGAAAATTGTGGTTCAGATATCCTGGACTATTTTAGCTGGAGAAAAAGTTCTGGGCTGGATTCACAAAACTGCTTTAGAAGGAAGTCTCTTCTTACTCAATCTGCCAGTGGTTACAGCACTCACCCAGGATATGGGAGACCCAGAGCCAACCCTCTTCCTCTGGAGGGAAGGAAAATCAGGTTCCAGTCCTCCTCAAGTTGAGGAACAATTTGAACCCAAGTCTTCCACATTTGACATGAGTTCCCTAACAAGCGGACTATTACATAAAAATAAACCTTGTGTGTTTTTACAGAAAAGGTTAATCCTATTTCACCTTCATGCACCTAAATGGCACTTCTATAACCACACATCTGCAATTTTCAGCTCTCTACACATACTTTCAATTGTACATAGCAGTGCTTGCTCTGAGATTCCCTACTGAGAATGCTCTGTAGGCTACACTCTGGCTGTTAGTGCTCTAAGGGAATAGAATTGCCTGGGCATGCATACAACATTGTGTAAGTTCCAAAATGTTAGTTATAGGAGGTGTTTGAAATAGGAGGAGATGGGAGAAAAGGGGCTTGCTTCTTTCAGTAGTTAAGACACTAGCCCAGGGAGCAGAAGACCAAGATTCTAGATTCCCCTCACCCAAAGAGAATACGAACCTACATGTCCCACTTCCAAGGAAAGTGCTCTAACCACCAGGCCACAGGGAAGGTATTGCCAGAAGCAATCTCCAGCTCTCCTCTTGAAACTGACCCATTGGGCAGCCAAGAGTAAAAGATATGTGGGGCCAGGTGAAGGTCAACAAGTCAAGGAGAGTGTAGGATGAGGAGAGGAGACTTAAGGAAAAGGTTTGGGCTGCTAGCCTTGGCTATTGCTCCTAATCAAATGGGCTAGGAACAGACAGTCAAAAAGCTGGAGCCTGAATTCATTCAGTCTTTGCAGGTCAGTCTAACCTTTCTAGTTTGAACCAATTTGCAAGTGAATAGACATTCAGGAAATGCAAGGACATACCTGCAGTGGCTCAAACCAGAAGCCAGAGGGCGCTAGAGAGCATCCTCAGCTGCAAGGAAGCTGTGCTGGGGTGGGGGACATGGCCAGTCCTGGCAGTAGCCTCAAGTGAAGTGGCCGGGGGGGGGGGGTTATTTCCCCCCTCCCTGTCCCACTAGGTGGACCCAAACCGGGGTCCACCTCATGCTCCCCCCTTGCTGCTGCAGCAGCAGGGGTGTGGCCAGATGCCAGCTGGCATGGCCCCTGTGGCATAGTGGGAAGGGAGGGGGTTTATTCCCCCCTCCACCCCCTCTGTTCCCAGGAGACCACCAGCCACAACCACCGCCACCAGATCTGCCAGCCCCAACCACTGCCACCGCTGATTGCCCCCTGCATGGGGTGAATGGCAGGATAAGCTCCTTCCCTGCCCCCTCACCTGGAGCAGCGAGTGGGGAGGGACCCTGAGGGGGCCGCAGCCCCTCTCATGGTTTCTTGGGAGCACAAGCCTCTTCCGGGAGGGGGGCTGCACTGTGGGTGGGGTTGGGGAGGTCAGAGCTGCCGCAGACTGTGTGGGGTGAATGGTGGCACTGGGGCTCAAGGGGGTGGCCATAGCCCCCCAAGCCCTCCCTAGCACCGCCACTGCTCACCCTGCACAGTCTGTGGCAGATCTGCCCACCCTGCTCCCGCCCGCAGCACAGCCCCCTGCTAGGAAAAGGCTTACACTCCCTGGGAAACCATGACAGCTGCTACCTGTCCCCATCAGGGTCCTCTCCCCTCACTGCTCCAGCAGCAGGGGTTGGGGTATGGCCCCCTTAGGTGAGGTGTCAGGGACGGGACTTATTTCCCCCCTTCCTCTGGTGTTTGGCAGAGGGGGCAGGGAAGAAGCTTATTCTACCACTCATCCTGCAGAGGGAATGATTGGCGGCGGTGAGGGTTGGGGCTGGCAGACCCTGGCTGCAGTCCCCGAGGGGCATAGGGGGTGGAGGGGAGAATAAACTCCCTCCCTTCCCCTTTGCCTCAGGGGCCCATGCCAGCCAGTCTCTGGCCATGCCCCCGCCACTGTAGCAGCGAGCAGGGAGTGCCAAGCAGACCCTGGCTCAGGTCCATACTGGTGGGAGAGGGAGGGGGAATGAAACCCCCTCCTGGCCAGTTCATTTCAGGCTACTGCCAGGGCTGCCCATACCCCCACTGCTGGAGCAGCAAGCAGAGAAATGCCTGGCAGGTCTGTGCTGGTGGGATAGGGGAGGGAGTGGGGAATAAACCTCTTCCCTGCACTCTTTGCCTTAGAGGTGCCAGCATCTGGCCATGCCCCTGCCCCTGCTCTGGCTAAGGAGCAGAGGGGTAGGGCCAGCCCTGCTCCGCTAGAGCAGAGAGCACAGCTCAGCCCAGGACTGCAGAGCATGCTGGGATGCTGGGGGACTCTGATTTAACTTAAACCAAGAAGGGGTCTGGGACAGAAGTTGCATAAACTAGTTTGAGCTCAATCAGTTAAATCTAATGCTACATTCAACCAGGTTTATCTCAAATCAGTTTTGGCCATTTGGTAACTGGTTTATTTGCACTGGACTTCTGTTCTGTTACAGGCTTAAACCAGTTTCTGATCACTTAAACCGGTTTATGTGTAACTTCTGTCCCTAGCCATGGAAACAATCCCAGTGCTACTTATTCATTTCATCCAAAGCACAAGGTGCTGTGGGACAGCTTCAGGAGGACTGCAGGGTGTTCTGGCCAATGCCCAGAGTGTGGCCTGGTAGTTAGAGCTCTGAAAATGCAGGTTCAACCCTGTCCTCTGGGTGAGATGGGCTAGGAGCTGAAGTCTGGTTTTTCCTGGGCAAATACCTTAACCACAAAGCTAATAGATAAAAAGGTAGGACAAGCCCTTACCCTTCTTTCCCTCCCCACTTTCAGCAGGTAGAACAATCCTGTTCCACCACAGGTAGAAGTAAAAGCTAAACAATGCATGAGTGCCAAAAATTGCCATTACATGGCTTCCACTCAGATGGAAGTAGCTGTTTGTTTTAACAAAATATTTGTTAGTTCAGCAGCCAAACAGACAAATTCAAGTATGCAAATAGCCCTAATATTATATCTGTACATTGGACTCCTAGCAGAGTAGGATACAGAGTAGAATGCATACGGGTGGAAGCAGCTTTTGAAATGCAATACATTCGCATAAGCACTCTATTACTGTTACATCTTGAAATGTGATTTCCAAGTAGTACAGATCACTTAACTCACTGGCTCACTCAGCCTACTGACTGGCTGGCAGTAGCACTCGTCTTCTTAATTAACCTTTGCCCCTAGGTGAAAATATTCCATTTATACAGTAACCTATTTTATACAAAATGTGTACAGCATTCAAGCTAGTTTCTCTCTAGTAATTAATTTTCTTTACCATCATTTCTATGGTCAATTAAGCAGAGGGCCTAGGAGACCTTGTTTTTGTCCAATCTTCTGCAATCACAAGGGTGATACTATTACAGGAATCACAACAGCTGGGGGTGCAAGAATTACTTAGGATAACTTTAAGTCCAAACAAGATGTGGAGGGCATTGATATGAGGATGGGAGGAACTACTTCAGTAATACCAATAGTATCATCCTTGTAGATAATCATTTATGATGCTAGAATTGTTAGTTTTCATTGAAGTCCATAGTTCTCTGCAAGAGTAAATAAGATCCCAGTATTTATGATGGCTTGCTACAAATGCTGTGTTGTCAAAATCTATTTTTATTAGCAGCACTATAAACACAATGAAACTCCCTTAATTCATAATCCTCAAATTCTTTACCATACAAGACACTTTTCTTAATAAGACTTTTTCCTAGTAAGTTTAAAAGCTCATCTTAAAATTTGGCTTTTTGTTAAATTCTTTCTTCCTCTTTGCCCCATACTTATTTCAACCAAATGATGACCATTGTTCTCCCCAAAGAAGTGAACAGTCCCACTAGCTACATATTTGGCTTCTGTTTAAACTCCATTCAAGATGGTAAATGGATGAGGCTTGGAAAATAACAGAGCTGAATTTTAGGAATGATGGGCAATCTAATTAGTTTATCTGATCAAAGTGACAATCCTTGATTTATTATTGAGTGGACCATTATTCTTCAGTCCATTAAAGTGGACTCCTTCATCTCCCATAATCAGTGAGCTAAAGGCAAAGACATCCCATGCCCTCCACCTATTTTTTCGTTTGTAAATCTATCAATCAATCAATGTATTACTTTTTTTTTAATGTATGACCATCTTCTGTCACATATCCAAGCAGGAACCTCGCAGCAAATGACTTGTTATTGTCCCACTGCTTCCTGCTGTTGCCATAGCTGAATCATCTCCTCTAACCGCTCAGTAACTAACACAAGGTAGTGAGGTTTCCAGGGTTGCAGATTCAACAGATAGGAAGTGACAGTCCATTTACTGAAATCCCCATTGGGTTTGTGTCTCCTGTGAGGCTGTTCAAAGGTTAAAAATGTGTTCCATTTTGGTTTTGTAGAGAGAGACATAGGTCTAAGAGCAAGCAGCATATGAGATTCAGAGATTTTTAAGGCCAGACGGGGCTATTAGATCATCTAGTCCATCTTTCTAAGGGAAGCCTACTGACGGGTACTATTTTGAACTATTTTGAACACTGGTGATTTTTCTTTAACTGGGAAACTTGTGAAAAAGAAAAAGGGAAATATTTACTCAAAGCTTGATCCTAATTTCAGATATACCCATACAGATCACCAAAACATGAAATAATCTGTGTATTTGAAGGGTTAACAGCCTGCACGTTATACTATCCTACCAGGATCCTAAGGTCCCCTAGAATGCTAACTGTACAATCTAACATTGTCATAATAAATAAATAGTTCTTTAAGAGACTGCACACAATAATCCTGCAGGTACAAAAATGCACAGTACTAAAATGTTGCAAATTTCACATGATGCTTTATCCCCTTGAAACTTCTTCCCCGTGGAGCTGGAATATATACCTAGACTGCACTACAGTAATTGAAAAGCCTTTCAGTGGCAGCCATCATGGCGCTACTTCTTCATTCAGGAAAGGCCTCTTGGAAAACACCTTCAATTCTTACCTGGAAAGCATGTTTGGAGAGAGGATAAGAAAATCTCATGGATTGGTCAGAACAAACTTTAAGGTCTGACTCCTCTTTAAGAAAATAAAAAAATCCATCTGCATGCAATATTCCACCTTCTTCAGCCCTCAATTACTAGTTCAGCTCAGCTTGGTGACACTGTCTGACTCTGGCGTTAGTGTCTCCTAAAGTCACACTCCTTCCATGATGCCTCTCAGCACCCCTCCAACTTACACAGAAGTGTGGAATGAGCATCCTAAGGATTGGCAACCCATTTGTTACCAAATCCTCCTGTGCACTGCATGCTAGAGTTGCTTCCCCCTTGCACTGATATCATGACTCACAATGGCATGGCTCCAGGTATATGCTGTTGTCTGTGATGCATTTGGCATTAAAGAGTCATTAGGCAAAATACTTTAACAGTTTTGGGAGTGGGGGCCACAATCCAGGACAGAGGCGTGGCGTGGCAAAAATTAACCCAGGGCAGTCCTCTCTCCCCCACTCCAGTACCTTCTAATTTGCAAGTGCAGGAAGAGCAGTAGGCAGAGAGCTGAGCAGAGTCATTGGAGTGAGGAATTCTGGGCATTATAGTTCTCTAGAGTGGCAGTGGAGTTGCTGCTGCTGGGTGGAAGCTTTCACCCCATTTTTTACCACCAAAGTCCATGTCCAGAGGGCTGATTTTGGCAGCATAAAAATGTGGACAGTTCTCTCCCCAGCTTCAGTGAACTCCACTGCTGCTCTACTAACTACAATTTCCAGAACACCTTGTACTCTATAGCATGTATTTCCCGTGCCAGGGATGGCGGGCTGAGGTTCCCCCATTCTCCCTTCCTACTGCCCTTCCTCTTAGGCAGCACCCAGAGTACCTGTTCTATTCACCCATGCCATGCTGCACTACTGATCTAGGATTCCCTTCCTTGTAGGGTAGGGCTGGACCTTCTTCCCCGAGCCACAGAGTTAGGTACTCTCTAGCCTGCTTTCCTAATGACCCCAGGAGCCTTTCCCTTTCAGCTGCCCAACAAGCCAGCTTCAAAAGTATGAGGAGGTGAAAGGCACTCACAGCCTGGCCATATCTGCCCATAGCTGTAGTGTGTGGGCACACTGCTAAGCAAGTAATGAAGTTCAAACCTCCTGAAGCAGGCCAAGTGCCCAAGTCTCCTACATCTTCAGGAAATGCTGTAGCCACTAGCCTGCCTCTGCAGGTGTCTAGCAAAGCCCTACTAGGATGTATATGTCTTACATGGTTAAAGGGAAATAGGATTCCAATTTGCCAGAGGCACCTAAGCACAAGTTCAATGCTTCATCTCCAGAAACATCTAAGTGCTGCTCATTGAAATGAGAGAGCTGTATGCCCCTGCAAGGCAAAGCAGATTTTCCCTCTGGGGATGCACAAGCTGTGTAGTTGTGGTCACTGAATGTATAGTTGGACTATACATCTACATAGGTGCAATAGGACCCCTGATTCTAGTTGTTTACATCAGGACTAGCCTGGTGGTAGTAACAGGATTTCACCCTAGCTGCACACTTAAGCAGAAATATTTTTGGAGCCACAGAAATGTTTCTGGTATTATGCCAGTACCCACACAAAATATGCCATCTATTCACTATGCTATTGATAAGGCAGATGTGCACTACCAAAAATGCCTGTAACACAGAAGCACTGTATAAATGTAAGAAATGTATTAGCATTCACAGGAATTCAGTAGGGGACTACATGGGATAGATTCCTCATGCTTGGGTGGTTCTGTAAAAGATTAACACTCCCTCCCAACCAGACTGACCGGATAGGGATCCACCAGGCAAAGAAACTTAACTCTACAGATCCTACTTTTGTTATTAAAATGTGATCTAGAATAGTGCTATGACCCACAATGGTATGACCTAAGGTAGGCCTTGGATCAGTGAGTATAATATATAAAATATATAAAAAAACAGTGAGTAGGCCTTGGCATTGGGTCAGTGAGTAAAATATATCAACAGTCTTGGGAGCAGGGGCCAGAACCCAAGGTTCTGTCTCTTCTAAGCAGGGCCTTCCTCTTGAGAGCTTCAGCTGAGATTGGCAAGGTAACTCAGCCTTATTATAGTGGTTTCATGTCCCTATTTGAATGGAAAACCAGGTCATCTTCTATGCTGAACAGATGCAAAAGAAGATAAGGGCCTATATGAGCAGGAAAGCAAACATCCCCACCTCCCATCACAGCCACAGCGAGGTAAGTGAGAAAAGTAGAAGCCAAGATGTGGGGAGAAAAATCTTTCTTTCGAGTTGCAGGGCTTTTACCAAGTTGTGCTCTCTCTGCACTTACAGAACAGACTAAGCAAAATGTATTCTATGCCCTGTCTAGGTGTGCAAGCCTTTCTGATTTCCTGCATTTGGCCCCAAAATATCATGCAGACATTTCTGAATAATGCTAAAACTGGAATCTTTAATGTGGGAAGCATTCTGCCAGCACTGAGATATTGGCATTACAGGCCTCCTTCTACTTTGACAGCTGTTTACTCTTATGTGCCAAAAAAGGTACCTAAAACCATTCAAGGAAGGAAGGCATTAAGTTCAGGGTCACTTGTACCTGCCAACAAGACTTGTTTTATTGCAGCAGATGACTTGGAAATGCAGGAAGACCATTTAATGAGGGAAGAAAATTAAAGTGTGTATGACTTTGCAGTGCTAGTTACTACATCAGCTGATGACCACAAATATATTTTAGCCAGAAAGTAAAATAACTGTAAAAAGAATGGTTTAAAATCATTACTTTGGGAATCATGATGCAGAGCATACATGCTACGGAGAATGACATTTCACAAACAATAGATGGACAGACTACAGATGGGCAGAGTTCTATTAGGAAGTGAGAATCGGTCTGTTTTACTTTAACGTCTATTTTCAGCTGTTATGCCTGCTTTGTATGAATGCTAATATTTTCTACCTTCTCTCTGACTTGCTTCTGCATTAATTCCTGTGGTTTATTTTATGTATATGTTTTAATTGCCACTTTGTTGCCTTCTAGTCATCTTTCTAATGAAGATAAGTTTTTTTAGACAAACCTGTAAAAATATTTTGTCTGAACTGGTGCAAAATATTTTGAGCAACCCAAAGTATTTATGCCAAAATATGTTTGGAGAATAACATGCTATGATAACAGCTGGTTATTAAAGGAAACAAGTGGTAAAATAGAGGTATATAGTTTCTAGCTGGCTGAAGAAAAACCTGACAGCTACTGATTAAAAAACAACTATGTTGGGTAAAAGGCTTTGAGTACCATCTCCCTTCCTTTATCCATTTTTGACCTATTTCAGTATAGTCTCCTTTAACCAGTCTTACCTAGCCAGATGGACATCACATTCTTTCTCTGGACTATATAGATAAGTGCAGGAGGTTTACCACTGTCTGATGCTACAGTCAGTGAAAGTCACTTTTTGTAGCCTCTTGCCTTCCTCTTGGCTATGTATGTCATCAGGAAAAGTGAGTCTGGGCTCACTACTTTCTCTTCCGGACCTTTAACTCCACATGTTTCCTGACCCTTGGCTTTTCTGCTGGGAGGGTTGCCACCTGCACATCAGAACTGTTAATACAATGACATCCTGTACCTTCCATGTGTCCAGAACACACTATTTTCATTCAGTGTTCATGTAAGATAGCTACATTGTGGGATGTATTTAACTTCATACTGTCATTTTGATGTAAGAGCAATTGAAGTGTCATGTAAAAAAACCCCAAACACCTTGTATTGTACTATGCAACTTGCGGTTCTTTTAAATATAATTATTAAAAAACAGCTATTTGAAAAGTAAATTAGTGAGAAGGCTGAAACTAGTTGCCTACCTGCTCATAGAACAAAATGCCCTGTGATGAGGGTGGTACTTGCAGAAAGATGTCAGACACCAGCCTCCAACAACATTTCTAGTTTTTCGTGACATTTCCTGTTGCAGGTCTTGAATGGAAGGTAGTGTTGCAAATGATATGGGCAACCTTCTACCTGTATTGTGCATATAGCAAGATGCACACCCTCACAATGGACAAGCCACCTTTGTCAGATTTCTGTGTGAGTGATCAATTCCTCCCTATGTTCAACAGTTTAGGGGTTTTTTCTCACTTAAAACAAGGGCAGTTTTGGGGGGAAAAGGATAATTCATTCCTGTTTAGTGATGTTAAGTACACCCTACAACCCTTGTACATACCTGTCACACCACTATCAGCTGGAAGTGTTGTACCACTAGTATTGAACTTCCCTGGCCTCTTCAGACCTTTTAGTATTTTAGTATTAAATACCTTGAAGTATTTAATATTGATTAACATTTTTATTTAATATTAACATTTCATAAGGGGGAAATATGTCAAAGAAAATACCTCCGGACTCCCAACCTAGACAGAAAAATAATCTCGCCTTTTCAGCAGATATGCTATGTTCTTGCATTAAGACACTCTTATGTTGTTAAAGTTGAAGCTGTGGCAGCTGTGATCAAGGATGAAGGTTCCCCTATGGTTCTCTGACTTGTTTTAGGCATTGACAGCTGGCAAGTTTTTGCCTTTGTCTGCCTCTCCTGTGCTTGGACAGGATTTGATTAAGCTGCCTGGTAATTCAAAGGAGTGTCAAAAATATCTGCCAAGCCATTAGTCTCTATCCTCAGGTAGAGGGGAAAAAACCACTATCCTGAAATAGGCACCCAGCTGGAAGGGAAAATATTTGTCCCAAAATTTTAGGATTTCTCTACTGAAGAAAAGTTTGTCTACCTGATTTCTTTGGAGCACGTTATCACCCTTTTTTTCTTCATAGACTAAATGCCCTTGGTAACTGCTATTCTGTTATCTCCGCTATAACTGTATTGTTTCCTGATTTCTCACTGGAGAGGGAGTCTGACACTTGCTGCTTTTTCCTATTTGGCAGACCTGACTGCATCAGTTGCCCCTCTGTTGAGTTGGTTCTTGCTGCCAATAATAAATAGATAGATGTTGTGAGATACCCTCTTGTCTGCTCAGGTTAGGTTCTTGTCTGCATTTCCTGCATGTCCTAAATTAGGTACAAAACCCATCATGGTTCCTTACCAAATCTTCAACAGTTGTAGTTAGCTTATTATTCAGACCCTTTGTCCTTTACAGGGCAACCACTCTTGCTTTTCACAGGAGATAGCCTCCCCTGGCTAATGGGCAGTGAAGCTGTGTAATTTAGAGAACTTTCTCTAAAAGGAGGTATGAACATTGCCTTCCTCATGAGGCTGAGGAAGCACTCTGTTTTCTGAGGCTTATCAACTTCAAGGTTAGGTACAGTTCCATACTGTCTCAACACAGGACTCTGAGTTCAAAGGCAAGTGTGCCAGAAAAAGTAAATGAAAGGTTGATTGTCCAATCTAACAATGGCAATGTGTAGAGGGTGCACAGGGGTGCATGTGCACTGCCTGGGAGTGCTGGTGCACCCCCTGACAGCCAGCACTCCATGCTTGGGCAGCGGGCAGGGGGGCAGGCAGGAGTGCCAGTGCCCCCCTGCAAGCACCGGCCAGAGAGTGAGGGCACCAGGAGAAGCACCACTGGCACTTCTGGGTTGGTGCAATTGGCCCCAGGGGGACCGCCCTCCCCCGCCCCCCAGTCGCTGACTGGCCGATGGGGGAGCATGTGCCCCCCCGCAACTCAGGAGGCACCAGTCGCCTGTGCAATCGAATCATATTATCTAGGAATTACAGACTGCCAGCTCTGTGACAAAATCAATACTCACGTTTCTCCTCAGGGCAGTATGAAGCAGAGGACCTTCTTCCTCTGATAATAGCAAATCTTTGCCTTGCAGTGAGTGTACTTCCAGGGAAAAGGAGAACATGCATGTGTATCAGGGCACATGCTGCTGAGAGCAGCAAAAGAGCAAAAGTCTCTAGAGTGAAAGCAAAAGATTTTATGGAAAGGTACCATCACCAGTAATGTTTTGTTTAAGAAGTATAAATAGCTTTACACTCAATTATAGCAAAACCACTTGGAACCTAGTTTAGACATTATAAAAAAAATACTCAGGGATGAGTAGCTAATACGTTCTCCAAAGGTAACAACGTAACAGGAAAGAGGTTCTGCTTTCCAAGTACTATTAACAGAGGCATCCCTTGGGGGAGGCAAATCAGGGCGACTGCCCTAGGCCCCGCACTTTGGGGGGCCCTGGACAGTGCCATACAGGCCCTGCCGAGAGTGCCACCACTCCACGCTCCGGCCGCTCACCCTCTCCGCCCCACTCCCTGCCTCACAGGCCCCACACAGGCTGATATGCCCCTGGCCCTACACACCCCTAGGGGCGTCTCTGACTGTTAAGCATGTTTGGACTACTTGCCCTGGTTCTGTGAAGGCCCACTGAGAACACTGAGCAGATCCTGAAGCCACACCAGGAAAGGCCTTTCTAGGAACAGAGCTTGAATAAGCAGAAGCAGCAAAAAGCACATAAAAGTAAGTAAACCACCAGTGGAAAAAAGAAGCAGCCACATTAGCAGTGTTCTTCATAACACTCCTTACTTCAACACTGGAATTCAGTTCAAGCATCTCAGAGGAAAAGGTTCATTCTAATTTTACTTGGCCTCAAAGGGTCCAAGTCCCTGTTTATGGAACTGAAACTACAAGATCTCCACTACAGCCTAATACGAAACTGTGTGTGTGTCCCCATGAGTGCGCACGCACAGTTTGTGGTGCTGCAAACCCATCTGTGGAGCTACAAACCGCACACACAGCACATGCATGTATTCACCACACTGCTAATTTGCAGTGCGGCATTTTTTTTTTGACACCAGGAGCCTGAGCCACTTGAAACCAGAGCCTGGGCAGTCAGAGCAATGCTCCAGCTGCTGGCTAGGCTCCATGTCTCAGATCGCTGCCACTTCAGCCACGGGAGGACCCCAGATCCCCAGTTAAGGCTGCTGGGCCAGCCCAGGTGCTGGCCCCAGCCTCCTCTACCCCACTCAGGGCAATTTGCCACACACCAGAGTGCGCATGCAGGGGCATGCCAGGGGACAACTAGCAGCGTCACAGATATGTGTTGCTGCATTTTATCCCAGGGCAGGGAAAC
>NW_005841920.1:3534456-3535930 GCF_000455745.1 Alligator sinensis
CTCATGGGTTCGTGCCCTGTGGGTGCATCTACACACGCACTTTACCGCAGAGTTGACTAATTTAGCTCTGCAGTAAAGCATCACAATCTACATTTGCACTGGTGTTAGGGCACTGCAACCCTGGGAGGCCCCCAGGCACCACTGCTATTCGTCCCTGGGAAAACACACATGCACGCTCATGCGGACACATCCTATGAGTCCAATTTTGTTCTAGATTATACTAATGTAAACCAACAGACTCTGTATTGACTTCCTTGACTGATTCACAGTGGTGTGACTTAGAGAATCAAGCCATCTATAATCTTTTTTGTCCATACATACTGACAAAGCCTGAAGACACAACAAGCCACCAACACTCTTAAAAGTCTTTTTCAGTTGCAGACTTGACATTCAAGTTATTTCTCAGAAACAGTGATAAATTTGGCTTGGCAACATTAATGAAGAAATGTCAAACAGTACTCCATTAACATCATGGACCTCTGGACACTGTGTCCCTAGTCCCTAGATTTGAGGATTCCACAGACCTAACATTAGTAAAAAATATTCTCTCTTTTAACTAGCAAAAGATAAGCCTTTGTAAACTCAGATTTCATAGAAACACCTATATGAAGATGGATATTAATATTTAGCTGTCAGAAACTGTCTACATGGCAGACAAGTCCAATCCATTTATAAAAAGGGGGATCAGGTTGCAGATCAGGCAGCTAGATTCTGACCATAGTTGCATCAGTGTAAATATTTAACAATTTTACTTGCTGAAGTGGAATTTCTCCAGATCTACAGTGATATAACTGAGTGATCCTGTACCTTCAACCCAGAAAAAAAAAGTTAGGTTCTTTTTTAATAGTTTACTTAAGAATTACTGCGAAGCAGTTACTTTTGGTGGAACAAGAGATTTTAATCTGACACTTTAAAATGCTTTTTTTCACTTTATGCAACAGCAATGGTTAGTTATAAGGTGAGACATCTTCTTGCCTTCAAGTATATTCCTTCCATATGACATTACATGCCCTCAATCAAACCTGGAATGATAAAAGTCACAGAAGTTTCTCACAGCAAGCATTCCTATTTGGAACCTTGGAGATAATATTTGATATATCGTTAGTCATTGATTTTAATGATAGTCGCACAACATTTTGAAAATATACTGTTTAAGTCTCAGACAAATTATCAAGTGTTGCATACGGTAGAACTTTACTCTCAATGGCAGGCCTACACAAATTGCCTTCCAAAAGTTGTTAACTTTCCTAATGTTTGAGGGGAAAAAGTTTTAATTGAGATTTTTAACTAGGCTGCTCTCCAGTGATGTAATAACATTCCTGTGCCTGGGAAGAAATATTATGGTAGGAATATAAACCATTAAATCTGTTTTTAAATATTTTAGAGTATCTGAGTTGTGCCATCTTCTTTATAACAAAACTTTTGCATACTTAGTTGCGCATCCGAAATATTTTCCCATCAAATTCCTTTCCCT
>NW_005841920.1:3538273-3546662 GCF_000455745.1 Alligator sinensis
CCCGCCCGGCCACGCCTCCCCCCCCCCCCCCACCCCGGGAGGTGGCATGGGGTGGTGAGGGGTGGCGCTCCCTTCCCCTCCCTTTCCCCCCACCCCTTCATTCTTGACAGGCAATTCACTAGTTCTGTATAATAGCCTGTTGGTTAGATCACATGCCCAGTAAGTCAGAAGGCAAGAAAAAGGGATAATGACTCTATAGCACTCTGCTGGGATGGGGAAGGCCCTGGTTCTTGTCCCTGTTGTAGGCACTGCTAAAGTAAATTGCGTTAAGAAGACACTGGATAAAACACATAAGCGGTACTGGGAACAGGGATTAGAATCTAGGACCTCCGCCCCCCCATCCCACCCAATTGCCCTCCTCACTTGGCACAGTTATGTCTCTTTGTATTTACACCCAATATGGACTCATGACTCTTGCATTCTGTTTTGTACAACAGCCAACCATCAATAGTTCCGAAGCATGGAGATCTGGGAGAGACACAACCCTCTCTTCAGCAATTCCCACTGTCCAGCTTAGGCAAACCCCTCCTCCCCACCCTTCCACAAAGAGTGCTGAGCATGTGAATCCCTAAAGACTTAAGAAGGAAATAGACTCCTAAATGCTTCACTTTCAAGATGTTTCACATTACAGTAGCTGAACTTTAGACAATTATGTAAGATTTGGCAAGAAAACTCCATTGCCTGTGGCCTCTCAGGCACCTGAAAAATTAGGTAGGGTTTTGTGGCTTGCTCACTTGGACTTAAGTATCTAAATTCTGCCTAAAGTACAACATATACATCTGAGTCAGGGTTGTCAAACATATGGCCCATAGGCTGAATCTGGGCCACAAAGTCCTGTTATCTAGCCCCCTTGTGTTTCCCCTGGGTCTGAATTGACACAGACAAGCAGGGTCAGGGACACATGCCACACACGGTGCCTGTTTAAGCTGCTCCAAGAACTGCACCTGATCACAGTGCCTGCTGCAGACAATCCAGTACACACACCATACACAGTACCTGCAGCACAATCCCAGCCCAGCTGCTGAGGGCACCACATGCAGCGCAGATCCTGGACCACAGGTGCATAGTTCAGCCAGAGAGGACAACATATGCTGTGCAGCACCCACTCTGGTCACTCCAGGATCCACACACGTGGCATCTGCTCCAGCCAGAAGCCTGTTCAGGCTGCTCTGGGATCTGTGCTGCACACAGTGCTCACTCCAGTCAATCCAGGATGGGCACCACATGCAGCACAGATCCTGGATGACCAGAGCAGGCTTTGTGAGTAATGGATCCAACATGGGAAGGAGGGGAGCCAGGGTCCATGGTCCCAATCTGACCCATGGACCAGCCCCACATCATTCATCCAGTCTGTGGAGCCAGATGGGTTTGACATCCCTGAGCTAAGTCCTCTTTGGATACAACACTTAGTGTCTTGGGTTGTTTTGTTTTTTTTAAACTAATGCCACTATGTTCTTTGCAGTGAGATATGAATTGAACACTTACAAAAGAGGTTATTTTTTAAAGCATACTTCTATGTATGCTTTAATTACATTGCCACTGTATTTGGTCAACTGTGATCATTCTTTATTAGGAGACAGGAATTCGATCTGCTTCACCTCACTGTACTAAAATCCATGGTGCTCAATTGTTCTAAGACTAGAGGTCCACTTTTATTAAGCATGTAATTTGCACAAAGCTTGTGTACACACATACTTGCATATGAAACGTGTTTATGAATAAAAGGAGGACAATTTGGTGTCCCCTTTGAAAATTTGTCCCTGTATGTTTGATAGTAAAATGTTTATAGGGGCATTTTCATGTTTCCTTACAGTGAGGATTGTTAACCTGATTCAGAGACCATTGAAGTCAGTGGAAACATTCCAGTTTCCACTGACTTCCATGAGATATCGTCCAGGCCCTGAACCTCCTTTAATCTAAGACTGTTGCCTGTTTAAAATGTTTTTTGTATTCTCAGTACAGTAAACAGTTGTCCACACAGAGGCTGGGTTTACTTTTTAGAAGTCTTGTGGACTCCAAAACCTTATGCAAAGGTTCAGCTTTGGGCCCCTGCTCTTTATTAGGTAACCAGACTAAAACATAGCTATAATGCTGGGGGTCTCTGATTAACTGGGGCTCCATGCCATTGCAGGGCATGCCCAACCACCACTTTTGTCTGCACGTTGCAAAGATCACTGCCAAATGGCGTAAGTAGCTTTGTATGAGATAGTATTCTCCAAATATTAGGTTATTTGTCAAAAGGAGCTAAAGTGATATTAAAAAGTTTAAAAGTCTGAATACTGTCAGGTTTCAGGAACAGTTTTCAGATTGTGAGTATTCACATTGTCACCCAATCAAGAATTCTGATAAAGTCAGGAATAAGGGGTGATATCAGATCATATTCAACCCACAGCCTTTTTAACAGGCTGTTGGTAAATTATGTGGGCAAGGCCAGAGCAGCATAGGAAAGAGACTGCATGGGGCTTTTAGATGAAAATAAGGTGACATCAGCAACTTTATAAGAGCTGACTGAGACCTTTTTCAAAGAAACACAACAGCTGCAGGGCTGACTTTAAGGCTGTTATCCTGTGCTGTGTGGTGCACTTTGACCATGTTCATTTGAACACGATGTTCTGATTAAATACAAGCTAAATAGGTTTTTCTGTAAAAATAGTAGGTGTAACAACAGACAAGCATTTCAGCCACACATGCACCATATATATAACATATGCAGTGAAAATTAGCTAAATCAGTAACAACAGTAACACTAATATACATGCTTTGAGGGGTCAGAGCTGGCTTCTGATTCACATATAAATCCAATAACCAACTTTACTCTCCAACTATAAGAATGAGATTTTGATATAACTGTAAGCACTATTGCTGTGCCCCTGCTGGCACAAGGACAAGTCACCAACAGCCTTTTTAAGCTTGAACTATCTAGGTGTTAAGTACTCTGTCCCTGATGCAGAAAACCACATGAGCACACACAAATTGGGCTACTTAGCCATGACAGAATTATGCATATGGCTAATGTTAGGTATATGCGTATGTGCTTTGCCAGGCTAAGACCAGAACAGCGAAGAGGGGAATTCCACAGGATCCCATCAGGTCTGACCTTCAAGTAATGACCATTTTTATGCTTCACCATTCCAACATGTATGTAAACAAAACCCCTTTTCCCACAAGCAGTATATATACAAAAACCCAAATTTATTACAGAGAATAAAATAAAACAAAAGAAAACATTAAAATACAATTTTAAGACACTATTAATGACAGAGTAAAGCCTGTAGGTGGCACCCTCTTGGGGAAGCTTCACCCATATCCAGGCAGTCTGGGACTTGGGGCTCCCCAATGGGTAGTTCTGGGGGCCTGTACCCCTATACCTGCCCTTCAGCAATGGGCTGGAGAGGGGAGCCCACACCGGGGGTTCACTGCACTATGGGGAGCTCTTTGAGAGCATGGGTCCTTCTGCACTGCAGGGGGACCCTCTTTGCTCCTGGAGAAGTGGTAGAGTGGTTGGTATAATCCAACTTCTGGGCTGGATTATATGGCCTGCTGAAACAAAACTGCAGGACAAACTCCAAAAGAAGCCAGGTTGATTAATGGCTACAGCTGACCCAACTGCACAGCTTGACTGGAGCAAAAGACGATCAAAAGAAACAAAGGGGAAAAGACAAGACTACCCCCTAAGCCTCGGTTGCAGGTAGTTTGGGTCCGCAGCTCCACTGGGAGCAAAAAAAAAAGTTGCAAACCTCAACCCTGGCCCAAAACTGGCAGGATCAGAAACTCTTAGGCTTCAACCCTGTTTAAAACAGCTTCTCTCCCTCCCCCAAACCAGCCTAGCTCACCTTATATTCCCTTGCATGACATCCCCCTGCATGGCATCACCCTGGCCTTGTCCAGTCAGGGAGTGCCACACACCAGTCTTTCTCCCAACCAATCTGCCTGGAGGATCTTCTGCTTCCTTTGGCCAATGAGTTCAAAGGGTTGTACATATGTAGCAGGCTCACCTTTTAGAGCTAGGGTTGAGTCTCAGGCTTGAGATTCTGCTGTTTTGATTGGGAGAGCCCATCCACCAATCAGGAGGCAGCAAAAGGAATGAAGGGGAGGGGGGAGAGGAGCTCCCCCCCGACTTGATTGTAGGCTGCAACACTCAGGTCAGGAAGACTTCAGGGGCAGAGCCCTGAAAAGTATAAAAGGAGCTGCCAGCCCAGCACAAGGGAGACACATCTGGGAGAGAGAAGAGAGAAGAGCGGGGCTTAGAAGTGCTGAGGATAGCTGCTCAGCAGGGCGAAGCAGTAGCCCGGAAGTGCCCCTGAAGACTTCTATCAGTGAGGAACGGCGGATGGCTCCAGCGGCTAGGCTCTCATTGTGCAGCATGGCACACAATGTCCAGAGCCTGGGAGCTGCGTGAGCTGGCTCAGGTCTGCAACCTCTGGCGTGCAGTCAGAGACATAGTGCACAGGGCAGTGCATGGAGCAGGATCTTTGGAGTGCTTGGGCCCCTCAGGTTCCCAAACGCCAGCACGAGGGTGTAGTTGGTGCAGGAGGGCCCGGGAGCAGACCAAGCCTGGTGCTGCACAAGGCAGCCTGGGCCTCCAACCCACAGCAAAAGGTTGAGTCCAGGGAGCCAGACAGTGCTCAGGCTACTGAGCCAGTGGACAGGGCCAATCCAGAGGCCACAGAAGCCCTGCATAGCGGAGCCCCGTTCCAGGGGACAGTGACCCCTGAAGCCCACTGCAGGTGAGAGAGCAGCTTGGCACAGAGGATGAGGGCCACCCTCCAGGCCTGGGAGCTATGGGTTTCAGGTAAAAAGGATTCTCACAGGGGAGGGGGAGTTCCTCCTGGTTAGTTAAGGGCTCCTGAAAGTGGAGGTCCTATCAAGAGGGCCCCCCTGAATTTACCAGCTTCCTTGAAGGGTTTGGGAAAAGGCCCAAGGGCATTGGGATTTCCCCTTGAGATTAAGTTTATCTTTGAGGTTCTTGCACTGTAAGTGGTGTGATGTCATGCCTTACATTTTGTGAACTCTCATGTTTGTAAATTAGTAGATGGATAGTGTCTTATATTTATAACTTTGACTAGGGCTCTGCTGGGACCCCCTTTCGCTATTATTCACCTGTTATTTATTTGTATTTATTTGTGGCTTATTGTTCACCTGTACTTACCTATAGTTTATCTGTTGGTTGTCTATGTTTATTTTGGGGTTTATCTGTTTCAGATCAGATACTTACGTGTGACTTACCTGTATCTGGAACACGGGTATAAGGTTTTATAGCATTTATTCAGAGGGTATTGTTTATGTTATTTGTTTGGATATCATAGATAGATAGATATTGTACATATGTTTATATCCATGTTTCTTTTTCTTGTGATAAGTTAATGTAAATAAATGTATATATAATTAAGTCCCTGGACTGTCCTGGCCTGGTTCTATAGGGATAGAGGGAAATTGAGCGGTCTGCAGTTCCCCCACAGCACACCTGCCAGCTAACAATTCCCTTCAATTCCCTTCAATTGGAGAAGGGGAGTCATACCCGAATACACCTGGGCTACACATACTTTACCCAAATGCAGGCCCCAGCTTGTCATGTGCAGAGAACATGGCCAGAATAAGAGAGGCCATCTTGCCCACATAGCACAATATACAACAACCAAAAGCACACACGTTACCATACACAGCCCCAAGTGTGTGTAGATGTTATACTTATAATAATGGAAAGGACAGTCTTGGTTTGGAGAGAGCAATATACACAGATAAGATAAAGTTACTACTGAGGAACTATGAGCAAGCCTTCTTCTTTACATGACTGCTTCTTCAAGGCCTGCACTCTTCTATTAAAAAAAATGTGTATTCCAGTAGCAAGCAGCAGGACATAGCATGGTAGACTCTGCTCAATCCATCCATTAACCATCAGGAAATTAACTTTTTGATGAATTACCCAGAATGACAGAATAGCAGAAGCTAACATAAAACCAGCTGCAAGGACTTATTTCTAGATGCCATGTATCTATGACTTTAGCTTCAAGCTGCCATGGAATGATGGGAACTCAAGGTCCGTTTTACACTTACGCATTTCAAAGTGAAGCTAGTGTTTGTAGAAGGTGATGGATTGACAGCCTTTAATCTGAAGTTCGCTGATTATCCACAGAAAAGGTACAAGGGCAGCAATAGTGCGAGCTTTCCTATATTGCAGCATGAGAAGTCCCTCTAGATGTGCATGTAAAGGTACGATGGGATCTGATATGTGATCACACAATTGCACCTCATGCTGTGCCACATGTGCATGGTAGGAGGCATGACTGTGGGATCAAAAAATCAGATCCTATCATACCTTATTGCTGGTGGAGGGGGAGCCCAGGACCACAATCCCAGGCTCCTGTGGCTGGGAGCCCCACCAGCTGACCCCAAATCCCAGGTGCAGGGCACCCTAGGAGTCCCCACAGCAGGGAGATCACAGCTGATGTCCCAGGCACCCCTGCAACTGGGACACCATTTCAGCTGTGGGGGTACCTGGAGGGCCCCACACCTGGGGCACTGTGTCAGCTATGGTCTCCCAGTCACAGGGGTACATAGGGAGCCCCCACAGCAGGGAGCCCTATTAGCTAGTGGTGCTCCAAGCTGCGTGGGCATGTGCTCTCCTGCCTGGGAACCAGAGTCAGCTGGGAGTCTCCAGGCTCAGGGGTGTACATAGGACTCCCAGCCACAGGGGCCCTTGGCCACATATTTAATTAATGACATGAAAGAAAGCAGCTACATAGGCATTACACACATTTTTTGTAGCTTGTTCCTTTTTTTTAATCACAGCATTAGTTGACTGCACATGAAGCTGGGTGACCACTTAAGATACAATTAACTGGTTAATCATGCCTAAAGTATAAAGTGTAGATGGGGCCTAACGTCCTAGCCTGGAAGAAGCACTTTATGGAAGAGGACAAAATTTACTTTCCATGTCAATACAATCCTTAGCCTGAAATTGCAAAAGAATCATCATTTACTACTAGTGTAGGTTTAAGTGGTTATGGCCAGGTACAGACATTACGCTTTTACCAATATAAGTGATTGGAAATGGGTCGATACCCAGAACAGAACAGTTCAGCACACAAAACCGGTATATACCCATAACAGAATAGAAGTTTGGCACACAGGGACTGATTTAAAAATGGCAGAACCCAGTCTAAGATTTCACCAAAGGATGAATGTTTATTTTGCTCACTGCTGATCTGAACTACACCACTTACAAAAAACTGTGTAATTTAGATTGATTGCCTTGGGCTTTTTGAATATGTGTACCTAGCCTTTATAAATATCTGTCCATTTGGAGCTGGAATGAGATCATCAAGCTCATGACACCAAAGCCATCAACCTTTAGTTTTCAAAAAACGAGGACCCGTGAGTACTGTCTTCCAAAGCATAACCGAAGAAGGAGACCTGCCCCTTTTATCCAGTAACTCAGTGATAATGTAGCAGAAAGCCCCCTTTTCCTCTTGCCTGCATTTGCTCTCCCCTCTTTGGATATGTTTCTCTTTTCTACCTTTTCTTCCTTCCTCTCTCTTTCACTTTAAGATAAGGAATTGTGTTTTAAAATTTGTGTGTGTGCATTTTGTATCTCCCCTTGTATTTTGGTATTTTTATCTATTTGTGTGCCATGGCATTTGTAGCTTATATTTTATACTCCTCAACTTTCAACTTTCAACTAAATGTGTTTTAGTTTCATAAGTAAGTTATACATTGTAACAATGTTAACAAGGGCAGGAATCAAACTGCCCTTCCCTGTATCCGGCTGGCCCCTGAAAGAGCGAGTGAATCAGTGATTGAATGTGTAACGTGACTGAATGTGTAACATAGTAGCAGACAGCAATTAACACCTGGGACACTGCAGATCAACCAACGGAAGAATTCAATAGAAGACAATGTAACAACCGGGAAATCTCTAAACCTCACTGATCAAGGGCTAGAAGCCCTGGCCTGAGTTAATCAACGCCGGGGACCAACTTTTGGGCTGAATATCTCCAGATCACTCCCAGAGCCCTATTCAAAATTCATCAACAGACTCCCAAACCTGCATGTGCATGCGGACAACCCCTGGGGCTGACAGATGCTGTCCAGTAGCCAGCGAGGGGGGGGAAGTCCCACGAGGGTCAACGACCCCTGGATTGGGCAAACCTGAAAACTGGGGAGTCACCAAAGTCTGCCAAGGACAGATAAAAGGCAGTGAAAAGTGACCCTCAGTGGCGCCCTCTTGATCTCCAACTCGACCAGACCTGTCCAGCCAGAAGGACCAGCTGGCGACCCCCTTCTGGAGGATAACACCACACTGAAAGAAGCCTCGACTGGCCATCGACGGCAGACTCCAGCGCTTGTAGGATAGGTATACCTGACTCTGTAGCTTGCTACTGTGTGTGTG
>NW_005841920.1:3552551-3565017 GCF_000455745.1 Alligator sinensis
CGCCAGCTGGAACAACTCACATAGTTGTTCAGACGACCGGACCGTCTGCGTCGCAGCTACAAGCGGCGTAAGTAAAGTTTTTTGCAACCATTACGTTTTGTCTGCCTCTCCATTCACCAGCCCGCCCAACGAATGAGTAATTTCTAAATCACCTCGAGTCGGCTCTGGCCATCCGATACACCAGGGAGAGATAAAAGGCAGTGAAAAGTGACCCTCAGTGGCGCCCTCTTGATCTCCAACTTGACCAGACCTGTCCAGCCAGAAGGACCAGCCGGCGACCCCCTTCTGAAGGATAACACCACACTGAAAGAAGCCTCAACTGGCCATCGACGACAGACTCCAGCGCTTGTAGGATAGGTATACCTGACTCCGTAGCTTGCTATTGTGTGTGTGTATGTGTGTGCATATGTGTGTGTGTGTGGGGACCAGCCCCAAGGTTTATGATTTAACTCATTACAGTGTTTGAATCCGCCTAATAAACCAGAATTTTAAGGATCCTGAGTTGGACATTTGTAGCCAACAATAACAGCACTCATGCAAAAAGTGGAAGATGTTGGTTCCTTCTTTTCTTGTGCTTCTAAAGGTTCATACTCTATCTCCTACTCCCCTAGAAAAGGCACTAACCCATGAGTTAGTTGGGTTAGGGACATTCTCAATCCCTCCTGCAGAAGCTGTTTCACTGTGCCTAACTAAATATTAATTAAGCTGGAGCGAGAGAAAGAGAGTGTATAAGATCCTCTAACCTAGGG
The DNA here is from genome assembly GCF_000455745.1 of Alligator sinensis. Classification (NCBI taxonomy): domain Eukaryota; kingdom Metazoa; phylum Chordata; order Crocodylia; family Alligatoridae; genus Alligator; species Alligator sinensis. Next base: position 3,553,301 of record NW_005841920.1, read on the forward strand.
TTAGAGCACTCAGCTGGGTAATATAGGTTTGATTTCCCTCAAGAAGAAACAGGAATTGATCCCAGGTCTCCTACAAAATATGTGGATCCCATTTGAACACTGACTTGAGATGGATATTGAGGTGCTCCACACTGATCTACTTTTACAGGCCTAGAAACAGAACTTGCTGCCCTCAAGAAACTTTAAAATGGACAACAACAGAAGCCTACAGGTTCAGGTGCCTTTTGGCAGCAGCTGAGAGAGGGTTTTGAGAATCACAGACCGCTCAGTTTGTGCCCGGGGTGGGAGCTGTAAGTGGGACTTATCAATGTTCTTTTGTAGACCTAGTTCAAAATGCCACATAAAGAGAATCAATAGAAAAAGAAGACTGAAAGATTGATGCTGAAAGTGATGAAGTAATTCAGGAAAAAAATTAAGCTAGTGTAAATCTTTGTAGCTTCTCCATAGTCAGTGGTACCAGACTGATTTACATCACCTAAGGACCTGATCTTTGATGTTATAGGAGGAAAGGAGAGATTTCTACACGAGGAGTCAGAACTGGAAGGGCACAGTAATCTGGTAGCCGGGTAATGATAAAAGATTTAACTACAATACAGTAAAGCACCTTTTATCTGACAATTTCAATGCATTTTATAAATATCAGTAAGCAACGTTTCACAGCATCCTATGAGGTAAGGGTAAGTAAAAATAATTATTGTACCTAATTCTGCCATAATGTACAGATAGGGCAGAGAGGCAGAGAAAATGAAATCACAAAAGTGACTGGGTGATTAGTCACAAAGCAAGTCCCTGAAAAGCTGGATCTACAATCTACAGGTGTTTTTACATGTGCTCCGGAGGTGGAGGGGGCACTTTAGTTAAAGCGCCCCCCTCTTCCATTTTGAAGTGCAGGGATACTGATATACAAGACATGGAGGCTGGCTGGAGTGCACTAATTAGCATGCTTCAGCAGACTCTGTTAATCAAGTCTGCTCTACTGTGCTGTAATTACAGTGCATCAGAGCAACCTCCCAGCACGTATACAGGCACCCTACATGTTCTAAGTCAATGTTCTCTGTTCTAACCACTAAGGAACATTCCTTCAGCATACTTATATGCAATGTTAGTGAGATGTTGTGCAAACCTAGGGGCACTTCAGAATCATAAGGTTTGTTCACTTTAGAGAATGAGGTTCAAAGCCTGCAAATGAGATTCTATAAATATTTGGCTTTTGAATTTGATAACCTCGATTCTTCAAATGCTCTAAAACTTAGACTCTATTCATTATATGGCAATTCCTAAGAGAAAACCACAACCCTCTAGAACAATTTCTACTTTCACTGTTTTAGTTTCCAAATGCAGAAGAATAAGGTTGCATTTAGTTTTATACGAAAAAATAACACCTATGTGGTGTGATACTACGGTAAAAGAAGCAAATTTTGTTAAGCAGCACTCTGAAAATGTTCTTGATAAACAGAGGACTTTTGTCACCATCATGCTGTTACAGGTTTTTTTAAATATTTGGTATTAGAATGAAACTCCCACTTTAAAAGTTGCCTCTAGTTTATTTTTGTAGATTGTGGTTGTTTGTTTGTGGCATCAAAAGCAGTAGATGATTTTCAACCTTTCCTATATGCTAGCCAAAATGTGGTCAAAAAAAAATTGCCCCAGCAAATGGGGTATGGACATAGGTAGTAATTAAGGAGTGCTTTTCTGTTGTTTGGGGTTGCTGGGGTTAGGAGACTGACTACTGTAATAAGTGAGATAGAACTGAGGGGGGAAAGTATTTAATGTGCACATGTGTATAATATATGCATGTCATGCATATGTGCCAAGTACAAGACTGGAGCACAGGGGCCTGTACTGGAAGATAGAGAGGTTTAAAGTCCCATAGTTAGAGCAGAGGTTTACTCTCAGAACTACCCGTCTGCCCTTATTAAACCAAATTCTAGTCTGACTGAGAAAAAATGGAGTTTTGACTTTGACTTAAATAGCTTCAAGAGGACCACTCTAGGCCATAAATGAGTGGGTGGATGTGGTAGCATTGAAAACAACGGTGAAATAAGGTCTTTTCTTCCCCCAAGAACATACAATCTAGTTCAGGGATGGGAAAAATGTGGCCCGCGGGCCAGATGTGACCTGCCAGGCCATTCTATCCAGACCGCGGGGCCCCTAAAAAATTTAGAAAATTAATATTTATCTGCACCTGGCTGCCTGTCATGTGGCCCTCAATGGCTTGCCAAAACTCAGTAAGCGGCCCTCCACCCAATATAATTGCTCACCCCTGATCTAGTTAGAATGCAGAGAGGATGAAGAAAGACTATGAAATCCTATGAATTGAGAGCACTATTTGCTGGAAAACAGAAAGAGGATGGAAATCATTATGGCAGAAAATAAAGGGTACAGGGTATTCAGACAGTAGACCATGGGTGGGCAAAATGCAGCCCACAGCCCAGATGCAACCTGCCAGGCCATCCTATCTGGCCCGCAGGGCCCCTAAAAATTTTAGAAAATTAGTGTTTATCTGCCCCTAGCTGCCTGTCATGCGACCCCCGATGGCTTGCCAAAATTCAGTAAGCGGTACTCCACCCGAAATCATTGCACAACCCTGCTGTAGACAGTCATTACAGCTTTTAGTTGCTTTGTCTTAATGATTTGAGTATTTCCATAAAATATTTTTAGTTTAGTTTATAATCCTATTACAGCCACACACTGGAGTAGGAATGGGTAGCAACTAAGTGGAAATTTGAGGTTTGATTTTGGCCTCAGACTGTTACAAATAGGTGAATAAACAGTATTCCCAGAGGCCAGAATTCAGGCTTAAGGAGAAAGTAATACATGCAAAAAAGTGAATTTAAAGTTTTCTTGACTGGTATATTGCTCATTGGAGAATACTGCATTATAGTACCTGCAAGAAAATCTGTAATTTTATCTATAGTAGTTTTTAAAACTCTAAAAAAGGAGTCAGTACAAGTGTCAAAATGCTCTACCCAAATCATTGATCATGCCTTAGCCATTAAGATACTTGTTAAATCTTTTTTTAGGTACTTCTTATATGACTTCATAGTAGAATGACTAATGTCCTACAAGAATTTTTGTGGGTGATATATTTTATTGCACCAACTGCATGGTTGGGATAGGCATAGGCTGGTGTCCTACAACAGACTCACCACTATCTGTCCCCTGTTCAAATAGTTAATAGTGATAAAATAAGGAGGGGGAAAAAAGGACATTCCTATTCAAAGGAGCAATTTCCTCCTAAGTATTGCTTATTCCTAGAGGGTTTCATCAGCAAATAGAATTTTACCATTAATGTGTCTTAGAGAAAATAATAAAAAGTATTAAAAGGAAGTAATGTTGTATTTGGCTGGTGTTTGTAGTCATTTAGATGCTCAGCATTGGTGAACCTAGTTTCTATAAATACACCAAAAGTGTTTGCCCTCTTTAAGAATTTGGTCTCTGTCAACTGCCTCCTTTTACAAATGAATCCATTGTTATATTATCAGCACAAAAACAGGCACACTTATTTTTTTATAATTACACCATTTAAAAATAGTTGCAAGGATTTCATTGATTTTTATATATGTACTTAAATTACCTTTGGGCTGACTTCAGTGGGAACACTTATGTGCTTAAAATAAAACACATGTTTAAATGTTCATTTGGATCAGAGCTGGAGTGCTATATACCTTGGAGAATCAACTACATATTACAGAATATTGGCAGAAGAGGACTGGCTAACTTTATAAGCACAAAAATTCATACAATAAACCTGAACCACAGAACTACCTTTATGTAGGCTAGGGACAGAACTTACACATAAACCAGTTTAAGTGATCAGAAACTGGTTTAAACCTGTAAGAGAACAGAAGCTCAGTGAACATAAACCAGTTTCAAAATGACTGAAACTGGTTTAAGATAAACCTAGTTGAATGTAGTATCGGACTTAAATGATTTGGGTCACATCGGTTTATGAAATTTCTGTCCCAGACTCCTTTCTGGTTCAAGTTAAGTCACAGTCCCCCAGCATTCCAGCATTTTGCAGTGCTGGGCTGGCCTACCTGCTCCAGAGAGCAGGGCTGGCCCCAACCTTCTGCTCCCTAGCTGGAGCAGTGAGGGATGGCTGATAAGGTGGGGCAAGTCCAGCTAGGGTCGCAGCCCAGTCAATGGGGGACTACCTCCCCCAGGCAAACCCCAGCTGAGGCCAGGGAGGGGGGTTAAACTCTCCTTTCCCCACTCAAATTTACTGCTGTCTGTGACCATGGACTATAAATCCCAGAGGCACCTGGAAGCAGGAAGAGGAAGTGATACGCAATAGGGCTGTGCAAAGCTTCAGTCCCTGATCTGATTCAGCAGAGATTCCGCTCAATTCGGTGGCCGAAATGCCTAATCCGAATCAAATCAGAGGACCCTTTAATCTCTCTGAATTGAATCAGAACCCTCTGAATCAATTTGGTGATTTGGACATAGACACAGCTTTAAATGTTTTTTCTACATACCTCTAGGTAGCAGGCAGCTCATGAATCCTGTGATGCTGGGGCTCATGGAGCATCCCACAGAAGCGCAGGGGGGTCCCTAGCATGCTTGGCAGCAGACCCAAAACTGGACCAGAAGCTCTTCCAGTCCACTTCTGAGTCTGCCGAAGAGCGCGCTGGGGGCCCCCCCATACCACCCCTGGCTCAGCGACTGGTGCCTACTGGGCCTGGGGGGGCACCCAGGGTCCCTCCGCAGCCAATCGCCGAGCCAGGGAGGTGCAAGGGGGCTTCCCAGTACACTCCCAAGCAGACCCAGAAGTGGACCGGAAGTACTTCCAGGTTCGCCCACCCCCCCGCACTCCTGTGGGATGCTCCATCCGCCCCAGCACTGCGGCGTTCATGAGCCACGCTGGTACCTCAAAGTATGTAGAAAAAACATTTAAAGCTGTGTCTATGTCCGAATCACTGATTCTCTGAATCAGCATTGAATCTTCAGATTCAGATTTGGCTGAATCAGGGACAGTGATCCAAATCAACTAATCAAATCACTGTCCCCAATTCGGGCCGAATCTGAATCCAATAAGGCCCCCTTCTCGCACCCCTAATAAGCAATCCTGTAGAGTCCTGCTGCTGTTATTCTAGACTCCAAATCCCAGAGACCTTGGGGCAGCAGGAAGAGGAAGTGAACACACAGCCTTTGCTGGCTACTTACCAGAGAGCCATGCTCTAGCAGCCCCTGGCTTCTGGCCTGAGCCACTGCAGGCATATGGCTGCATTTCCTGCACATGAATCAAAGGTAAATGTCTACACTTCTTTCAGTTTAGTTTATTTGTGCAGTTTAGACTAACCTGCAAAGATTGAATCAGTTCAGCCTTGGGCTTTTTGACTGTCTGTACTTAGCCACAATCAGGGGGCAGAATCATTTCATATGACTTACAGGTCCAACCGAATAAGTTCTCCTCTCTATTATTAAATGCAATAAACTACTGGACTGCAAACAGCCTGCAGTCAAAGGAGTATTTGTTGAAATCAGCCAGGTAATAATTTAAGGAAATCAGGAGCTGTTGACCAAACACTTACTGTGGAACAAAAGGCCAAATTAAAAAAAAAACTAACTCCCATATTCTAAATTATGCAACACTACATGTTATCATTCTGAGTAGCATAAAATTGATTCCTGAGGAAAGTAGACACAGGTAATTAGCTATTTACCTTTCTGTTTATGTGGACAGGGATATTAAGTGAAAACTGGGGCCAAAAGAGAAATTTAAAATTTCATATATTTTCAAAAACTGTCAAGGACAGAGAGAAGTGTGGGGAGACATGACAGAGGGGTGGGGATTTGGGTCATTTAACTACACTTTGAACAATTCCCATAAAAGATTTGAATGATCTAATTTTAACAAATTCATCTTTTTCAACTCTGAAATAGCAGCCATTGAGTTACCATGTGACTTTACATTCACTTAATTTAATTAAATTAGGCTCACTAGCCTGGGATGTTTTCTATTTATGACCACAGCAATGGTTAGTATGGATTTACCCAACTCATCTCATGTCATGTTTGAAAAATACCACCTGTACCACAGCACGAAGATTCTGCTTTCCTTTTATTGCTAAATGGGTCCGGACTTCCTGATGCCTGTTTCCACAATTAGAGTTCTCATGTCCTTGAGACTTTCTTTCCCTCCTGAGACAGAGTGGTGCTGCATCTATCCAATGGCAGGAGTCCATATCTGCTCTTGTCTAGTGAATAAGAGACCTTTAAGATTTTGCAGGGGCTCATTAGTCACTTAACTAGTTGATATTCTCCAGGCATACGCCACTGTAAACTTTCATTTGTTTTAACTGAGTGCTAGAAACTAGGGCTGCTTCTGTATCCCCAGTAAAATTCACCTGTGGTAATACCACATAAACCTGTAAGAAGAAACGTGGGTGGAATGGCTGAATGGGAGTGCCCATGCTGTGGAAAGAATATCTGCCAATCTTTTGCAGGCTGGTTAGGAAGGTCACATTGGGCAGGGAAAGGAATGGTCTTATTTGGATCTCTCAAGTGCATTTTAACAAGCTTGCAGTGGTGAGATACTGACAGTCCTTGTCCCCCTGCTTTACCTGTGGCAGTTTAGGGTCTTTCTGCTGTCTTCAGGCAATAGGCTTTGTAGTTGAGCATCAGGATTGATTGTGTAGTTTTAGGAATACGTTAGATGAGGATGTGTATGGTGGTTTGGATAGGGAGGATCCTGCCTGGAGTTGGGGTTGAACTAAAAGACTTCAGTTTAGTCTCCAGGCTAAAAAATAGTCCAGTTGGGCTTGGACTAAAAGAAGTTCCGTCTAGCCCTACTTTTCTAAGAGTCTATGATTTAATGTTCCCTGGGGCCAACGTTTATATGATCGGTGACCTTAACAAATCACACGTGTGGTGCAGATGGGCTGTGACAGCTACTCTATGCCTCTCTGAGGGTGGTGGATTAGCTGTACAGCAGGTCTTGAGTGGGGCGGAGGAGATTTTATCACCACAATCACTCTGCACTCCGCCCTCATTGTTACTCAGCTTTTGCTGGGCTTTATGCAGCTGGAATGTTATTTACCTTTCTGGAATATAAAAGTACAAAGTCATAAATTATATATAATTTCACTCTTTCTCATCAAGCTTAATCTCCATTGCATTCCACTTGTGATTAAGTTTGCTTGCTGTCTACCTATTGGCTGTTTGGCTGTTTAGTCATCATTTTAGTGACACTTACAGGAAAGAGCTATTGTTCCTGGGCTTCCTAGGCACTTACAGTAGTTCCTGAATTTCTAGCTGTTGTAAATTAAAGAAAACATCTCTGAAGAAATGATTCTCTGAAGAAATGATGGTTCTGATTCACTAAATTAACAAAGTTCTGTAAATTCAGTCAGGAGAGATTTATGCAACTTTCAAACGTATAGCTTCCTGAAAATGAGCCCTTCTGTGGTGAGTATTTAATATTACATATTTATGTAGTGTTAAATAAACATTGACCCCTCCTGCCCAAATTGTCAGTTTCCTTTCAGCTGTCTCTACTGCTAATCATGTAAAAAATATTAGAAAGGTTTGGCTTTGTCATATGCTATAGTGGAATTGTTGCACATAGCTCACTGTATTCATTGAAGAGCTTCACAGAAGAAAAACCTTGTCAGGCTGTTGATCAAGGCAAAACATTTGCATGGATATAAGGAACTTTGGAGATGAAAAACTCAGTCACCAATCGGTTCTTCAGGCACGTAAAACATATCTACACCATCAAAGGACTGTGGTAGTACCTGTCCAACTTGTAAGTGGCCAGGGGCTGCACAACCCACAGGACACCCTAGCATGGGTCACACCAGTGGAGCACCATGGGCCTCTGGGGCTGCACACTGCATGACCCCTGCAGTTGCACAATGCACCCGCAGTAACCCCAGGCTGCGGCATAAAACACTCAGGTGCCCTGCAACACCCGAAGCTCCTGGCTGCAGGCTCTCTTTTCTCCAGCCTCCTCCCCGAATTGTATCACACCCCAGGTACCCTAGGCCACAAGCTCCCGAAGTGGGAGAAGTGGAAGGAAGAGGGATCCTGGAGAGCACGGCTGCTTCTGCAGACAGCACAATGAGAGGAGCAGCAGCTGGGTGGGAGCCCAGGCTACAGTTTAACCCTTCTTGGGTCACATGCAGTTGACAGGCCGCCAGTTGGACATCCCTGCTATAAGCAATCCCAAGAGAGCAAATTTATTGTAGCCATATCGTAGCTATATTGCATCCATTTCAGTGTGTAGTGCTTATGGAGGAATCAGTCCTAGTGCTCTGCTTTGTCAGTACAGACAGTCTGTGTTTGTAATGCATATTAGAGAGTACATCTTTGAGATATAAAGTAATCATGTAATAGAGAGAGGTGGTGGACGGATGAAAAGCTGTGAGCAAGCTGCTGAAAACACGGTGAGAATTCACAACGTTATACTGAAGGCAGGGAAAGACAAGTTTTACTAAGGCACTCCTTTGCACCTTTAGTATAAAGACCAAAGAAAGAATCCAAAGCCTAGAATGCAAGTCTCAGGGAAAAACATGTTTCAGTCACAGATATTCATTCTAGTGAAGCAGCGCACATATTTTGAGGCCATTAGGATTTAGCTGTTGCCAGGATAGAACTGTTGCATTTGGTCCTCTTCTGTCTGAGAAAACAAATGGTACAATTCTTTAATTTAATGTAGAAGGTTGCCAACTCTCTTGGTCTCCCCATAACAGAGAGCACTGTCAATATTTGCTGCTGTCTTCCCATTGCATTTATGACAGAGTAACATGCCGTTCTGTCTATGCCCTAAGCACACAATACCTCTTTTTATCTGACTTGTATGAGAGATGTGGCATTTACTTGCTTAAATGTAGGTTCAGATAACAAGAAGAGTTTTGCATGTAAATGCTGATCATTAGGGGCCATGGTCTTCATTTAGATAATGAAGGATTTTGGATAAAAGAGAGTTGCACTGTACAGACATTGGTAGATATTATCTACAAATCCAGGAAATGAAATTCTCCTCTTTCAACATCGAACATTTCTGGGAACCTTTCAATAGATAGAAAGTGATACTATAATCACCAAAAGTTGTTTGCTTTTTTGGCAAAGCAACTTCACACTAAAATGTGTACTTGTATAAAATAGCAGACAGTGATTCATTCATGCCAGAGCAAACAGGAGCACAGAAAATTGTAAAATAGCCAGTTGTTTATGAAAACAGTTTGTGTATAACATTCTGTAGAAATGAAGCTGCCACTGTTGTCTGCTTGGGACTCAGTCATACAACATGCCGAGTATCCCAGCCCCTTAGCCAACACTTTACCTCGGCACGTAACTGACTCGGTGAGATTGCTCATGCTTAAAATTAAGCATGTGCTTAAGTGCATTGTGGATCAGAGTTCTCAGCACCTTATGGGACTGAGACATTGAGGCATAATCTTCACCTTCATGCTTATGAGCCTTTTGTACACAGGTTGTCACATGTGTCTGCACACATCCACACAGACACGTCAGATGAGGGACTTAACTTGATGAGACACAAGCCCAAGGTTTTAACCACTTCCTGTCATTGAATAAATATCTCATGAGATTTTTCACAAAAATAAGGGGCATTTACTGTTACAACCTGATCAAGCTCCGGTGCAAATAAATCCTTTCTGCCTTATTAGAATTCCCCCTGAAGTTTTAGATGGATGTAGCATTCTTCTTCACTTCCTGTCCTATTGTTTTTGTGTTGGAATAAGCCACTATTTTCCCTTTAGCAGACACCTACATTATCTGAATCTACTGGTAATAAACATCTAATGCATTGTCTTAAGACACTGAAAAACATGTCTGCTTTATGATATTTTAAATTGTATATCCTAGATTTGTGTTGTGTGGATTTAGGCATGATTAAGAAATTATTGGGACTCTCACAAATAGAAGATAGGCATCTAATAAGATTATACCACAAGCAAATAATTTAATATAAATATTAAACAGTGTTAATGCCTCAAAGAATTGGTTGATACAAAATTTACTGTTATGAATTTAGCTCCATCAATATTTCATTTATATTTATAGAAAATTTGGTAAAGAAAACAGAATAGGTTCCTAAATTGTAGGGGTTACTTCACTTCAACTCCCTACAGAGCACAAACTCAACAATGCAAATAAGTATATGTCTGTCAGGACACTGGTTCTGAATGGTTTACAGAGCCAACTAATATGAGACATTATATGACATTATATGGCAGAAAACAGTGGTGTAGAAATACGGGCCAAATCATCAGGTAGTGTACATATGTAAGCTAGTTGAAACCCTAGCCTATAATTTAATGACTAAATTAAAGCATTTGCTCATATGACTTGTGGGAGAGAATTTAAGAGATAGACAAGAGAGAAATATTTCAGAATTAGAGCTATGAGCCAGATCCTCAGCAGTGTAAACTGGTGTGACTTAGTTGAAGTCAGTAGAGTCAAATCTGTTTCCACCAGCTGAGGATTCAGGCCGTAGAGTCATAGCATCGTCATCTTGTACATCTGTAACTATTCCTTTCTTTAAATAGTCAGAGGGTCTGACTCTTGTCTTGCTGTCGCTTAGCTCTGCTATGTAACTTTAAGAGAGTTACAGTGACTTTCACTCCCAGGAGTCAAACAAGTTGGATACTGTGGTCCTTTTATCTTGCAAAACTTCAAGTTACTGATCATGTAATGAAACTTAGAAGTGCTGCACCGGACAGCCCAAAGACACAGGTATAAACAAGGGACACTGAATTAACAGTATAAAGTAGGTTCATTTATTTTGTGTTTTGTTATCTGTGTCTTTCTTGGTCTTCTGATCTATGGATGGCAGATCAGGAAGTGGCATAAAGACCCCCATTTTGCTCCATGTGTGGAAATTTTCTAATTAAAGGCCTGCACTGGCAGGTTTCCACTGTCATCGTGACATTTCACACTGTTTATGGAACTTAACCAGAGAAAGAAAAAACACCACCTCTCAAAACCAGTTAAATAATGAGGAACAAGATGCATTCTTTTATCTTTCTGTCAAGTGAGGCACAGTCTATTATCTGCTACAGTCTGCGGCTGGAATCACCATCTCCCCCAGGCCAGAATTTTACAGTCTGATTACTCTATAACTTCCTGCAGTAAAACACCAAGAGCCAGAACATTAAAGGGGAAAAAAAAGACTCAAGGACAGGCTTTAAACTCCAGTCTTAACATCTACAGCTGTTACTGTATCCTACAGATCCTGGTAATACATACACCTACATATGTAGTTGTACTGATATTCCAAAGGTACATAACATGCATATGTGCATGCATGCATGCAGAAAAACTGATTGTCAGCAGTGCTGAGTACTTCTAGCTCACCCTGGCTATAATAGACATTGTGGATGTTCAAGAGCTCAAGCGAGATGGAACCTGCACAGCATCCCAGTATTGTGAACCATCTTTTACTTTGAAAGAGGCTGGTTGTTAATTTTCACTTTTAATGAAACAAGTGATTGTTTTCTGTTTAGCAGTACTTAAAGCTGAAGCTGTGATATGCCATTATATACCCGCTGTTCGCCATTGAAGACAACCCAGGCTCATAGCTTAGCTTTGTTCCCAATAAGATGGCAAGTGATGCTCCTAAAAGAGCTCCACATACACTGAAATCACCCAGCAATAGTCAAATTGGGCCTGTTGTCCTTAGAACAAGGCATTACATGCAGCTTGGGAAAGTGTCTGCTTTGCTGAGGCTTAAGAACTAAAGTAGCAGG
>NW_005841920.1:3565094-3570668 GCF_000455745.1 Alligator sinensis
CAGGAATGTGTAACAGATTTGTAAAGAAATAGTAATGCTGTGCATGGTCCTATTCTAACAAGCAGTGAACTCTAATTCATTATATTACAGCTACACAAAGTAATTAAGTACAATTGTCATTTTTAAAATATCCTCTAAATTGACAGCTCTACTTATGAGTAGATGGGTAAGTGAGATTGAGCTCACAAAAGCTTGTGCTATACATACTATGCATACTAAATTATATATATAAATACATCTATATGATTTAGTTAGTCTATAATAGTCTATGATATATCATAGACTAAGTATTATAGACTAACTAAATCATATACAGGTTTCCCTCACTTTTTGCAGGTTCTGTATTCACTCTTCTGTGATGACCTTTTTTTATACCAAAAATTCATTATATGCAAGGTAAATTCACTCTCATGTGATTGGTGTGGTGCATTGTGGGAGTGACACGCACCAAAATATAGTCTCCTGCGTGGATCTGTGCTCCTCACTCGTTGTCTGCGACATATTTTTGTAGTTGCCATCCCCATTATGATAGTGCCTTGTGCTTATGTGTACTGTCTGCTATTGGTGAGTGCCAAAATTGTCTTGTAAAAGTGGTAGAAATGGGTCTGGAGGTTAGTACAGTTAATGTCGTGGAACGTATCCCTATTTGTTACATTGTAAAGTGGGTTCCCTTCATGCAAATTTGAGTTACGTGCCATTTTCCAGGAACGCACATACAGTATAAATCGAGGGAAACCTGTAAAGGTATAATAAATGTGTATATATGATTTAGTTAGTCTATAAGGTGCAAATCTAGCCTACCTTCTGCCTGACTTCAGACTAGATGGTTAAGGGCAGTGTTACAACTACATATTGTATTTCTCCTCACTGAATAAGAGGTCTCGTCAGATCCTGATGCTTTAGTTCAGGTCTTAGCAATAGTCCTTTAGGACTGACACATTGTCAAACTTCCTCTTTATCCTGAAACCAGCATTCGACTACTTCATATCATTATGTGATTTCTAAGTTTCTTTGCCACTTCAAAGTATCTTTGCCACAAGAGACATGCATGCTAAAGAATCACCTGGGCTCAAATCCTTTAGATAAATAACTAGCATTTAGAATGGCTGCATTTATTCAGCCCCAGGAAGGCACATACCCCCTTGTAAGTAACAAAAATTGGAGGAAGGTTCTTGGGCTCTCTTAGCCAAAAAGCCAAGAGCCTAATAGTTAGGGCACTTGCTTGAGGAGTGCAAAAATAGGTTCTAGGATTCCCTTGCCTAGACGGGGTGTTAACCTTTGTCTCCTCCTTTCCTGTGTGAAGGGGAATGATCATTGTTCCCATTATGCAGATAGAGAAAATGAGTCACAAAGAGTTCCAAGATTAGCCAGGGAGACAGTATCAGAGGATGAATCAGATCCCAGGCAACCTGACTCTCTGCTCTGTGCTGCTTCTCAGAATGAACAGAGATAAATAAAAAAATGAAAAGAGAGATAACAGAAAAGATAAAGTGGCACAGAGCTACTGCTGGTTTTGCCGTTTCAGCCTCCGAATGAGCTTCAACATCCAGCAATCTTGAATTAGTGCAAAGCTCAATGTAGTATATTCACAAGTGTGGTAAAGCAGTGAAGATATTTTACTGAAGTGAGTTTCAAACATGAGTTTAGAAGGGAGTGGAGGGAAATCAATTTAGCTCCTACCATTACATTTAATGCAGGAACACTGGCAGGTACTCAGATCAGCTGCTTCCTGATACAAGTTTTAACCATAATTTTTAGCCTGGTCTTAAAAGTCCTTTCATTTATATGCCTGTATTTTTGTAAGTGCAAATAATTAATTATGGGTGTAATGTTTTTACACCCATATTTAATGGGTGCAAATGTTCAGATGTACTGAAGGTCATTTAGACATGCAAATAACTGATAGCATCTTGCAGTGTGCTGAGGATATGTCCATATTGGAGACAGCAAGATGGAACTAAGCTACCTTTAAACAAGCTAACACAAGTAGGAGAAGAAGTTTAGCTGTGGCAGCTTGAGATTCTGTGCATTCTATTTGTCTAATTTAGCTAGAGTTCTGAAAGTGAAAGAGTTCTACACGGGCATATGTTGATTCTGGGTTTGTGTTTTGTTTTGTTTGTTCATTTTTATAGACTAGGAGGCATATTATTGGTCTGTATCTACCCATTTCTCTTCCAGTGAGAAATTAATCCACTCCAGAAATATGGATTCTTTTAGACCAAAGCCAGGTTACCTGGTTTAATCAGTTTACGATAATTTAGAAGCGCATAGGACTAAAATTGGGGTTCTCTGTCCTATTCCTGGTTTTACCATGGATTTCCTAACTTTGTTTCAGTGACTTGCTAGACAAGTCACTGAATTTTCCTGTGCCTCACTTCCCTCTTCTGTAAAATATAGATAATGACACCTGCCCAACTTTGCAAAGACGTTCTTTGGATGCGGTGCACAAACAGGTGCCAAATAAGTATTATGATACATTATTTAATATTAACAATGAATTACCATACTATTTACAAATGGGATGAGATTTTAAAGGAGAAGCATTTTGAATGAATAAAGATTTTGATGACCAGAGATGCTGAAGATTTCTTTACTGAATACAGAAGTTACAGCTTGCTGTGAAAGCTGGCTAGCAGGCATTTTACAGGTGGTATAGAAGCAGTCCTAAAATGAATTAGAAAATGTCAGATTAAAAAAGAACACCCAGCTTAACCCAGACAACAGCAAGTCAAGAAGGGAAATGAGACCAAATCTAGCTTTTTGGAAGTAACTTCAGATTCAATAATGCTTAAAAAAGTAGGCATTAGGGAATTGCACATTCTGGGTTTCAGGGTTGTTGGTTGTAGCCATGATGGTCTAAGGACATAGGCAGACAAGGTTCTTTGGGTAAAAGTGGTATCATTTATTAGGCTAACTAAATTAGTTAGAATAGTTAGAAAAATCATTCTTTGCAAGCTTTTGGGCACAAACACCCTTCTTCAGGCATTGGAGAGAGTCTGCTGTTGGTTTGGGTGCTCTTCTGGATAGATTAGAAGCCCATAACAGAATCATCACCATTCCTGGATCTTACACCTGTATCTCCCAAAATGTAATATATATCATCCAGTGCACCAAATGCCCTGATGGAAAATATGTAGGAGAAACAAAACAACTGCATACCAGAATGAACACACACCGAAAATCTACCAAAAACAAAACTATCCAATTGCCTGCAGGGGCACATTTCTCACAAGAAAACCACTCTCTCTCTCCAATCTCTCTGTTTTAATCCTCAAAGGGAATTTACAAAACACCTTTCATAGACAAGCCAACGAACTTCACTTCATAGATCTACTGGATATAAAAAATCACGAATTAAATATAGACATTGGATTTATGGCACATTATAACCTGCCTGCCATCTGAGAACCCCATGTAACCTCTCTACAGTTTATTAGCTGCACTCTTTCACCAGGTCAACATCCCTTTTCTGCCTCTTCCCACACCCACCTATTGTCTACTCTTCCATACATTTGCATTTTCACAGACCTGCATTTTTGCATATTGGCTTCTAATCTACAACCAGCAACCAAACCAACAACAGACTCTCTTCAATGCCTGAAGAAGGGTGTTTATGCCAGAAACCTTGCAAAGAACAATTTTTCCAACTATTTAGTTGGTCTAATAAAGATATCACATTTACCCAAAGAGCCTTGTCTGCCTATACTAGATTTCTAAACTGAACAGGTGAGCAATAATTTGACTGACATGAACTATTAATTTTCCCAAGAAACAGAAAAGAGCCAAAGGACTTTGACAGCCGAGGACTTGTTAATAAGTAAATAAAGGATTCTAGAACATTTAAGTAGCTAATACATAGCCATCCTTAGCAATTGTGTGAGAGCCTGGGAGACAATTCTTGTCAGACTCCCAAACTCAACTGTCTACCATCATTGTACAAGTATGCCAAAGGCCAGCCTACAAATTCTGGGGTATACTAGCAAGATGATTTTTGAGGTATGCTCCAAATATAATTGATATGTTTTATGTAAAACATGTCTATGTAACTTTAAATTCCCCAAGGATCTCTGATTCAGAACTAAAACCTTGTCAACCCTAATGATTATATTGGGTTGGATTATGCTGGTGTACCTTTGCAACAGCACCTCTCCAAGGAAATGATCTAGAAATTTACCATAAAGGCGATGATTCCATTTTAAGTTTCTGTTTCCCTCTAATCAATGAACTTTCTAGTTCTTCTAATAAGTGTTATACAGGAATGATGGGTTTCAAGCACCGGAACACAACATTTACACATTCATAAACTTGTTTGTTTGCACTGGGGGGCATAGCATCAGAATAGCACACCGCCTGTGAAAACTTTGTTAGCATAATTTCACATAACAGAATTATACTGTTTTCTGTGTGAAAGCAAGAAGGAAGTACACCTTTTGGTTCTAGCTCCAAACTTCAGCCATTACATGGCTTCAAGGCTCAAGTCTCTTAGAAATAACATATCACCACCTGAAATGACTTTGCTACTAGAAACTCATTTTGTAAAGCTTCCCTTGTGCTTCCCAGCTTTTTCTCTATATGAAAGTGTTTTTCATCAAACAGGTTCTCTCTCTAGTGCTCTCTCTCTCTTCAAGAATCATATTGTGATTTTTTTTACTTGTAGGAAACAAAAGTGTTAGAGGTCTAGGCATCTGCATTCTTCATGAAACAAACCTAGTTTTATTTCATGAAAGCCTTGTGAAATTATTCTTTTCGGAGAAACTTGTTATACTCATGTTTTAAGTAGACCAGTAGTTCTCAGCCTTTTAGACTCAAGGCATCTCTTGTTAGATTCAGGGCACCCCTCAGAAAATACCAGCTCTTCATTTTCACTTAGTTTTTGACTATAGAAAAAAAATAGAGCAATTTTTCTGTTACAAATAACTCAGAAAGCTCACAACAGGTCAGAATGTTTTTAATACTGTGGATTCCTATTTGAAATCTTTGCATTTATTGTGTGAATCATGTTTTCACACCTAACAGTGCTAACATTGTGTGGAACCCTTGAAAGTATCTCAAGTTGAATATTTGAACGCTCATGGCGCACGGGCCAAGTCCCGGAGGACTGGGAAAGGGCCAATGTGGTCCCCATTTTCAAGAAGGGGAGGAAGGAGGACCCGGGCAACTATAGGCCAGTCAGTCTCACCTCCACCCTTGGCAAAGACTTTGACAAAATTATCAAGACTCACATTTGCGAGAGCCCGGCAGGACAAATTATGCTGAGGGTAAACCAGCACGGGTTCATGGCAGGCAGATCGTGCCTGACCAATCTAGTCTCTTTTTATGACCAGGTTACGAAACGCCTGGACACAGGAGGAGGGGTGGATGTCGTATACTTAGACTTCAGGAAGGTCTTCGATATGGTATCCCACCCCATACTGGTGAACAAGTTAAGAGGCTGTGACTTGGATGGCTACACAGTCCAGTGAGTGGCGAATTGGCTGGAGGGTCGCACCCAGAGAGTCGTGGTGGATGGGTCGGCTTCGACCTGGAAGGGTGTGGGCAGTGGGGTCCCGCAGGGCTCGGTCCTTGGACCGATAC
>NW_005841920.1:3571000-3578579 GCF_000455745.1 Alligator sinensis
GTCCAGAGAAGGGCCATTCGTATGGTTAAGGGCCTGCAGACCAAGCCCTACGAGGAGAGACTAGAGAAACTGGACCTTTTCAGCCTCCGCAAGAGAAGGTTGAGAGGCGACCTTGTGGCTGCCTATAAGTTCATCACGGGGGCACAGAAGGGAATTGGTGAGGTTTTATTCACCAAGGCGCCCCCGGGGGTTACAAGAAATAACGGCCACAAGCTAGCAGAGAGCAGATTTAGATTGGACATTAGGAAGAACTTCTTCACAGTTCAAGTGGCCAAGGTCTGGAACGGGCTCCCAAGGGAGGTGGTGCTCTCCCCTACCCTGGGGATCTTCAAGACGAGGTTAGATAAGCATCTAGCTGGGGTCATCTAGACCCAGCACTCTTTCCTGCCTATGCAGGGGGTCGGACTCGATGATCTATTGAGGTCCCTTCCGACCCTGACATCTATGAATCTATAAGGCACCTCAGGGTGCACAGCACCATGCTTGAGAATCACTGAACTAGGCAGTGTGTTTTGATATGCAATACTGCTCTAAAATATTTTTGCCTGGGATAGACATGAACTGGTAGGATATTCTGTTATAGCAGTACATTCTTGGGATTACAATGATGCAGAAGTAACTGTGCAGTAGTTAAGGTAGGACTGTATTACAGAATTCAGTCTTAACAAGAGCTTTAAACATTTATGTTGGATAGATTTTACTGAAATGGCAAAAACCAGAGTATAGCCCTTCTGAGTTCTATATTAATCCTTTGTGATAGTTTCATGCAAAATGAAGTGATACAGAAAGAATAAGGAGAGTTCTAAAATCACTACCTTTTGCAAATAAGTCACTGAATTCTGTTGTGTTTCATCATATCTTTTTCAAGAACCATCAGACACTCTGGGATCTGTTCTTTGGCCTCCTTGTTGCCCTTCATATGCCAACTGCTCAAAAATTAGTGTTTCTTATTACATTGAGAATTTGTTCATTCAACACTTTACATCCATAATGAAGAAGGTGTATGTCAAGGCAAAGCTGCAGATTGTAATTTGATGAGAAATCCATTTTGAAAAACAAATCAGTTCTATTTATCCAGATTCTTACGCTGGTGCCCATTACCATTGAATGCAAGTGTCTTTTCCTATACAAAACTTCTTTTTTTCCTAGAGCACTCTCATCCAAGCTTCATATTCAATTTGTACTGAAAACAGCAGTCATCTTCGAGACAATGCCATGATTCCCACTAGGATGTGAGACCTTTCCTATTTTGTATGAATGTTTCTAATGCTTGGATTTGACAATGGGAACTATGCTGCTTTTATTTTTTTTAAGTTATTTTTAAGTTCAGCCAGGAAGAGCTTAACTATGGAGGTTTCTATATTTAGAATATTTTCCTTCTGTTTATAGCCAATTGCATTTCAAGATCCCTTGGGTTTGTCATATTTGAGACAAGTAGAATACACATCCCCTTTGAAATTTGTTTCAAAAGCAGAAGGAAGGTAAGGAAGAAGTAGACTAAGTAGAATAACTATAAGATGTGGGAAGAGATCATTTTTTCCAATGAAATATGCAGAGTGCAAAATATACATGTTTGAAAGTATTAATTCATTGTCATTACTTGCTCAATATTTTGTTAAACAAACTAGCCAATTTTGACCACTTTTGTAAAGCACTTTAAGCAGTTTGAATTGAAAAATGATATGTAGGATGTAGGTATTATTATTACTGTTATCAGGATATTAAACATTTAATTTAGAATAAGTTAAAGAGTTGGGTTTGAAGTTTGTTAGTATCCAGCATCCTGGTGATGACAATGTTATAATGCTGTAGAAAAGTTCAGCCAGGACGGACATGGAGTCAAACAGGAAAAAATATCATCTAGAGCCAATTGGAAGAGAAGGATCTTTCACTCCACAGATAATGCAATAAGGGTAAGGAAGCAGGATCAGCATAGGAGGAATATATAATACTGACAGAAGCATAGCTATGTAGACATTTTTTAATGTAAAAGAAAAAGTATTAACATACTCCTTTTTGCTTACTCTTCTTTTTGAACCGAAACTAGCCAAATACTTGTACATAATGAAAATTACAAATACCATTGGCAATCTAATCTGCTTTTTAAAACCAAGATAAGGAAATTTCAGAGGGGGGAGAAACTAAAATTAGCACAGTTTTTAAGAGCTCAGCTTTAACTCTATTACTCTTTGTGTTAAAGGAGAAAATGTTAAGATTTAATTATGGTATTGTAAATTAGTTGTCAATAATACAATGTATAAAAAATGTAAATGTATAATTCCTTATACAATACATAGAAAAAGGCATCTGCAGATTTAACTAATGATTTTAGGTTCCAGTAAGCCCTACAAAAAGCCATGTTCAAAAACAAAGTCTAATAGTATTAACATTATGAATATATAAAATCAGAAAGATGAAACATTAGATTGCTCATAGGTTACAGTTATTATGGTTTATAAAGCAGAGCAGTCTCAAATTGGAAAGGATGGAAAACTGAACTCATCTCAGCTTTGAGATAAGCCTACTGTATCGTTGTACTTAAAATGATTTTGCAGTGTAACACGTGCATAGGATCAACACACAGGTGGTATATATTGCATCTGTGTGCCTGTGCACTCCTACCAGTCTGGCTCTGCCAGGACTGTTCTTCACAATACAAGCCAAGGACTGATTTCAGGCTGCTCACTTTTTTTACAGTATTTTCCAATAGAGATTTTCTTTCCCCCAGCTATAAGAAAATATAGAGCATGGAAAAACCAGTCGAGAGTACAAGTGTCCTTAAGATGGGGTCATCAGAATATTATGCACGCTTTGGTTCATGAAATGGATGCACCTTGCCACCATAAATGGTTTCCTTAGTCTATTTATCTTTGTCTGTTGTTTTATCAACAGTCAATGGAGACTATGGCTTCATTGTGTGTAGAATTATAAAGTACAGCTAGGAAAAAATTATGAGTAAAAGGGATTTGAAAGGAATTCTGTCGATAAGCACTGAGAAGTCAGGTGTCAGGAGTCAGGGCAGCAGGCGGGCTAAATTACCCCCAGCTGGCCCTAGTTACCTGAGTGCGTCTGGCTGCTAGTGACTTAACTAATTCCAGCTCATCACAGTTGCCCACATAGGCATGACTGCCTACTTATAAAGAGCAGCTCTTTCAGTACCTAGTACGTTACTCAACAGAACACAGATTTTGGGGGAAGGGGGATGTCTACCTCAGTATAGCTCAGATAAATTAGCATCTTAATTCCTCTTATCATTTTCATGAAAATGAATGAGCTTTATCCTATTAATTTCTAATTATTTTTGGAGGAAAATAAACAGCCTATTGCATCTCTTAGCTCATTCCTCATGCTGTATAGGGCTTCTGGAGGATTACAAAGGTGAGGAATGCACATAATATCTAGCAGATGATTTGTATGATCATATGAGAAACTAATCACCAGCATCTAGCTGTGCCATATGATCTTGGACCAGTGAGTCTGGTCTTGAACTGTGCTTTCAGAGATGGCATTTCCTCAGATATATCCCCCTTTGCCAGGAGGCCAGGCCAGAGTAGGGAGAGGCAGTTTTAGCAGCCCTATATTACTGGAGGATTAGCTGAAGCAGGGAGAATGTCTTGCTATCTGGTTATGCTACTTTGAAGGCTAATTTGAACTGCACAAGCAGTATACATGCAGCTTAATAAGGAGCTATAGAGTCAGTCACAATGTCCCTGAATGAACACCATCCTCCTGGGTTTCAGGATTGTTCACTACATTTTTTAAAACATATTAAATGGTTTCAAATGTGCATGTTGCACTGAGAAAGATCATGTTAAATCGGATTGCACTATTACCTCTGACAAATTTTTGCTACCAGGATACACATCATGAACTGCAGATGGACCAACAGCAAAGCTTCTTTTTGTTTTAATTTTGATCACCTCTTCAAGGACAATTTTTTCAAAAATACAAGTCTAATTGCACATACAAAACATAACTGTATGAGCCATGCTGATAACTGAATGCATTGTTTGCAGTAGGGAAACAGAAAATTATATGCAGGGCACTAATAAACTTGTAGCTCCCTGCTCTAACTCATAGCACTTCACAGAAAGCACCATGAGTTAGAGTGACCCCCCACCCCAACCCAACAGACATTCACTGTGTGGGTGAGGGGAGGGATGGGGCTTCACTTTGAAGCCAATCCAGCAGAAGGAGGCTGTCTGCCTGCAGCCTCTCCCCTCGCCCCACCCCTCACTCCCAGCTCCAGTGCTATCTGCAAGAAGGGAGGGGGAATGAGGGAGGCAAGCATGCTATGGGCTGGGGTTTGCCCACCCTGAGCTGGATGAGGCTGGGGGGAGGGCCATGAGGCAGGGGGGTTCCCGTGCCTCCAGCTCAGGCTGGGCAAACCCCATCCTGCAGCTCCCTTCCCCTCTCCCATTCCCTCTCCTTTCCTGCACACATCACTAGGGCTGGGCTGGGCTGGGCTGCATCAACCTAGTCCCAATTGTGCACAGGGACTGAAAGAAGTTATATGAAGGCACTCTGCTTTGGTGTACCTCCATCTGATCCCTCATTACATGAGGGTTAATTTGTCACGTGATTGACCACTTTTAAAGTGCTCTGCAGCTGTGCACTTCTGGCACGGCAGAGCTATAGAGCACTTTCAGAGTGCTGATCACACAGCAAATGTCACTTCTGTCAGCACTTGCACCTGTCAGCCTCTGGTGAACATTTTGTGCATGCAGTTTGGGGTATAAGGAGCATACATGACTTTAGAAAAATAATGAAATTACATGTGATGGCTTTGTATAAATTATGTACTGGCTGCTGGAGTGAAGAGATGGTATTTGTCCTAAAATTGCCACAACCACCTGATCAGATTTCCTAATCAAACACAAACTTAATGGAGCTAGTAAACAGTATGCTGAACAATGTCTAACAGTTAGTACAGATAAGAACAGATGCAGGATGGGCAAGTAACAGAATTATTATTCCTATTCTGATAGCTCAAGGGACCAACCAGGGATTAGACCCCCATTCCACTAGGCGCTATACAAACAAATAGCAGAAGGAGAGTCACTCTCCAGAGAGCTCATTGTCTTGAAGTGTGTACAACATTAATAGTATCATTTACAGGAGAAAACTGACTAGATTTTTCACAGCAGAGTTGAATCTACTCTATGCAAGGAAGAAACAAGCAGACTAAGTGTTAGCTGAAATGCGAGAGGATTCAGAAACAGGTCCTAAAGGACAGGGACAAAAATTACACATAAACTGGTATAAGTGATTAGAAACCAGTTCAAATATAACACAACAGAAGTTCAGTACACATAGACCACTTTCAAAATGGCTGAAACCGGTTTAAAATAAACCTGGATGAATGTAGTATCAGACTTATTTGATTTAGGTTAAATCAGTTTATTGAACTTCTGTCCCAGATCCCCTCCAGGTTCAAGTTAACTCAAAGTCTCTCCATATCCCAAGATGCTTTGCAACCCCACCCTCACAGGGTGAGTGGGCTAGGCTTGACCCAAGCTGTCTGCTCCAGCAGAGCAAGGAGGCATGCTCTAACACCCCCGGGGTTCTGTCCTGGGCCACTGCAGGCATGTGACTGCATTTCTGGAATAAAAAATGAATGTCTGTTTACTTGTTTATGAGTTCAGTCTATGCAATTTAGGCTAATCTGAGATGAATCAATTCAGCCTCTGGTGCATTGACTGTCTGTGCTTGGCTTAAGAGAACAGTATTGTCAAGTATTCTTTTTAGAGTTCAGAATCTAACTTATGCACAACAGGACCAAATGCATGGTTTCCATACGTGAAGTTATTTATGAGACGAAGACAGTGTGTAACAAAGAAGATGATATCAATTGTGCAAATCACTGAACTAAAGTGATTACCAAAATACTGTTCATAGATAGAAAGGGCTTTTTGTTACTGCACCAAACAGGCTTAAGTCATAGAATCATAGAAGTAGGGTCGGAAGGGACTGTCGCGGCGCACCTCGCTGCCCCGCTCCTAGAGAGGGGAAAACTGCTGGGGAAAAGCTCTAGCAGCAGTAATGAGTACAGCTGTGGGTTGCCAGGGCAACTAATAAGAGTCAGCTGCCTGTAGGGGGCAGGGCCTGGCTCCTATAAAGCCTAGAGTCAAGGCCAGGCTGGTAGTTCCCTACCAGCAGCCAGAGGGGCAGGGGCAGGGGCAGGGAGCTCCAGAGGCTGGAGCAATGGGGTTGAATTGCAACCAGGAGGCTTATGTTGTTATGGCCCAGTGCCTTATGTTTTGGTTATAGCCAGGAGGCTTATATTTGCTTTAGTGTTTGTATTACACCGGTGGTTTGGGCGAGGCTGTAGGGGTTGGAGGAGGCCTCATAGGGGGGCTCACGGTAAAGTGGGGCCCCTGGCACCAGTGAGGGCGCACTAGGCCCTGAGAGTTGCAGGGCAGAGTCATGGGGTCAGTTAAGCTCAGAGAGGAGCGGCTGAACCTCATAGGGACCCACAGGGGGTGGGACCCTAGAGCCAGTAAGGGTGCAAATTATGGGGTGCGTAGACTCCAGCCCCGGAGAGGGGCGTTTTGAGAAGCCCCAGCGCGGGCACCATGAGCCCCAGGACGGGGCACTACCAGGAAGCCCGAGCATGGGTGTGGCGAGCCCCAGGAAGGGGGAGCGCACTTTAGAGAAGCCCAGCGTGGGCACAGCGAGCCCCAGAGAGGGGGCGGCACTTTAGAGGAGCCCAGCATGGGCATAACGAGTCCCAGAGAAAGTGGGGGACTATTGAGAAGCCCAAGGTGGGCATGGCGAGCCCTGAAGAGGGGGAGCACCTTATTGCGAAGCCCGGGATGGGCGTAGCAATCCCGGTCATAGGCTAGTGCGGCAATAGACCTCAGGCAGAGGCAAGGTGCTGCGGTTGTCCCTGAGGAGAGGGGATAGCAGTGCGGTGAGCCTGGGTCAGAGAGGGTAGCCGTGCGGTGGGCCTAAGGGACCGGAGGCTCGGCCGGAAGTCCCATAACGGGCCAGGTTGTTTTAGAGAAGGCCCAGGGAATTTAGACCCGGGGAGAGAGTGACAAGGGCGTGGTGCTGCGGTTGTCCCTAAGGAGAGGGGATAGCAGTGCAGTGAGCCCGAGGAGAGAGCCCAGAGTGGGCTAGATCACAGAGGAGGCCCGGGAGAGTGGGCGCGTATTTTGACAGACCAACGTCCAGTACATCTGCAAGGCTTGGAGCGTGGTATTAGGGGTTGGTAGGAGCCACGCGTAGCCCATAAGGCTAGGGTGCCTGGGGAGCACCCATCATACCAGGAGACCCCCAGGGGGTCCGGGAACACAGGGGGACAGAGGTCCCAGCCAACCGTGCCCAGGGAGTCGTAAGGCAGCCTCCCAACTTTATCTAGTCATCAAAGACATGGCGGGCGAGAATTTGAGGGTGCCCTTGGGCCGACTTGGCACGGTGAGGGGGCCGTAAGGAGATCACGGCCCTCCTATAGGACCCCGCTGTGACAGGGACCTTGTAGATCTTCAGGTCCGACCCCCTGCCTGGGCAGGAGGGAAACTGGGCTCAAGTGACCCCAGCCAGGTAGGCATCAAGCCGCTTCTTAAAGACCCCCAGG
>NW_005841920.1:3579555-3596301 GCF_000455745.1 Alligator sinensis
ACAGATGTGCTCCTTGATGATCTTCTCAAAGAGTTTCTCCAGGATTGAGGTAAAACTGATGGGCCTATAGTTGCCCAGGTCCTCCCTCCTCCCTTTCTTAAAGATGGGGACCACATTGGCTATCTTCCAATCATCTGGCATCTGGCCCGAGCACCACAAGCACTCGTAAAGCCGTGCCAAGGGCCCAGCAATAACCCCTGCTAGCTCCCTCAACACCCTGGGGTGGAGAGCATCTGGACCTGCTGACTTGAACACGTCCAGTCCCTCCAGAAGCACTCTAACCCGGTCCTCCTCAACCTTAGGTCTTGAGGCGTTCCCCTCGAGTCCATCTTGAATCATGGTGGGGGAGTCCCAGTCCCTGCACAAGAAAATGGAGGTGAAGAATTTGTTAAAGATGTCTGCCTTCTCCTCTGGTGCGACCACCAGATTGCCCAGTGCATCTTGCAGGGGCCCCACGTTTCCCGGTGCCGCCTTCATCCTCCCTATATATTTGAAAAAGGACTTTTTATTATCTTTGATCTTTGACGCTAGTCCTAGCTCTATGTCCGCCTTAGCTTTCCTAACAGCTCCCCTACAGGCCTGAGCAGTGGAGATAGCCCCCTTCCCCCTTCCACCAGGTGTACGCCGCCTTTTTGGCAACCAGGCATTCCCAGACTTCCTTGGTGAGCCAGGGAGGCTTTTGGGCACTCTTGCCCCCCTTGCTTCTTGTTGGGATCATCACCCCTTGGGCCCTGAGTATCATCTCCTTAAGGAACAAGTCATTTCTTGTCAGGTTAAACCGATTTTACTGAAGAACAGTATGAGAGAAGATAGGAGAAAATTCCAAAGCTATTTAAAGGGAGAAGAGGATGAACTTGAAGTTACAGGCAACAATTGCAATTACAATGGTATTTGTGCTTTACCAAAGGGTTGGGGAAGGGTCTATAATATCTTTCACCATTACTTAGTATAGAAAAGGGGTGGTGAGTGCTCTGGACTCTCTGAAAGTCCATCTAACTCCTAACAACCAAACCAAGCCATAGCATCACCATTTTTGATTGGTTGCCCCAGTAACAAATGCTGTATTCTTATTATATGAAGAGAGTGCAAGTCAGATCTTGTTCTAGGAGGTGTGATCCTGGGCTGTAGTCTGTACAAATAATTTCTAGGCTGGATTCAGAGGTGACATAAAAGAGATATAAGTTTTGCAGTGGTAAGTGGGTGAAAGGGAACATAAAGTCATGGAAATTACACTCCCAAGGGTATTGGTATAGCCAAGAAGAATAAAGTAGACCTCTTTGCCATTCTGAAAGCAGTTGTACAACTTAGGACAAAAGGATTACATTAGGAAATAATTTAGCCCAAAGTCTATAGCTAACACATTTTCTAATTATTTTATTTTATTTTTTTATTTATTAAATGATTAAAGTAATTTTACCTAAAAGAAGTCTTCTTGCAAATATAACAGTGCTAATGAATGTCACGTGTACCTTAAACCAGAAAGTGAATTTTGGCTTAAGAATATAACATACATGCATAAATACTTTGAGAAGAGAAGCTAAATTAAAGCTGTTAACTAAAGAGAATTGATTACTTCTAAATGTGTTTTCCACCAAGCATAATTTTAAACTTTGTGTCAGTAACAACTAGATGTGGCCCTGAGTTTTTGCTTGGAGCAATAGTCCTTGTGTACCCAAAATGACTGGAAACTATTTGTTTTGTGGCTCCAGCGGTAGCTTAATAGGCCCTCAAATTTTGCAAACTCTCACTCTTGATAACTGATCTATGCTTTGATAACAATAATAAAAAACAACGAGTCCTGTTTAAGAAATCACCTGTATTTAGGCATTCTCCCTTCTCAAAATTGCAACCAGGAGTATTCATGAAAACACCATCCTCCTCTATTAAAAATTATGTAGAGGCTGAGTCGGGTTTTACTCTATTAGTACTTCCACTGAGACACTGATCTTTACTTTTTAAACTTCAGTATGAATGAACATTTCCTGATTTTTCCTTTACATTATCCCTTCAGGACAGATAAATGCATAGGTCTGTATGATTGTCAGACCAGGTACAAAATAATAAACAATCTGCAAAGTGTTGCCAACTCTTTTCCCATTATTTTTGCTTGATATAAATACTGTCTCCACAGTCTTGTCTATAGACAGAAAGCCATCCATTTAGTTGTAGGGCTTCCAGACTTCACAGGGCTAAGCAGAGAAAAGAGCATTTGGTGAGCTGTGGGGTGTTTTTTTGTAATGTAAAACAGAAAATCCATTCATTTTTGCCCCATGACAGATCCATCGCTCAATCTATCACCATTATACTGCTAGAAATATTTTTTATCATTAAAGCAAATACAAGTGGTCACATGGAATGATGGGCTCAAGAGCCTTGAAAACCTTCAGCTGGTACAAAATGGCTTGGATCTATCAACTTCCACAGAACTACCCTGGTTTATACCTGCTGAGGATCTGGCCCATAAACTGAATACTAGGACTGTGGGAAAGACTGTGCCTTTCTAGGCAAAGGATGCAGAGTGATATATGACAGAAGTAACATGAGAAACTATTAAGGAGAGCTTGGGTATCACAAGTGATTTGATTTCTACAGTTATCAAACTGATGACAAGGAAAGGCTATCAGATGTAACGCTAAAAATTCCCCTCTGTCTTTTTGTGGTTGCACCACCGGCAGATGGTAGCAGGGGAAGCAGGGGATTGGGATTGGGGGACTCAGTTGACCCCACAAAGATTCCCACAGCTTCATGTTGTTATGCTTAGACACTTTGCACAGTGCTCAGGGACCTGCTTTGACCCCCTCTGCCTCCAACAAATGAAGTCTCTGGATCTGTTTTTAGGTTCCACACAGTATGATTTAAAAATTCGCAGATAAAACTGTGCTCCATGAAATCCTTCCAGTCCTCTAAGGTGGAATCAATTAGCATTAAAGTTGTGTATTTAAACAAACAAACAAACAAAAAGACCCTTACTAAGAAACACCCTACAAGAAAAGGTATCACTTGTGCTGTTTGTTCATATGGAATGTATTAGTTACACAAACACAGGGCAGAAGATAGTATTACAGATAAAGTCCTACAGTTTTTCCAATGAAAGTGAATTTGTTTCTCTTCTTCCTGTTTTTTCTACTTACCCTTAAATATCTGACTGTCGTTACACTTTAGCATGTATTCTGGTTGGACTCCAGTTTTCTCCCTCCCATTAAGCAGAGTACATTTTATATCTTTGATGCTGTTTTTAACATTAAAAAAATGGCTACAGAAGACAACACTTCGACTTGTTCTGACAGCAACATCCAAAGGAAGTCCTCTTTGACCCTGAGACTGGACTACTTCACAGGCCAGTGGGTGAAATGAAACTTTTAGGAGATCAAGTCAGAACTGCACTTTCTGAGGGAAAAACATGCTTTTAAAAAATGTTGTTTCTTCCAACAACCTTTGACCCTCCTGTTTACAATTAGACTCCTGAGTCTGCGAGAACTGTTACTAATTCTGGAAACGTAAAGCTTTTGAGTGTGCAGTTCTGAGAATATTAATCTCCAGAGAGTGCAAGTGTGCTTTACATAGAAAAGGTACACCCGGTGCAGAGAACATTTATCTTTATTGTGATGTTGAGGCAATGAAAGAAATTGTCTCTTTTCAGTTTGGGATTGTGGTGAGATACTCTGATCAAATTAATAAATGTAATTCCTTCTGAATCATTTCTCTTTTCTTTCCCCCAAGTACAAAGTAACCACTTCACACAATCTGGGAATTTATGTGCAAGAAGGGAAGAAGTAAAAGAGGAGTGATAGGGATGTTTCATGGATCACTCCTTCCACCAGCCAGTCCTGTGGGGTGTTGCACTGCAGTTGATACAAGGTGATGTTGGCATTCACTCTGAAGTGCATCTTCTTTTCCAACACTTTCCTGCCCCTGCAAGCAAAAGCAGGGGCAGGAAAGCCAAGATGCAGCCATGGGTTTAGTACTGAGTACCAGTGTCCACTGGACAAGGGAACAGGGGGAACAAACTTATTACTGTACTTCCTTGAATATAACATGCCCCCAAATTAGACATGAAAATATGCATCTTGTTTTTGGAAGGCAGAGGGCATGTCTATACATGTTATTAAAGCACAGCAATAAACTCCAGCGCAGGAGTTTTTTGTTCTGGGTGCACCATTTGAAAGTATGTCCAGGACTGCAGCATGTTAAGCCAGGTCAAAGCAACCCCAGCTGGCAAGGGGCCTGAGGGGTCTGCCTGCCAGCCCAGGGCTGTTCTGACCCAGCTCAGCGTGCTGCAGAGGGCTGGCTAGGGAATGAGGGTACTCCAATGCAAGGCCAGCTGGCATGCAGCCCCTGCACTGAAGCACACTCATGCCCCAGCCAGCCCTGTCAGTGTCTACATGTGTGTTGCTGAGCACTAAAAAACTCCACCACAGGATAGTACTTGTATATACAAGTACTAACCTGTGACAGAATATATTAGTTTACGGTGGTCTAACAGGGCTGTATGTGCAGACGCCGAGACATTTACTATGGTGCTAATTAGGCAGCTCCACAGTAAACGTCTCAGGTAGATGCACCCAGAATGTAGGAAAATACATTTTCAAGAGTCATAGCTGACTCTATGAAATAGAGCAAGTCCTCCTGGAAGCATAGAGTCTTCAGGAAGTGTGGCACTGGGAAGTTCCTGATGCTAGCTGCCTCACCTAGCTGGCATCCTGATTTCCCAGGTGGACTTACTGTGTCACACAAGGTTAGGCCCCAGACCCTTGCAAGGGCCATAGCAAAGCTATTGATTCTTTACCATAAATAGTTCTTTATATAGGTTCCTGTAAGTAAACTGTTGTTTCCACATCACAAACCTCATCAAGATATTGCCAGCAGCTCACTTGCTGCTTCAGGTACCAATAGCTACAGCTGTGAGGAGGTTAACACAGGACTTCACCATGTTGGCATTTTCATGGCAAGCAATGTGTCTGCAGGCTTGTTTCTTTTCAAGAGAAGAAAATAGGTTCTCTGCTTAAAACATACACACCAATTATTTTTTTTGTTCGGGGAGAGGGAGAAAGGGGTGTGTTGTATGTGATAAAATACGGTATTTTATGACTCTGGAACCAGAGTCAACACTTGTCCCTTCACTTTCCCCTGTTTTTTTCTTCCGGTAGAACTCACATGGTGGGGAGCTGCTAGCTGGCATGGATCCAGAATAACCACCTCTGTGTCTCCCTATGAAGGGAATTTTTTTGAGGAAAGGAAGGGGCAAAGCTGAAGCACAAGACCTAAGTCAGAGAAACTGATTCAGCATAACAGTGTCACTGATTACTAGAGGTCTAAACCATCAGCTAAGCAGTAGCCCTAGAAAAGCAGGGGGAATTGTGTAAGGAACTATGCATCCCTGGGATGCTGGAGGTGCAATGTCTCCTGGCGCCTGGCTGGAACACCTGTAGCCTGCATGCTTTGAACTTCAGTACTTAATTTTGGCCAAAGAAAGAAAGGAAATAGAAGAGGAAACATGGATTTTAGTTGAGTC
This sequence comes from Alligator sinensis, assembly GCF_000455745.1. Lineage (NCBI taxonomy): Eukaryota > Metazoa > Chordata > Crocodylia > Alligatoridae > Alligator > Alligator sinensis. Next base: position 3,585,068 of record NW_005841920.1, read on the forward strand.
TCTCCAAACATGGAGAAGGCAGGACAGGGCAACTTAGCTAGAAGAGCCCACAAACATCCAGAAATAGGATGCAGCAGTTGCTGGATATGTCCGGTGGCTGCTTCTCCAAGGCAGTCTTCACTGTGGGCAAACTACCTGTTAAGTTGTACCTGGTGACCACTGGAAGCTGAGCCAATAAGAGCACTGTGTAGACATGGTTATACATCTAGGAACGTAGGGACCCCACTAGAATCAGCAGCTGATTGATGCAGGTATAAGAGAGATGCCTGTTGTGAATCTGGATAGACCCAATACCTGTATAATTTCGGATACATATATTTATATTGCACCAGCAGCTGAAGAGACCTGTTAATTCTTAGTCTAAGAGCTGGAATGTGGTGTTGGTTGTGGGAATGCAGACTGTTTGCTCAAAAGTTTTGAAGTATTTGGAATGAACTGGGACAGTACCATTATTCGCAAGATCTGAAGAGCCCATGTGACAAATGCTGCCTGTCAGGATTGTATTACAAAGGCTTGTCGGGGCCGAGGGGCTGTGGCCAGCAGCCCGGGCACGTGGGCCAGAGAAAGGGTCGGCACGGCGAACTAGAATTAGGCACTGACACGTAGAGGTTGATTAAAGATTATTTTACTTACACCGTAGGTGGTCGCGGTGCAGGCAGGAAAACTTTCTTGAGTTGCAGTTACAAAAAAAAACACACGTGGAGTTTGCTAGGCTCCACAAAACAAACACGAACAGAGCTCTGGATACCACTCACGGAGTTTGCTAGGCTCCGTGGACCTTCCGAAATGAGAGTCCGAAAGGTGACTCTCCATGAGCGCGCAGGGTAGGGTACGTCGAGGGATCGTGCGGCGACGGGGAGAGGCTAGAGGTTGATCAGGCCCCTGTATCCTCCTCTAAGGCACACGCGGAGTTTGTTAGGCTCCACAGCGCGCTTAGAGTTCTTCACGAGATGGATGTGAAGTCCTCCTCCTCCAACTTGGGCAGAAACCGCTCAAGCCTCTTATACGGCTAGCACGCCAATCGCTAGCCGCCACATGGGAATAATTTAGAAACAGCCGATAGTGGGGTACAAATTTGCATGCGAGCGGCGGGAACTCCTTTGCACCGGGGTTTTCTCTATGCAACTGAGAATTGCACCGTGCAAAGAAAGCTCCATGTGGCGGGAAATAATTCTGCAGTGCTGAAGCACACACACAATCATACCCTTTGGGTCATGACAAGGCTGAGACACCATCTTTCCAGAAGGGAATGCATTTAAGTCAAGGTAAAGTATGGAGGTGTAAGTATTATGTTGAAACATTGTATCACTACCATAGCAAGAAAACAAGGATGCCTGCTTGAGAAATGCTAGTAAACTCCCTATCTAATGGATTTAGCCTAAAAGTTATCCATGGTGTTTGGTATGTGTATGCTATTTTCTGCTTGTATCCAGTGTTTGTTTTAATATGTAACATCTAAGGTACGGGCAGTTCACTACAGTGCTTAGAGTCAGGGGTAGGAACTAAAAGAGAAGTACAACCAAGGTCATGAGCCAAACTCGGGAAGTCAGCAGACAAGCACAAATTAGGGGCCAGAGTCAGAGGGCCGAAAGCAAGGAAACTGGAAGGCAAGCCAGGGTTAAGAAGCAGAGTGAGGAAACCAGAAGACAGACCAGTATCAAGAAACTAAGTAGGATCTCAATAGGGCTTACGAACAGGATCGTGAAGTTTTCCTGGGTAGGTCTACACTGGTTTGACATTGTTCTCAAGGCTGCCAATAAACAATAAGGCTTACCCCTTGTAGCAGGGAGCTGAGTTCTGGCCCCGCTCTACTCGCCTCCATGGATGAACCAGACCCAGAAGTCCGGCAGCAAAGAGTCACTGTTGCAGATGCAGGCCCTTTCAATTCGGCATTTCCCAGTCCAGCAGTGGAGGGGAAGTGGAATCCCAGAAGGCCCCGGGAGTTCCAGGCCACCTTGAGGAAGAAAAACCTATAAAGTACTGGAGAGGGGTATTTCTTCCCTTCTCCCTCCAAGTTGGGGGAACAAACCAGGAGACTTACCTGGTGCCACAACCTAAGTCCTATTGGGTCAGAGACTGAAATTAGTAGAGCTGTCACAGCAAGGCTAGAAGGTATTACTAAGGACCAAGGATGGGGAGCAAAGGACTCCAGCTTAAACAAGTAGAGGGTGCCAGCTCTACAGGCAGGCTGATTGATTTAGGAGTGTGCTGTTTGGTGTGAAGGCTGCTCATAATTGGCAGGGAGTCCGAATACCCAGTAGGAATAGATGATCATCCTGGGGAGAAGTGCATGAAGTTAAAACGAGGAAGCCAAAGTAACTACATGTTTAAGTTAATTAATGGGTGAGTTGAGAGATAAGAGAGCCTGGCATAAACTGACAGTGTACAGGAATGATGACTTAGCATGTTCATTTGTGTTGGCCTTATGTTTATGAGTTGGATGAATCAAACCTGAATAGAAACAGCTGCAGGTCAGAAACTGAAGAGAGGACATGCGGAGGTGAGTGGATCTAACCCCTCACCATTTATCTGTGATTACTGAAAGTGTCATCTGGGTGAGTGACGGACAAGGGTAAAAGGGAGGAGGAGCCTTGGAAAAGATACACCCCAAGGTAGGTGAGAAGTCAGCAGACAGTAGATCATAAACCCTGGGAAGAGAACAGCTGAGAGGAATTTTCCCCAGGGTGCGCTTTCTCTTAGTCTTCAATAATCCCATCAAGGTGTGGCAGGAAGAAATCCAACAACAAAGGTGTGTTGAACCTAGGTGGGAAATTACCCACAGGCCAGATAGCACCCTGTGACCCCTCTACTGATGTCTCGTTCTGTGCACAGGATGGGCAATACTCACTCAATGAGCAGCTACTCAATATATGTATCCTCACTGTTGAATGCATGGCTACATACTGTTCAAACCTTGCTCTAGAGGCAGAATGATTAAATTTGTTCATAAACTTCTGCGGTGCTCATCACTACAGTAGTTAAGTGCTTCACAAATCCTAATTCATTCCTCTTCTGTGAAGTGAAGAAAGGAAATAATTTCCATTTTAAAAAGATGGAGAGTTAAAACACATAACTTACTGTTAAAAATATCCACAAATTTTGAAGCCCAGTTTTGGATAAGTAGGATCTGTATCTTCAGAATACTTAGCTTCAGAAAGTACTTTATATGCACAGTTCTCATTGGCTTCAGTTGCAGCCATAAGGGGTCAGCACTTTTGCATATTAAACCTCATCATCTCAAGTTAGCCTCCCACTCCCCCCACCCACATCCTCCCTCCTCTGGAAAATAAGGAACACACAATTTGTGACTACCTGTACATGGTTTAGGGGGCTTATTCAACATTATACAAAAACATTACATAAGAACTTGGTAGCAGAAACAGGGATATTATCTAGGTCACCAGGATGACATTCTATTCTTCCAGTGCCCTGCTGTACTCACACAACAACCTCAGTTTCTGACATCCTCAGCAAATGAAGCAGGTGTCCTACATACAAGACCCCAGCAATCTGCATGGCATACTCTCCCATGCCTCCCCCACACACACACTCCCCATTGAAAGACTGTAGCCACCCAGCTCCTTCAAGGAAAGATGACGAGGCACCATCCCTCTAAACTTGAAGCAGGTGCTGGGAAGGTCACAGGAGTGGAGGTACTACTGGCCCTGGCCAAGCCTTGAGCACTGCTCCCTTGAGGCAGGGGAGGTGGTGTTGGCCAGCAAGTGGTACATGGCCTTGGGTTGTCATGCACAGCTCCCATCTCCCCAGGGGCTTGGGGCATCAGAACCAACCCCACCCCAACCCCACCAGGAGGGAACCATGGCCAGGCTCCTCAGTCCTCCTTGCAGCTGTGCCAACCCCTGCACTGGACAACCCCACCTTACAGCCTAATCTGGCCTCCCCAAGCCTCAAACTAAAGGGGCTGGCTGGGTCAGGGGTTCAGGTAGGGGGCTTCCCCAGAGTCCAGCCCTCTCCCACTATCTCCAATTTATTGAAATATGAGTCTAGAGTCTTTATCTTTTGTTTCTCAAATTTAATTTGAATCAAAAAGCTTTTAAATAACTAACTTTTACATGAAAACCCCTATGCCTCATGTCTATGTTCTTCCACCTCATACCATGCTGCTCCCCTTCCCTCCCGCCACCCCTACAATCCTATAGAGCAGGGAAAATCCAGGTGTCGGGGTTCAGACATGCCAATACTCACCAGCCTTCTAATGGCAAGTCCGAACAGTGCACATTAGAGAGGGTATTAACCTTTAACATGTCACTGGGCATGATTACACATACAGTTTAATGCTCAGTAGCCTATTTTACTGCTCATTAAAGTGTCATGTAAAAAAGCATACAATTACGTGAATGTGCAGTAAAATAGGTTACTGCACATTAAGCATCACTTAAAAACCATACACATTCATTACTGCACATCAAGGCAGCCTAATGCACATTTCTTTGGTACCTCACATTGGATGATGCGCCTACATCTAATGATAAAGCGCCTTAATGCATTTGTATATGCGCCTACTAATCATTAGTTCATGATAATTTTAATACCAACTAACATTACTTACAATTAGCACTTGCAAACTTGAATGTGGCATCTCACTCTTTGAGGTTGTGTCTACCATTGCAATGGTAGGTCTCAGTACTTCCTTCCACACCCAAGTCTGCAGGCACACACCAAACCAGAAAGCTGTCAGTGGTCATTTGTACATGACATGGCATTTAATCCTCATTCATTTACCCTGCCTTAAAAATTTTAACCTGGGTTAATTTGGTGCATTGCATTTATGTTTGCAAGACGCGCTTTCGAGCGATTTAAGTCCCATGTGTCATTCCCCACAGATTCCAGTAGGGGGGGGGCCAAATACCAGTCTAGCTCTGATCACCCTCCCAATGCTCCCACCAACCAAGTAAAGCAAACGCCCTGACATTTGGTCAAGGCAGGGGTACAGGGGTGGAGGCAGGGGCTGCTACAGGGCAGGAGGGGTGGGGGTTGCCTCTGAGGGCAGCACAGAGGCCATTGCCTGTGCTCGTGGGGGCTGAGTGGGCAGGAAATGCTGCCCAGGGGGAAGGAGGGGGAAGGGGGAGGGCTGTGGCCAGCCCCATCCCTGTGCTGTGTCTGGGAGGGTTTTTTTAAATGCAAGCCATATGTCCAGGATTTCCTCCCCGGGTTTGTTTTCAACATGGCTCCAATGCTGCCCTTAAAAGCAACCCCTGCCTCCGCCCCCTGTGGGAGCAGGGGGAGGGAGGGAGGGATGAGCAGGAGCCAAAAAAATAAAATAAAATAAAAGCAGCAAATAACAGCCGCACCCAGTGGCCAAAGGCCTGAACTACAGAAATAGCGCAGCACCACTTGGTGGCAAAAGACAGTAATTACAGGTCTTTGAGTTGATTACTGTTTGAACAACACGAATCCATAGATAGGGCGACGTAAGCAGGGAGCACTGCAAAATAAAACATATCCGAGTAGTGTTAGTTTAACATGCTAAACAGATTTTTAAAGTGGTGGGAAATCCTGTTTGTGCAAACACAAACGCAGTTGCAGCGGCATAAACAGGAAATCGCGGGTTGTCTACAAACACCCAGTAAGATTAAAGATATAGGTAAGTCCTATTATATATTTTTATTTGGAAAACAAAATTTTGCTTGGAACTTCTTTCCAAGTACACATAAATATATGAACATAACTTTTTCTTTTTCTTTCTCTTTTATTCCTCACCCCATTATGATTCCCATTTATTTATTGCTAGCAAATGCTTTAAAAGGACCTATCCGCATTTCACCAATATCTTCTTTCTTCAGGTTTGCAAAGAATCATAGAACATTAGGGTTGGAAGGGATCTCAGGAGGTCATGTAAGCCAACCCCCTGCTCAAAGCAGGACCACCCTCAACTATATTATCCCAGACAAGGCTTTGTCTTAAAAACCTCCAAGGACGGAGAGTCTACAACCTCTCTGGATAACCTGTTCCAATGCTTTACTACCCTCCTAGTGATAATTTTTTCCTAATATCTAACCTAAATTTCCCTTGCTGAAACTTGAGACCATTGCTCCTTGTTCTGGTCCCTGCCACCACTGAGAACAGTCCAGCTCCATCCTCTTTGTACCCACTTCTCAGGTAGTTAAAGGCTGCTATTAAATCCCCCCCTCAGTCTTCTCTTCTCCAGACTGAATAAGCACAGTTCTCTCAGCCTCTCCTCATAAGTCACGTGCCCCAGCCCCCTAACCTGTTTTGTTGCCCTCTACTGGACTCTCCAATTTCTCCACATCCTTTCTGTAGTGAGGTGCCCAAAACTGGACACAGTACTACAGACGTGGCCTCACCAGTGCTAAACAGAGGGGAAGAATCACGTCCCTCGATCTGCTGGCAATGCTCATACTAGTGCATTGGGTTTTATACATTTATAATAAAGCATATTGTTAGCTTCCTGACTGCACCCCCACCCCGCATTAACACCAGATATGTTTTAACAAGGATGGTTCTTAAAAAGGCCTACAATTCCTTTACTTGTTTTTCTTGGAAAAAAATGATGTGATTAATTAAGGAAAAATATACCCAATGAGATGAAATTTCAAAATAATAATTTATGTTGTTTTCATTTCACTGTGTTACACTTTGGGGAAAAATAAGTCTATTGTTTTGTGTTATCATGACTTTCAATAGGAATTCCCTAGAGAAAGGCACAAATGACTCATTAAAAGGTTTTCATTTAGAACATTACTATGGGATTTACTGAAGATGAGCTCAGATCATGGGGTTCAAAGGAAACAATGGCAAATGTACTCAGGTGATGGTGATGAGTTAATAGCATTTTTTCATTTCCTTTCTTTTCTTGTGTATTGTCCTACCAAAAACAAGCTTCATATTTTGCCAGCCTGAGAGATCTACTTCAAAGTTCAATGAGGTTTTTATTCTCTTCTATACATTTTTTGCTCATAAACTTGTCAGCAATTGCAAGTATTTTGTACCACAAGGAAATTAATCTTAACTGTATATACTGCTGACACCTGCTCTTTGGGTATCTACAGAAGAATACAATTCTTTTTCAGACTCCTACAGTTGTGGGACAACCGGTTTCAGGCTGAGGGGGAAGTTCTATTATGTATCTGTTCTGACCTCAGGATATAGCCAGTATTTAGGTTCTTTAGGGTTATTGCCATTATAGGAGAACATGCTGATGTCAGCCATTTTTGTGACGCATCTTGTTTAATTACAGAGAACATACCAAATTCTGTTTCCTTTGGAGTTTCAAGCCTCTTTCCAGCCAGCAGTCTGTCCAAAGCTTGCTCTCAGCTTTTTTCTATAATACAAATGCTTCTTCAGCTGTCTCTGGGCCTTCCCTGTAGCCTTATGTTTATGATTCTGTAACTTTTTTATTTGTATTTTTTTTTTTTTACAATACGGTGATTGTATTTGCATCCGGATGCCAATCAAACCTGAGACTGCAGAGGTTAGCTCCTATTCTAAATCTACATGTGGCCTATGTTTTGGGTGATAATTCCTGACGTTTCAGCTTGACTTTATATAAGAGCTTAATTGCTTTCAACTTTTACCTGTAAAGAATGGGAGCCATTATATTCACTGACTTGAACAAGATTTCTCCCAAACACAAATCTAACAACAGTACAGGGGCTGGTGCAGGCTCTAGTTGAGGTTACAAAAAAAATTCTATTATAAACTCAGGTTCTATAAACTTAGATCTGCCCCAAACATTTAGATCTTTGGACTGAGATATTCAATACTCCTTCTCAAGGGAGAATTTTCTTTTTTCTTAACAACTGAGCTCAAATGTGATATTTGAGCTCAAATTTAAATGGTGATAACAATATAAATGATAAGCCAAAGCAAAATCCCCTAAAAGGTTTTAAGCTGTAGGAGACTGTAAAAATTAGAATTTTCCCACTGTTTAAAAAGGAAACAAAGTAATTCCTTTTTAGAGCACTGAGGAGGCCCCCCTCAGCCCTCTGCAGTTCCCTCCTGGGGCTCATCAGCTGCCATAGAGTTCAGGAGGGCAGAAAGTTTGTCCTTGGAGCAGGAGAGTAGCACAGACTGGGAATGATGCATCCTAGGATGCTGCAGGACTCCAAAATGGTCATTTTATGTCCTTGGAATGCTCAGAGATAGATTAAAACTAGCTAGTTAACACCAATCAATGATAATCTCTCCTGAAGCAATGCAACTTTAAGACGCTTAAAGGACACTCAGTCTGAATGTGCAATCTTTCAAGTTTTAAGCACTCTTAACAAGAGCTAATTGCAACATGGACCTGGGTTCAGATGACTTGCCCAAGGCCACACAGAAAAACTGTGAGAGGACAAGGCTTTGAACACAGGAGGTCTAGGATGCCAGAGGAACCAGCCTGCCTCTTTTTTCTCCTCTTTTTTCTTTTTATAAATTTAGCTGCAGTATATTGTATTCTCCCTGAATTGGTGAGATGCGATTCTCACTAAAGTCAATGAACAGACACCAGAGTCTCAGTCAAAATAGGGATTCAGCTGGAAGATGTGGTACATAATATTCTGAGTCTCTCTTTGTAGGTTCTAGTAAGACATTTTGCAGTTCTTCAGGGGCACTGTGCTTAGCAGAAGACCTAGCTCCCTTGTTTTCTTTCTCCAGCATTTACTAAAGAATAAGAAAATGGAAATAAAAAGACTTCTTAACATTAGTTGTCTAGTATCAGTGATTTTAAGAGGCATTCACCAAATTACAAAGTTACCAATAGCCACATCCTTATGAGTTAATATGTACATATGTGAAGAGGGAGGGATCAAGTATCAATATAAATCCAATTTTACACTGTGAAGTTAGTGTTGGAAGATGAGATTCTCTTCTTTCTTATGAGAGGCAAGAGCTTGTGTGATATCTTTCATCACTGAGGCCTGAGGAAGGGCACTTGATGCCCAGAAACTTGTCCAACACATCTCACAGGTTCAGAGTTGGTCTAATAGGGTGGTGCTCAACCCCTGGCCCCCAGGCCAGATCCAGCCTACAATGCCTTGTAATCCAGCCTGCAGGTCTCCCTACAGGTCCATACATTTGGCAGTCGGGGAGTAGTAACAATTAACACTCCCACCACTCCCTCACTGCTGACCCTGTGCAAAGAGATCAGCCCCATTCCCACATGGCTAGATAGAGTGAGGGCCTGGCACAGCTTTATGGAAATGGCCTCACTAGGGTACAATATAGTCAAGCAGGATCAGGGCCCAGGAAGGCCATTCCTTTATGGTTGCATCGATTCACTAGGAAAGCTGTTCCTGAGTAGCTGGATCTGGTCTGGGCTGGACCAGCACTATGCACCAGAATGGATTCAGCCTGCAGATGGGCCTGGCACCACTCATCCAACCTAGGGGCCCAAAAAGTTCAAGCACCACTTGTCTAATAAACAGTATCACAGAAAATCCTTGCCTCTCATCCATTTCCTGGACCATCATGGTTGTAATAACACTTGGACCCTACTGCTTTCTTTCATACACACCTAAACTTTAAAATAAAATTCACTGCAAAATGCCTTTTGCTTTTGACCATATACACAAATCTGTTTATCAGAACACATCTGGTTCTTTTATTGTTGTGTGAGCAGATTAATTTAAATGCCAGTGAGTGCATCTACATGTGCATTAAGGCACTTTTTCTAATGCGCATTAAATATAGTACTTCCAATGTGAGGTATTAAAGAAATGTGCATTAGGCTGCCTTACTGCACAGTAAGGAATGTGTATAGTTTTTAAATGATGCTTAATGCGCAGTAGCCTATTTTACTGCACATTAGTATAATTGCATGTTTTTTTAGGTGACACTTTAATGCACAGTAAAATAGGCTACTGCGCGTTAAAGTGCATGTGTAGACATGCCCAGTTACACCATGGTTTGGGTGCTAATTAGAGCAGAATTTCATTTTCCATATGTAATGAAATGTAAAGCTCTACTAAGAACATTGGAACTATTTACATTAAGGTGGTGAGCAGAACTTGACCCATTGGCATGAGCCATACAGATAGTATTGTCTTGTTAGTTTTCACTCCTCCAGCAATGAGGCCAGATAAATAGCTTCCTGCCATATGGCCTCCTCTTGTTCCAAGAGATCAGATGGACACTAGCACTGACTTTTCAATGATGTTAGTGGAATAGCCATTTTTCATAACAATTAGACTTTTATTAACAAAGCAATGTCAAGTTTTTTAAACTTACCATGCAATATGAAATCACAAAAGGGAATTTGTGATACACTTAGAACAGCATTCTACAAATCTCCTGTTAAGAAAACTATAGTGAACATACTCATTAAGTTACACTTTGGCTGTTTATATAACACAACAGGATGATTCTTCAATGATGGGACAATTCTCTACTGAACCACATCATAATATCATATATAAGGATATTATATAATAAGAATAGAATGATTGCTTGTACCATTTATAGTTCCAGTGCCTTCAGCTCCACTGATTAGTAGGATCAAGTCATACATGTGATGTGTGATCAGACTGGGTCATTATTTACTCTTTAATGTCTTCATCAGCGACTTGGACGAGGGAGTAAAATGTACTCTGTCCAAGTTTGCAGATGACGCAAAGCTATGGGGAGAAGTGGACACGCCGGAGGGCAGGGAACAGCTGCAAGCAGACCTGGACAGGTTAGACAAGTGGGCAGAAAACAACAGAATACAGTTCAACAAGGAGAAATGCAAAGTGCTGCACCTAGGGAGGAAAAATGTCCAGCACACCTACTGCCTAGGAAATGACCTGCTGGGTGGCACGGAAGTGGAAAGGGATCTTGGAGTCCTAGTGGACTCCAAGATGAACATGAGTCGGCAGTGTGACGAAGCCATCAGAAAAGCCAATGGCACTTTATCGTGCATCAGCAGATGCATGACAAATAGATCTAAAGAGGTGATACTTCCCCTCTATCAGGCGCTGGTCAGACCGCAGTTGGAGTACTGCGTGCAATTCTGGGCGCCGCACTTCAAGAGGGATGCGGATAACCTGGAGAGGGTCCAGAGAAGGGCCACTCGTATGGTTAAGGGCCTGCAGACCAAGCCCTGCGAGGAGAGACTAGAGAACCTGGACCTTTTCAGCCTCCGCAAGAGAAGGTTGAGAGGTGACCTTGTGGCTGCCTATAAGTTCATCACGGGGGCACAGAAGGGAATTGGTGAGGTTTTATTCACCAAGGCGCCCCCGGGGGTTACAAGAAATAACGGCCACAAGCTAGCAGAGAGCAGATTTAGACTGGAC
>NW_005841920.1:3596311-3608006 GCF_000455745.1 Alligator sinensis
CCTGCCTATGCAGGGGGTCGGACTCGATGATCTATTGAGGTCCCTTCCGACCCTAACATCTATGAATCTATAATTTTACCATACAAAATTTTGTACAGAATAATTCAAAGCTCAGCCCTGCTCTTGATAATTTCAGTGGGACTAATGTCAGGCCTTAATTTTGTATATCATGTTTTATGTATATGTTTTATGAACCAGTGCTTGAAATGTTCATTAATATTATTGGATGAATTATTTGTATGTTTCTTACAACATGTTATGCTTCTGGCTGCATCTCCTCATTAAACTGTTAACAAGAGTCTGTCTCTTGACTATAAAATGCCAGCTGTGAGGCATTTTGTGATCATACCATGCTAAAGAAGCTAAAGAAAAAAATAAATGGCATTGCATTATTTCCTCTAAAGACAAGGCATATAGTATTCAGAACTGATTGAAGAGCAAGGCAGCTCTCAAAGTTTTTGTTTCATTGAAATAAACTTAACCTTCCCATCTTACAAAGGCATTTTATGCTTTTACCGTACGTAAAATTTACAGTCTCAAGAAACAGCTGATAAACTCAAATCACTCCTCACAGCTTGAGTTTCTTAATGCATCTGCCTCATTTGTTCATCAGCACTTTATGAGAAAATAAACAAAAACACTGTCTGTTTGCCTATTGTCAGCAAAGACATCTGAATACTTCCTGCCAGGAGAGGTAGTTATACCACCCTTGGAGCAGAGGAGATCAAGTCTCTATTCTGCCTCTACATTTGTAACACCCAATCTACAAGCTAAAATCTCAGGGAGCTTAATCAAAAACCAAAAGACACCCCAGGGCATGTGTAATTGTTCAATAACAGTAAGCACCATGCATAGCTAGTGCCAACAACAATCTAGCACTAACATTGCTATATTTTAGTACATTCATCTGAAGAATTTCCTTGTGGTTACAAAGAGAGAACCTAAAACTGTAAAATGTATATTATTATAGCAATACTGAAGTATAAATCTATTAGTTCAGTTAAAAATCTCCTCGCCGTATTTTTTTAAAACATTCTTTATGGTATATCATTAAATTACTGAATGCCAAAATACCACTGCTACATGAAACAATATAGTGATCAACCAAAATATTAGTGATATAGAGATGGATGAGCATTGTGAATTGTGGGATTTAATAAATCCTAGATTACTTCTGAGGTTTATAAAACAAGTTTTCCCTGTCATTTTAACCCAGTCTTAAGGAGATTTACATTTTAAAAACCTACAGATTTTCCTAGCTCAGGTAAATTTATAAATTTAGGCTGACACCTGTCTGAACCTTGGTATGGTTTACATATTGGACTTTTTTTCTTTTGCTCCTTTTTAAACAGTGCCCCTATAGTTGTCCCTCATTCAGACCATGTGCTTCTATATTTTAGTCTCATTTTTCCCCACATTTTTTTCTTCCATTTCTGCATGCTCTATGATCCTTTGCAGCATAAACCTGGTCAAATTTTTTTACCCAGGTAGACTTGCCTTGATTAGAAGTCAGGGAAAGAAGCTGGCTGCCTCTGATGTGAAAAGTACTTGCTATAGTAAGAGTAAACAAAAACTAGATTCAAAGCTGCTGTTGGCTCTATATAAAATCCTGCACTGATCAGTGATCAGTTACTCACAAAAGTAATCCAGAAGCATAACCAGGGGAGGGGAGAGGAGGCGGGGGGACGGCACAAGTGGGGCATTAGTGGACTCCCTTACACATGTTTGTGATCAGCAAAAGAGTAACTGATCACCAATATGTGAAAGAAAATGCCAGTCTGTTAAAAAAAACTGTTAACAAACACCCATATAGCAAGGGTCAGACCCTGCTCCCACCATAAAGCTGACTGCCTTGCACATGCGGGTTAGCATGACCCAAAAAAGAAAGAGTTAGAATGAAGATGCATTTTGATACAATAAGGAGACAAAACACTTCACTAATGAGAATTTTGCCAGCCTCACTCACACTGGCCATGGATACACATGCACTTAACTGCAGAGTAGACTAATTAGCTGCAGAGTAAAGCATCACCATCTACACATGCAATGATATTAGGTCTCAGTAAACTAATTAATGCTGCCATATGATAGTACTGTTGGGGACAGTACTATTTTACAGTGGGGTAATTAACTGAAATTAAATACACATGTAGATGCTGACCACAGGTGTAAATTGCTCCCAGCCAGCTGGGGGCCAGACTCCTGCCTAGCCACACAGCTTTGCAATTTCAGCACCCTTATGCTCAAATTGCTGCTGTCCTGGGAGCAGCATCTACGTGTACACCTGGAAGTAGTTTACTCTGGCTCAAACTACTCTGGAGTTTATTGCTTCAAATTAATTGCACATGTAGATGGTTGCATTTGCAGCAATAAACTCCAGTGCATGTCACACCAGAGTTTATTGTTCCTGGGTGCACTGTTTGAACATGTACCTGGGACCACAGCATATTGAGCTGAGTTAGAGTGGTCCCAGCTGGCAGAGGGCCTGGGGGGTCAGCCTGCCAGCCCAGGGATGCTCCGACCCAGCGCAACGTGTTGTAGAGGGGCTGGGGGGGGGGGGGGGAGGGGCTGGCTGGGGCATGAGGATACTTTGGTGTGGGTCTAGCCAGCAGGCAGCCCCCACACGGAAGCAACCTCATGCCCCAGCCAGCCCCATCAGTATCTACATGTGCATTGCTGTGCATTAAAGAACACTGCTGCAGGATAGTACTTGTATTTACAAGCACTAACCTACGGTGGAGTTTATTAGTTTACTCCTTCCTAATAGCACTGCATTTGTAGATGCTGAGATGTTTACTGCAGAGCTAATTAGGCAGTTCCACAGTAAACTTCATGTGGAGACATGTCTACTGAGTATTACCTTACTCTGCAACAGATGGAAGTAGACGTTAATTATCATGAGTAATGATACTAAAACCTGAGCATTAATAAGCACATACCTGAGGTATCCATCATTTGGAACTGCTGAATACTGAGTTTTGTTTCAGGTAAATACAGTTCCCCAATACACTGACTATGAGGAATTAAAACCCCTGCCACTGAAATTCTGTTTTGTATAACCACAGCATATAAAGAAATATCCTGAAGTCATCCAGTGACCTTTTTTTCCCCTCATGGTGCTATAGGTCAGAACTTGTAAATACCCTTGTCAGACATTATGTTACCTTATAATCAAGCTTAGGACAAGTTCACAATTCCAAGCTGTGTGTCCAAAAATACAAGCCAAACCTTGCTTGACTGAAGATCTGCTCCCTCTTGATTTTCAGGCTTTTTTTTTTTTTAATCTCCAAAATGCCAAAGAATTTTGTAATATGATTCCCTGGGCCATTGGAAATCTTACAGTGTTTCAAAATTCTCCCTCTTTCAGATTGTCGCAGCTTGGCAGTTCCATATCAAATATTTCCAATACAAAACTCCATATTTTATTAAAAGGCAGCTATCACCAAAGCCCTTTGGAGTTTATAGTTCCTCCAGCTGTGATCTACTAGCGACCAAATCTTCACATACATAGCTATAGGCTACTAACAGTAACAACTGCCAGGCACTGCATGTAGTTTATTCTTCCTTCCTGCTTCCTCCATTGATCATTTAAAAAGGCCAAAGCTAATCAGATGTAAGTGTGGGGGCTTTAGTGACAGACTGTGCTGTGAATTCCTAAGCCTGGTGTTGTGTTTGTGATTTATCATTGCTAAGCCTTATCAGTCACTGATTGACTCTTTCCTCTCTTAACCCTTGACGATGGCAGTCTCTTGGTCTCCTGCAGTTCCTTCCCAGTTGTCTAGGGTCTCTAAATGCTAATCTGAAGATATGGAACCTCCTGTGATCTTGTGAATTGCAAAGTGTTCAATCAGCAATTTGACAGAAACACCCTGATGTGAAAATTATAATCAATACATTTTCTAGGATTTATCTGTCAGGAAGAGGCCTAGAAATAAGCAACGCTGAATGATTGCTATACTGTCAGCAGCTACAAGTATTTCTGATATGTTTGATGTTAGCTGTTCTTGAAACTGAAATGTGAAAAAGTGCTGTTCTAAGTTGACCTGTAGCAAAATAGAGGTGTGAATCATTTTGCAATGAAAAATCATTTTGCTTTCAGCTTCAGGATATCAGAGTGTTTCTGTGGGTCAGTCAGAGCCCCACAGAAGTGTACTGAGCACCCCACAGAACAATGCATGAACCCAAATTTATCTACATGAACGGAGAAAGCCCCAGCCATCTAGAGAGAGTGCACACATTGCAAAGACTCATCATTGAGAACACCATGACTGGTCAGACTTCAGACATAACCATCTCCAGTGGAACTTCCTGCTATCCAGAGCCATGGTGTAGCTGCTGAATCAGTTAATTCTTTGTCAGGTCCTTGGCTGACCAGAGGACACCTGTGTTTGAAGCCAGTAGGCATATGTGATTTGGTGGAGGATAGCCTCCTCTAGCCACAGCTATTGCTTTCTGGATAACAAGTCTTCAGATGATATGGCACTCTGCCTCGCCCCTGCTCATTACCACACCCCACCCCAAGTAAGTGCTGGTAGTCTGCTCTACCCAGCAGCCATATGTATATGGATATCTTTTCACCGGGCTCAGCTAAGAATCTGAATCACAGCAGTTGCCACTTGGTGTTCAGCCTTGTGGATCTCTCCACTCGCTAGCACTATCTTTTGACCCATGGGAAGAATCTAGGTATTATCACTGGCAATGGTAACAATCCCTCAATACAAGGATAGTCTTTCAGTGAATAGGGAAGTCATTTCTGAGTCTAGAGATGACTTAAGAGACCAATCTGAGATCTGCATGTTCAATTGCAGAGGTGGCAAATCATTCTCAAAGGAAGGAATGGATCCTGCTGATGTTGGGTCACAGCTCTTTTGCTTTGTCCTTCTCCTCTATCTACCTCCCTACCAAGGGGAGTTTGCTCAAATGATCAATGATTTGTTTTACATCACAATGCCACCAGACATGATTCAGTCCACATGTCTCCCAGGTATTGCTGTTAATATCACATTTCTTTAGATTTGCCTTCAAGGTGCCCTTGAATATCTTGTTTTTCCCACTTCTAGAGCGATGACCATCAGTGAGTTGGGAGTATAGGACCTGTTTGGAGAGACTGTTGTCAGGCATCCTTATGATATGTCCTGTCCAACACAGCTGACACCATATAAACATGGATTCAAATTTACCTGAGGGAAAGCGTGAAAACTAAGCCTGACCGGAAGACATTAAGTGGATCATTTTCACTTGATTCACATCACTAAGAACCCCTTTCCATGATCAGATCCTAGCACTAGGAAATCATCTGACTTATTTTGAATTTTGGGGGCAGCCAGTAAGGAAAATAATTTAACAGAAAGAAAAATATTGAAAAGATAAAGCCATGTCTTGAACAATTTAAATTGGTCTGGACCAGGCCTCTAGCTTGAACTAAAGCTTCAGGGAAGTGATCTGTAATCTCATAACCAACAGCATCCAACCTTAAAAACTCAGTTTCCTCTGTGTGCAAGAAAAAGTCTTTGTTATCCTTTCCTAATGTTCATTAATTTCCCATAGGCCAAGCATTTGCCTCTCACTGATTCTTCAAAAAAATAATGAGCAACTGGGAGTGATCCCAAGTGGTGAAAAGCACCACCCCTTAAACTATCATAGGAGTTTTGCTATCCACTGCAGTGACAAAGTTTTGCAAATTGACTTCAGGGGGCCCTGATGGCACTTGACACCTCACATCAGCAAGAAATGAATGTTTTCCTTTAAAAAGGTCTTTACCATTCAACATTAAATTCCAGCAATATGGAAATGGAAACCTGAGCTCATGCAGTGTGTGGTCTTGGTGCTACTGCAAGGGAGTATATTTCAACTGTAGAATCTGTACTGGCTGCCAATTTGTATCTAGGAACAATTCCAGACATTAGTTTGGACTTCTAAATGGCAATGCTGATCATTTTTATGAATCTTAACTAGCTTAAAGAATCCTTTTCTATAGATAAAGCCAATACTGATTAGACCAGCTGGGCATTTGAGCTAGTCATCTCAGGTTGAAATAGCTGTTCCTGGTGGTAAAGCCTTTTAAGAAAAGTCCTCTTTATTGAAATATGCTCTTCACCTCCCACAGTGTTCCACAGGAATTGGAATTTGCTGACAATCAGGAAATGTTGCAAAGTTCATTTGTTTCCCTGGATTCTCTGGTTGGGATATGAAGAGATTAAGTGGGGAGAAGTGTATTTTGTTTGAACATATGCCTATAACTGTGGACAACTTTGTACACATACTTAGAAGTACAGCTAGGCTCATTTTATATGTATTCATAAAAAATAAATAGAAATACAATTCTTCCTGTTCTGGGTCATTCTGTGTGAAGAGAGGATCTGATTATGGCTGGATACATTTGTTTTTTGTGAATAATTTATTTGCCAAAATGCAGTTTCAGTCAATCCGAAATAATTCCTGGATTCAGACTGAACCTGGAAAATAGTTTATAAAAGGCAAAAATGCAGGAAAAAGTGGATGTGTTGGAACAAACCTATTTGATGCTTTCAAAAATTACCTTTGGATTTTTCAAAATAGATGTGTTAAAAACAAACAAACAAGAACAAGGTGTCCCCATAGCCAAGTGGTTAAGATACTCAATGGATGTCGGGCATTCCAGATATATATTCTCTCCTTCCTTATTCAAAGCAAAAATTTGAACAAGCATCTCTCACTATTCAGAAGATTGCCCTACCTTTTGGGCTCGGAGGTCATGCTGTTTCTCTGCCCCAAATAATATTTTAATATTTTATAGAAATATTTAAATATCCAAGAGGAGCGTAAGAGAACCTCACATAAGAATACTTTGTATTTTATTGTCCAAGGCAACCTCCTTAGAGGTAGGATACTCCTCCAATAAATAACGATTTACATAGAGTGAGCAACTCTAAAAGAACTCCATCCCAGAATGCCTGGTTATCCAGCAGCTGGGGCATTTTCCTGCGGGGATAGAGGTCTTGCTTCAAATTCTTGATCTGTAAGGAGGAAAAGGGATTTGAATCTAGGTACAGTGTATTGTTTTCTTGAGCAGAGATGGCCAACCTGTGGCATGGCTTTGTGTGGCATACCACATGTCATGGAGGAGACAAGCAGCACAGTGGCAGATAAGGCAGGGAGGAGGAAGCAGAGCAGGAAATCAGGCAGGGAGCATAGGGGTAGGAAGCAGAAAGCAGAGGAACAGATTGGTCAAGGGAAAGGCATTACCACTAAGGAAAGGTGCAGAACTAATCTGTAACATGCCTACCAGAAATGTTGGTCCCCATTTTTCTAGAGGAGCATGTTTGCAAGTTGGCTATTGGGGTAGCAATTCCTTCCTGCTAATCCCTACTGTGGTTAATTCTTTGGTTTGATTAAAAATATCTGAAAACAAAATTAAGCCATTCATTTTGAGCCAAATGACATGTTTTATTTGAACTCAGCCTAATTGCTTTGATTCACACAGTATGTCAAACAGTGGGTTTTAGTTTGTTCCACCACTGAAGCAAAAATATCAGTTATTCATGGAGCCCTCTGCAGAACAACCAGTTTGGTTGGAAAAGAAACAATATGTTTCATAGTATTTCTCAATAAAGCACCAACATGGCTTGCTGGATTTAAGGCGTGCAAAGAGAGAGAGCCCTCCAAATAACCAGCAGAACTTCTTTTCACTCAGGCAAGGGAAGCTTCTATTCACCTACATCTAGGAAAACAGTTGCTTCACACACCTCAAGCCATCAGACTTTCATATTAGTAATTTCAAAGACATCAACAAATAGTATGGATCCCCTGAAACACAAAATGGCAGACTGGAGCTGACCGTTCCTGTAGATATAAGATGAAGAAATCACCAGAAGTATGCCAGGAGGATGAGTTGTAGAGGACTAGTACCAAACAGCTATCCCCGTACACAGGAGGATCAAGGGAACTCAACCATTGGGCCAAGCTGATTTTAAATGTATACAATCTCAATTGAGTTTGATTCATTAGTGTCAAAGTAGTTTTTTTATATTAATTACTGATGGACCTATAGGGTCAAGTTCAGTCACTAAGCTTTATCCCAAAGTGTAGGAGACCAAGTAGATACAACCTGATATGTTTATCTTTCCAAAGCACGTTTCTACAGCAGTCGTGTGCCAGATGTAGCCACAGCTGCAGGAAGTTGTTTATCTGCCCTTCTGACCTTTAAGAAGTGTTGGGAGATGGTAAAATCATGTTTTTATTGCACATTTCTTTCTTTTAAGTAGAAACTTTTCACCATCAGCTAAAAATATAATTTAAAACATGTAAGGAGTACAAACAATTATTGCAGAGTTCTGTAACCTACTGTTACCTCTAACAAGATACTAAATGTAATAGTTTATTATTTAAGTGTAGCTTAAGTTTCAAAACTTGGACCCTTGTAAATTTAATGGAAGTTTAATTGAAACACCTGTAATAGCTACTATTGTTTGTCTTTTTTTATATTTTCCTGGGTCTGTTCAGGAGTCTTTACGCATATACTTGTATACAAGCTCATCCTCTCCAGGGAGACATGTAGTGATATTACACTGCAGCAGGTCTTACTTATTTCTTTTGGTTTGGATTTCTGAGATGCCTAATGAGAGTTGAATGCATGATTCCCTGGTATCCTTTTGAAAAGCCCAGAATGTATCTATTTCCCATGAAAAAAATGATGCTTTGATCTAGATGGCTCTATTGAAATATTTTCAAATATGAAAATGAGAGAGCAAGAACATTTATACGCATAGGTAGGTCATACATAGATAAGTCACACTGGATGATCACTAAGTGACAGGTCCTCAGCGCTGGGAAAAGGATTAGGCAAAATACAAGTGGTATATATCCATCAACCTTATCACTTGGGAGAAATAATAACAGTGTCATTAGCTCAGTTTCCAAAATAACTCAGTTTCCTGCTTGAAAGTCGATCCTTCAGAAACAGGTCAAGCTTTTATTTTGTTATGACATTTTGGTAAAGTCATAAGGGTTCCTTTGGTCTTTTTCTGTCAACATCAATGTGTTAATAGGAAATCATTGTTAAAGTGGAACCACAAAAGTGGACCATACCACTGCAACTATTAATATATTTATTCAGCAGTGCCATGGCTGCACTGCATAAAGTTCATTTTTATTAAAAGTAATAAGCACCAATAATGCTTTATTTTTATACTGACTTTTACTTGTACTTTTAAACAGTTTATATATTTGTGGTAATTGGCTATATAGAATTGTAATACGTTTTAGTAGTTAATATAAGTAAAGTGATTAAATATTGTCCAGTTACTAGACTATTAAAACATGAAAATGAAAATGAAAATCAATGCACTTTTTAAAGCCTACTGGTACTGTATTTCAGTGCTTCTCAAACTATCTGATGTGGCGGACCTGCAATTTTTTTTCCATTGGCCAGGGACTGGTGCCTGGTTCAGCCGGTGGCAGCAACTGCGTGTAACAGCACTACACAAATGCATGACCGGCTGTTTCTTTCTCTTTCCTTACCTTGCACGACGTGATGTCACCTGTAGTGTTGGAACGTACGAACTGTGGTGCTATGACATATCAATGTCATGCTTCTGAAAATATATTTCTTTTTTTCCTGGAAACTCGCTGCGGACTGGCGACCGGTGGTCGGTCCGCGGACCACCACTTTGAGAAGCACTGCTATATTTAACTTCCAGACAGTAGCTATGTTTGGACATATTTACTACGTGCTTGTGACAAACTTACAGAGCCATGGGTAGTTTAAGGCTTTAAGTAGATCCCTGTAAAGATGAGGCTGCTCTTGAAGGTTTGGATAAGCTTGAGGTCAGGTTTTAGAGTTACATAATTCTTCATAGCAATCTCATTTCTTAGGGCCTGTTTACATTCGGATATTTGGATCTGAATGTCTTTTAAGTGAAATTAGTACTCTTGAAAGGGACCAGACCCATAATCTCAAAACTATAAAAATATTATTTATCCACAGACAATAGCAATGTAATGTTCCCCACCTTTCCTCACTATTGTGCATCAATTTTATCCTGGACAAGTATTCATAGAGGGATAAGTTTATGAAAGGCAAGGACATTTAGTGATATCTTTTATTGGATCAATGTATAGTTGGGAGAGTTGTTAGACAAGCTTTTGGGCATCCAGTACCCTTGGTGAGGTCTCAGGAATAAGCGTACTGTTCAGTGTCCATAGCTATGTAATCCTTTCTCTGTCTACGTAGCCTTCTGTGAAGATGCCTACTCAGACTGTCTTTCTTGCATGCACACCAGTCTCTGGCTTCTTTACTATTCATTCCATCCAGGAAGAGTGCACACACCAATTGCAGATTCTTCCTCAGCCTGATGAAGGGTATTTAAACCCGAAGGCTTGCTAAGCAGAATTTTTCCAACTATTTGAGTTGGTCTAGTACAAGATACCAGATTTACGCAAAGAATCTTGTCTCCTCGTGTCCTTAGACCAACACGGCTACAACCTACACTCCTGTACGCAGATTTGTCTGTACGCAGTTGTCATTTTGGATTTGCAGTGTGGACATCTGTCCTAGGAAATTAACTGAGATCATCACCACATTTCGTAAAAGACAACAATAATCACCATCACATCTGTGACTGCAGGTTATGAGTAGGGGTCTACCAAACTCAAGATGGCTGCTGGCCAATTTTGTGGGCAAACCATGGGGCTGGCAGCCATTGTCATGAGCCAAGCACAGCGGCTCCCCCCACACCTCCACACCAGTGGCTCTGCCCCTCGCTGCTGATTGGCTGTGAGGGCTGTCCATCGTGCAGCCCCGCATCTCACCACCAATTGGTGGAGAGGGGTGGAGCTAGATGGCAGACAGCCCTTGCAGCCAATCAGCATTGAGGGGTGGAGGTGGCAGCCATCTTGCCATGCTGTTGAGCCCCAGCTCAAGTCTGGGATCCTGCCCGGTATGCAAAGGCCAATAAAGATACCAGGGGTGAAAGTATAAAGAAGATTTATTGCTAGCAATACAAGGTGCAAGCGGAATAATTTCACGTAACAAGCACACCAGATCACTACCACTAAGCATCTTTTATACAGGAGTTTTCAAGTTCTCACCAGCGTATTTGTTTGCTGATTGGTTGTAAGGAGTGACGCAAGAAGTTCTTTACTGAGCATGTCTCTATACCTGTGTTTTAGCTATGTATCTCATTTACATACATGTATCTTTCATTAGCATACTTTTTCCCCACCTAGGGGCGTGATTTTTAGTATTTTAATGAGCCCTTTTAACCCAGTTCCCTGTTTTTCCCTTTTTGTTTTCAAGCCCCCTTTATCTCAGACTGTCTCCTCCTTATCATTGCAGATGGGCATTCGTCACATAACATTCTGTTTGCTTGGTCTCTGCATGGTAATTTCTAGGTCACTCCTTACAATGCCAGCAGCTCTCTTTCCTCCTTCCCTCCCCAGTGGGCTGTGCAGGCAGGCCACAGCAGCCATGAGTTTATTTTCAGTAAGTTTTGGGGGCGTGTTTCAGGGAGACTGTCAAAAGCATGGAGCCCACGCTTTTTCATGGAGCCCACTCAAAATCGCAATTTAGGTAGGTCCCTAGTTATTGGTGACTATTGGTATATTTTAAACTAGTTTGTGCTCTGCATCTTACTTTTGATACTCTCAGCTTTCTAGTCCTCCTGTTTGGGGCCAAATACTCCTCAGTTTGTTTGCATGAGCAAGCTCATTGACTTCA
>NW_005841920.1:3608021-3628052 GCF_000455745.1 Alligator sinensis
TACAGGTAAAGTCAAATGGACTCACACCTCACATTTTTCAAAAGCATTATTTTGAGATTCTGCCTTATATAAACCTTCTTATTATTCCAATTTTCAAACTGAGATCAAACAACAGTACATGTATAAGGTGTAGAGCCAATAAAGGTACCTAATCTTAAAAATGCATATAGGACCTAATCCAGTCTTTATTAAATCAGTGTAATCTCTGTATTGATTTCAACAAGCTGTTGACCCACATGTATTTAGGTAGGGTTGAATATTGAAAATTCTCAGACTTTTTGTGCTGACAAGGAGGCATTATGGTCTATGAAAAATTTTGAGGGGCCTGTGGTCGCAGGGCATGGATCATGTGGTGAAGCTACTGCTCAGTAGTAATGAGGTACTGCACAGTCAGCATCACCAGGAAGCTGTGCACAGACGCTACTGCACAGTAATGCTATTTACTGCGCAGTTATTTAGTACTTGAGTATGCAAGTACTAAATGACTGCACAGTAACAACTGGGTGGTCAGCGTCTCACGTACACCTGGCCAGGCAGTCAGAATAAAAGATTATAAAAGTTGTTTCTTGCCCTAAACGTCTGTAAGAGTTGAGATTGTATATTAATATATGAGAATGGTTATACATATTCGAGGTGGCAAATAGGCATCGATAGGTACACAGAGAATTGGGAGAGAATGGGTTTTCTGTTTTACAAGACATTTGCTGGTTGTTTGGGGTTTTTTTTCATTTCAAAATTAAACAAGCTAAAATAATTCAAAATTTCCCAAGAAAGAAAATGTTGACCAAAATGTTGTTTCAGGTTTGTAAGCATATCGGCCCTTAAAATCCAAATGTTCCAGTTCTATTTCAATAAATTTTTAATTTTTTGTTATATACTATGAAATAAACAATTTAAACAAAAACTGTTTTCCAACAGAGGTTCAAAGTGTATTGCATTTTCTTCTAAATTATATTTAATCAAAATTGACAAATTTCTATAAAATATTTAATGTGCAAGGAACTGGTCATTATTGTGGGATTTTTTTTTTGCAAAAAAAAAATCCCAGTCATCTTTAGATGCTCCTGCTCAGTTTAAGACACTGTGGGTGTATCTACACATTAACGTTACATCCCCGTAGTAATGCGCTACAGTGAGGTAGCATCCATGGGTATCTACACGTGACCAGCAGCTACTTCTGCGTAGTGATGCACTCCCTATTATAGCGCACCACTACGACAAAGTAGCTGCTAAAAATAACTGTGTGCAGCACACACTGTGCAGTATGGGCTGTTACTGAGCCATGATTTAGTACTTCCAAAAGGAAGTACTAAATCACGACACAGTAACATCACCATAGCAACATGTGTAGATGCACCCAGTGTGCAGAAGCTTTTGAAGATTTGCCCCTAAAGTTATTGCAAATACTACATACAAGCCAAATCCTGCATTCCTTTTAGTATGTATAACTCCAAAGAGATCAATAAAAGTGTTGATGGTGCAGGACTGGGTTCTATATATGTAACTGATATCTATGTATAAAAACAGTAGCTTGTGAAGTATGAATATTATGTTTATTTTTGTTTGTTTGTTTCACTAAGAAATGTTCCAAAAAGTCTAACAAAATATTTTTGTTTCACTTTCCAAGATACATCTTTATGTCTCTACAGTGTAGAATATTTTTATTTATGCCATAAAACTAAGGTCCAGATCAGATATTTGTAGAAAGGTTTTAAAGAAAGAAGAGAGGTGTGGCAGGATTATTCACTATCAGCTTGTACCATTCATTTAGGTTTCTGGTGTACATAAAAATTCCAGACTTGAGTCTCTTGACTCTTTATTGAAAAACATTTCCTGCAGGGCTTTAAAAAAAACAAGAGGGGGAGATTTTGCACAGGAAAGAAAAAATATATAGTTCAACATGAAAGTTAAATGCAGCAACTTAATAGAGCAGATCCAATATCTATAGCTCTACTCAAATTAACAGAGCTATCTTGATTAATATCAGCTAAGAATCTGTCCCATTATCGTTTAATATGTATAATGTAGTAGCAGTCCTAGTAGCCCCAGTCTCTTTCACCTGCAGTTTTGTTTTTGTAGTAGAAAGAAACTTAGGTAAAATTAGAGGCAATAAAGTAATTTGTTATGGATTATTTGTGTCTGAATCTCATTTACATTAACACCCATTTTCACCATAGTGCTAGTGTAACCTAGTGTAAATGAGAATATGATCTCTGTATGTTTATGCACAATGGACCATATCCCAACCTAGCTCTCATGAGGGGCAGTATCTACCCCAGTGTGCATATAGCACCATCTAAAAATAATTACATAAATTTGAAAGCTCCAGGAAAAAAAATGATTGCTTCTCTGAATGTCCTGAATTTCCTTTTGGCACTTCAACAGCCTATAGCATAGAAGTTTAGTGCTTGTCTTGTATGTAATTGTACATTGTTTAGTTACAATAAGTCATTAAACAGACATAGAGAACAACTGAGTGTCAATTTTCTTTTTTTTCTCCAAAGTTGTCTCTTTATTAAGGCATTAATTGTAAGGTCAGTTTATACAGTCCAGCTGTCAGTAAAAATAGATGCTTCTGGGTAGGCAAAAGGAAAAAGCCAAGCACAGCAAAATGTCCAGTGGCACTTTAAGAAAGGATGAAAATAAATGTAGCCCTCGAAATGCTGAAAACAGGTCAGCCCTAATACTCTACTAATCAGTCTAGTCTTTACAGGGGAAAAATAAACTGCAGCATTCCCAAAGGTCTCAGATGTCATAACTTCAAAATATGCTATTTAATCCATTATGAGGCTGGACACAGGGTATGATGGGCTCAAACTAAGAAATAGGTTGAAATTAAGAAATGGAATATTAGATATGTGTTTCTCCCACCAGGCCAATTTTAAAAATTGCTTAGGACCCAACAGCCCCCAATTAAACACTTAAATAAATTGGCCAGTTCTGTAAAAGAGCTCATAGGAGCCAATGGAAGCTGAACCATTTTTAAAAAAATAATATCAGAGCAGCATAGGATCATGGGGCTGGAAGGGATATCATGATGACATCTAGCCCAACTCCCTATGGTTAAGGCAGGCCTTACTAAACCATCCCAATCAAGTTGCATCTCGGCATATATGGCTGCTGTCCCTTAGCAAGTTATTATTCCATGAATGGACCTTGCCTCTATACATTATGGGCCTCATAGACTGTAAGGCTGGAAGGGACCTTGGAAGATCATCAGGTCCAGCCCCCTGCACCAGGCAGGAAGGACAACTGGGGTCATGTGACCCCAGCAAGGTGACTGTCCAGTCTCCTCTTGAAGATTTCCAGGGTAGCTGATTGCACCACCTCTGGAGGGAGCTTATTCCACAGTTTGGACACCCTAGTTGTGAAGTTTTTCCTAACGTTGAGCCTGAACAACCTTCCAGGAGTTTGTAGCCATTACTTCTGGTTTTCCCCAAGGGTGCCCCGGTGAACAGTTGTTCACCGAGCCCTTGATGTACTCCCTTGATGTAGCAGTAAGCTGCTACCAAGTCCCCTCAGCCTTCTCTTTTTCAGGCTGAAGAGTCCCAGGTCCCTCAGACTTTTCTCATATGGCTTGCCTTGTAAGTCTCTAATCATATGGATAACACTTCTTAGGACTGTCTCAAGTTTTACCACATCCTTGTTAAAGTGTGGCACCCAGAACTTGACACCGTACTCCAGTTGAGGTCTCACCAATGTCAAGTAGAATGGAAGAATCACTTCCTTGGTTTTGCTGGAGATGCATTGATTGATGTATACCAGAGTATTATTTGTCCTGCTGGCAACAACATCACACTGCTGGCTCATATTCATACTGTGGTCTATTATTCCCCCCAGGTCCCTTTCATTTGTGATGCTGGTCAGTTTGGCGCCGCCAAGCCTGTAGGTGTGCAGGGGGTTGTTCGTCCCCAGATGGAGCACATTACATTTCTCAATGTTGAACTGCATCTGCTTCTGACTCGCTAGCGTGTCTAGATTCGCTTATATCTGTAGCGTATCTTCAAGTGTGACCATGCTTCCCCATAACCTGGTGTCATCCACAAATTTGGCCAGTGAGCTTTTCACCCCCACGTCGAAATCATTGATAAAGATGTTGAATAGCACTGGACCAAGCACCGACTGCTGTGGGACACCACTGGCCACTTCTCGCCAGGATGACACTTCCATTCATTAGGACTCTCTGGGTCCTATGCCACAGCCAGCTTCGTACCCACCTAACTGTCTTGCAGTTAAGCCCACAATCCTCTATTTTTTCACAAGAATATCATGGGATACCAGATTAAAGGTTTTTTGGAAGTCAAGGTATACAATGACAACGTCCTCTCTCTTATTCAGGTGGCAAGGTACCTGATTATAAAAGGAGATGAGGTTGGTAAGATAAGACCTGCTCATGATGAAGCCATACTGGCTGTCATTCAGAATCCTACAGTCTGCAAGCCTACTGCACATAGATTCCTTAATGAGTTTTTCCAGGATTTGACCTGGGATAGAAGTTAGGCTAATGGCCTATAGTTACCCAGTTCCTCCCTCCTCCCCTTCTTAAAGATGGGCACAAAGATGGACCTCTTCCAGTCTCCAGGGCTCTTTCCAGAGTGCCACAAGTGTTGGAACAGTTTTGCCAGGGGCTCTGCGATGACTTCGGCCAGCTCCTTCAGCACCCTCAGATGAAGTTCATCCGGCCCTGCTGACTTATATATGTCTAATTTCTTTAATTGATCACACACCAATTCTACGATAATAGTAGGAAGGCAGTCATTCCTGCCCTGTTCATTCTGTACCCTATCTGGCATGATTTTCACTCTTGGCCCAGTGAAATACCAAGGCAAATAGTCATTCAGGAGTTCAGTTTTCTCCTGAGTGTCAGTAACCAGCCATCCTGAGTTGTTGAGCAATGGCCCTACACTTCCATTTGTTTTCCTACTGTTCCCTACATACCTAAAGGACTTCTTGCTGTCCTTGATTCCCATTGCTAATCTAAGTTCAGTCACCTCCTTGGCCTAATTTGTTCCCTACAAGTGCGGGTCATTGTTGTATAGTCATCCTTGGGGCCTGTCCCCAGCTTCCCTTGTTTGTACGCCTCTTTCTTCTTTCTTAAGATGACCGTGATTTCCCTGTTTAGCCAAGAGGGCTTTTCAGTCCTTCTGCTACCTTTTCTCTGCATGGGAATAGACTTCCTTTGTGCTTCAAGGATCATGTCTTTAAGGAATGACCACTCTTCATGCACACCTTTTGCCTTCAGTCCCTGGTCCCGCAGCACTTCCCCTACTAGTGACCTGAACTTGTTGAAATTTGCATTTTTGAAATCCAAGAATTCAACCCTGCTATCAGATTTGTGTGCCTTGTGATGGATAGTGAACGTGATGGTTTCATGGTCACTGTCGCTCAGGCTACCCTCTATATATAAGTCAGTTACCAGGTCATCTCCTTTGGCCAGGACCAAGTCTAGGAGAGCGTTACCTCTGGCTGGCCCGTGCACCTCCTGAGCCAGGAAGAGCTCTTCAAAGCAGGTCAGGAAGGAATGCGACCAGTCTGACTTGGCCAAGTGTTCCTCCCAATAGATGTCCAGATAATTGAAATCACGCATGACGACCATGTCCCACGCACATGCGGCCTCTATCAGTATTTGGGCAAACTCTAGATCAAGTTCCTCCCCCTGATTTGATGGCCTGTAGTAAACACCTACAGTTAGGTCTCTCTCTCCATGCCTCCCCCCATCCCAGCTTGAGCCAGAGGGTTTCAAGCATTCTTCTTTGGAGCTGATGTCAGCCTCCAAGGAGGTGTACTGCTCCTACACAGAGAGCTACACCTTCACCTTTCTTCCCTACCTGGTCCCTTCTATGCAGGGCATACCCTCTATGGCTACGCTCCAATCATGTGAGGAGTCCCACCAGGTCTCCATAATCCCTACTAAGTCATAATGCCTGCCAGAAAACAGGAGGGCTAGCTCCTTCTGCTTCTTCCCCATACTCCTGGCATTAGTGCACTGGCACCTGAGTCCTCCTATTGAGACCCTCGGCTTCCTGTCATGCTGAAGGAGAGCTATTCCCTCAGCTCCCACAAAAGTGGCTCTCCTAGTGTCCCTGTCTATGGAGCTTTCTTGTATGTTGGACCCAGGCAAGCTCCAGTCAGTGTTTCCCCATCCCCCAGCAATCTTAGTTTAAAGCTGTATCTAGAAGATCGACCATCCTAGCTGAGAACAAGGACTTGCCTACCTCTCCGCATGAGGTGGATGCTGTCCCTTCCCAGAAGTCCTCTGTCCCTGAAGTGCATGCTGTAGTTGAGGAAGCTGAAGACTTCTTGGTGACACCACCATCAGAGTTGTCAGTTGACTTCTTCAATGCATCCTTCCCTCTTAGGACTGTGGCCTGCAACAGGCACTAGAAGCACAGAGGACGACTACCTGGGGGCCCCCGATCCCTTGAGCCCTGCCCCCAGAGCCCTGTAGTCAACTCATGATCCAGTCTGGATTACTCTTGGCTGTGTCATTTGTTTTCACATAAATGAGGAGCATAGGGTAGTAGTCAGAGGGCCATACTAGCCTGGGGATCCTCTATGCAACATCTCGGATGCAGGCCCCAAGGAGGCAGCAGACCTCACAGGCTAGGGGTTCTAGACAGCAGAGGGGACCCTCAGTGCCCTACAGGAGGGAGTCCTCCTCCTCCACCACCACCTTGTCCTGTTGGAGGTAGCAGCACACTGTTTATCTTCCTCCTTCTCCGTTGTCACCATCAGAGCCTCCTCTTTTGTGTGACTTTCTCAAAAGCTTTCTAAAAACCTAGCTATAGTATAAAAGACAGATCAGCTGATCCACATGCTTCTTGACACTCTGAGAGAACTCTACTAGACTCGTGGGGCATGACCTCTTTTTCCAAAAGCCATGTTAACTCTTACCCAACAAGTTCTATATATTCATGTGACAATCTCACTTTAAGAAGTTAGGCTCATGGGTCTGTAGATCCCAGGATCCCCTCTGGAGTCCTTTTTAAAGAATGGTGTCACATTAGTACTCCAGTACAGAGGCAGTTTTTAGTGATAGATTGCATACTGAAGTCAATAGATCAGCAATTACAAGTCCAGGTTCTTCTGGAGCCTTTTTTTGAACACCACTGAGATCTGCTGACTTGCCACTGTTCAGTTAATACTTTTCTCCTCAATAATCTGTTGTACTGGACCTCATGTACCTACTTCATTTTGGGCCAGTTCTATTGATTTGCACCCAGGAAAGTGTAGTTCTGGGACAAGGATCTCCCTAACTTCTTCCATTGTGAAGACTAATGGAAAGGACTCATTTAGCTTCTCTGCAATGGCCTCATCCTCCTTGAGTGCTTTGCCCAATGGCTCCACTGAATCCCTAGAAGGCTTCAGGTAGGGGAACCTATTCCCTGGTTAGCTCCATGATCACAGAGCTAGTTGGGGAGTTTGTTTCCTGCTCAGCTCTGTGATCACGAAGCTGAGTAGGGAACAGGCTCCACAGCCTGTTCCCCACCTAGCTACATGATGATGGATCTGAGTGGGGAACAAACTCCACAGCCCCGGCCAGCAGGGAGCTCCCAGCACCAGCTCTGTAACTCTGAGGCCAGCTCTGGGAGATCCTTATCTCCCAGCACTAGCTCCATGACTCAGGGCCAGTGCCAGGAAATCTGAATCACAAAGCAGGAGCTCCCTGCTGCCGGGCAGGAGAACACTGCCCCACCCAGGTTCCTGTGGTGGAACCCAGCCCAGCAGCAGGCAGATCTAAGGGGCAGGGAGCAATCTCCCATCACCTGCTGCCTGGGAATACATTTGCCCCAGTCAGCTGTCTACACAAGTGCCACTGTGCAGTAAGTAATCAGAAGTAAATTTGCTACTTGTATTTCCAGGTAGCAAACTTACTAGCAATTAGAGCAAATTGCTGCACAGTAAGCATCTGCACATGTAGATGGTGACACTTACTGTGCAGTAATTATCTCTAATCTCAAGTAAAGCATCTTATGTAGACTGGGCCACTATCCCCTATCCTGACCAAATGGCTAACCCATAAATAAAACTCTTCTTCTTAAAACACCAGCCCTCATAAGTCATGAGGTCTGGTACCTTTGCACCCTGCAAGCAATTCACCATACAGTCCTCTCAAACATCACATACAAAATTATCTACATTCCTAATAATCAAATCTGCCACTACTAAAGCCTTCTTCTGCCTATAAACTAGAGGCCAGCCTCACATAGGAATCCCTTGGTGCAAGGGGATACAGGGACTTCAGCTAGAGCATTGGTCACCAACCAGTTGTTTGCAATCGACTGGTCAATCATAGAGCCTCTTGCAGTCAATCTGAGGCTAGGAGGGGCTAAGCACATGCACGCATGCATGCACAAGCTGTCCCGTCCCCGTCCTGCCCCCCCAGCCCAGGAGTTCAGTCTGTGGAGGCCAGACCGAGGGCCCACAGTGAGGGACAGAGGGAGGTGTCACAAACCAAATTAAGTAGTGCCCATGTCACAAACAAGTAAAACCATTCAAAACAGTTTTAGTCTGCACTAGGTTAACTAAGAGTTAACTAACAAAAAGATAGTAACAGTTTTTTGCTCCACATGTCAAAAAGAGATTTATAACTGCGACACTAACTAGAAATGAAACTTCTAAAGAAACGAAACTTAGCCCATGATTTATGATTGGTCAGGGCGAAAAGGGGTAGCCCTGCTACAAATCCCTAGAGATAATTGGCGATTTTAATTAAATTTATGATGTGGCGAAAAACAATTGGCTATCATACAAACAAAACCCTGCTGCATTTCCGCCAAAGTCGAAGACAACTTTGTCCGCACCTTGGAGTAAATCTGACAATTTGATCAGTTGTCAGCGTCTTCCCGCCACGACCTCCCTGGCGTACCCTTGACCCGCATGCCCGATAAGACCGCCGGCCCGTATATATGTCTGCAGACCGACCAAACGAACTCTAAGCTGTAACTAACTAAGTATATCTGACCTCCGTCTTTCACCACCTTGACGGCGTGAGTAAATAATCTTGCTTTGCAACCGATAAGCGTCCGCCTAATTAATTCCACTCCATGCGTCACAAGTACCCGCCTGACGGACCCTTAACTGCCCGGGTGGGAGTCAGGGAGAGCTGCTGGCCGGCTGCCCTGGGTCCCGACAGGAGGTACAGACAGAAGCAGGGGCTAAGGTGAGTGGGGGCCCGGCCAGGCTGGGTGGTGGGAGGATTGAGCCCAGGTGGCTCATCCAGTGTGCCTGGGATCTGCGTGCAGAGCAGGGGGCGCTGGGCCAGGACTGCATCAGGCTCTTCCCCGTGGTGGGGGTTGGGCCAGGCTGCAATTGGGGTGGGCAGCAGCACTGGGAGCAGCGCTATAGGGGGGCTGCAGCCACCCAAAAATTTCCATAGCCCAACTAACCCCCCTAGCACTGCTGCTGCCCACCCTGAGCACAGCCCACCAGGAAGAGCCCAGAGCAGCCCTGGCCCCAGCCCATAGTGACAGCAGGCCTCCCCTGCATGCAGATCCCAGGCGCATGGCCCCCATGCCCTCCCGGTGTGCATGCAGCAGCAGAAGCCACCCCCTTCTCTGTGCTGGGCACACCCCACACTCTGCCCCAGCTGTGCAGGGCCTGCCCCTGCCCCTGCCCCACTCTCTCCCTCACTGCCATGGGGGGTGGGGCAGATTGAGACTCTAGTGGTGAGGGAAGGAGTGGGGCACAGGCAGGAGCAGGGGCTGAGGTAAGTAGGGCCTCACTAGGCCTTCACGTGTCCCACCACCCAGCCCAGCCAGGGCCCCCCTCACCCCAGCCCCTGCTCCTGCTTGTGTCCCACTACCTCCCTCCCCCCTGGGGCCTTGATCTGCTCCCCACTCCATGGCCCTTTCCCCTCCCCCCACAGATTTACCTGCTGGAGGGAACCCCCAAGTATGATTTTTCTCTCTCGGCCTCAATTTGCCCCATCTTCCCTCCCCACAGACTGACCTTCTGGGGGGAGGGGAGAGGTGAGGTAGATCCTGGGGTGCTTTTTAATTCACAAAGTGACCTCCTACTTAAAAAGGCTGGAGACCACTATGCTACAGTGTGGGTCCCTGCTGTGAGATCTTTTCCCTCCTCTTTAGCTTGCTGCCCTCCTGTCCCACAACTTTCATCCTCCTTAGCAGCACTGGTATTGCCTGCATGCAGGTGGTGCTTATCGACAGATACTGTCCTCTTCAGGCCATGCACATCCTTGGATACTCTACCCCTGGCTGTGTCATAATCCTGCCTTACTTTTGCTCTTAAAATTGTAGCTGTTTTATCAAAGTAAAAATTACACTTAATCACATATATGAAAGTAGTAGGGTGGTTTAGGGCAATGGTCCAAAAATTATACCTTCTGATATTTCTTTATTCAGATACTGAAGTGTTTGAGGTGACTATAGTAAAATACTGTAGTATTTTATACAGAAGGGAGATAGTTATTTTGTATGTAAGAATGAACAATTTGTGACACTGACAGAACTTAGGGAAGCGATATCTACAAAGGCTGATAGCCTATCCTCAGTCCATCTTGTTTTGCCTAAGCACCGTAGCTCATAAGGTCCCAGACATGTCGTTGAATTCTGCAGTTCCCAGACACAGCAGAGTGAGTGAAGGAAGGTGAATCAGTCTCAGCTCTAATCTTCTTACTGATGTGGTTATATGATGTTCCTTACATGAAGGAAACAACAAAACAAAGGACAAGGAAAACATGACCTATATCTAATGTCCTGACCTAAGAGATTATAAATATTAGTTGAGATGCTCCTTACAAGTTGCTGCATTCTTTCAACGCATATTTTGAGACTAGATATGATATTATCACCACAGGTTGCATGGTAACTGTCCTATGATTATAGTGAAGAAATAACAATTTTGGAGAAATAACATTGTCCACGTTGTTTAGCAGGTAACCATGCCAGCCCCAAATGAATGTCGCCTTTGTTTTGAATCAGGACAGCATGGACATTTGTTAAATGTTATCCAGGGTAGTTTGATTGCTGACAAGTGCACAGTGAGTTTGGCAAGCAAGCTGTGGCATTAGCTGAAGCTCCCTTCAGTATTCAAACACAAACGTCTAGATTATTTATTATTAAAGACCCTGAATGCCCCAACCCATACCAAGTCTTTCATAATGCTTTATTTTTTTAGCCTTCAAAATTCTTAGGGCAACACAGTGGTTTACATTAGTACAAACCATTAGTTAAGGTCTTATAAGTAGTTAACTTACTCATGGACTTTTAATTAGCATTATCACACCTATTATTTTATCTTTATGCTAAGCGACACACACACGCATATAATTCTATCCAAATCTGGCTACATATAAAGACAATTCCTTATCTTTTTCAGGTTTAAAAAATTCAGTGAAATATTTAGTACCAGTGGAAGCTGTAACTGCATTTTGAACAATGAACCTAAGCGATGAGATTGGACACAAATGCTAAATGCTGCAGTATGCCCATCTCTGTTGGATGATGGGGCAGTAAATTTCATTAACATTAATGTGAGTGACACAGCCCTGTGTAACTGTATGAATGTTTTTTGTGAAGCAGGGGCGTTGTTGTATTCAAGGACATAAACACAACTGTAGGCTTGCAATGCCCACATGAGATCCATAATCCATCATTATGAGGATGATGCCTGTAATAAAAGTAAACAAGACATGTTTAGAAACTCATTTCCTTTTAGTAAATAAGCACATACTCACCATCACCCAAAGAGGAAAAACAGCTTGGACAGACCCTCAGCTGGTGTAAACTCCATTGATTCAGTGATGAGTAATGACAATTTACACCTGCTGAGAATTTATCCCAGAATGTTTTGCAGTTTGGAAGCAAAATTTGCCCTTTAATTATGTACCTCAATCTGATTCAATGACCCTTTCCTCAATATGAGCAGCCCAAGCAAATTCACTAAGGTCCTGCAGTATAATAACCACCATGTTAGAGGCCATTACTATGCGACTTCAAAAGTAAGATCAAATCTCAGTTTATCTGGGTCCTACCACACCCCCAGCGTTCACTGTATCTCAGAGTTGGTTTTCTGTTGGCAGTAGTCAATATTTACCATAATTGTACAGGGGTTAGTAGTTCTAATCCTCTAATAAATATTTATTGGGAGAACTACTAACATAACACTTTCTCAATAAATATTTACTAAAGATTTTCTGACAGGAAGCACACTGCCTTTTTCTTTCTTTAAAAAATACACTGAAACAAAAATCAACCAGGAACAGCAGCCTGAAACAAAAATTAACCAAACAGCTGGCAGAAAGGAATAGAAAAAAATTAAACACTGTGCCAACACGGGAAGTGCTACTCAGAGCTGAAGCCTTTTTCTCCAGAATATTGGCTGGTGGGCTGCAGAAATGAGTTCAAATGTAGCTGCAGAAGAAAGAAGGGTTACAAAGATTCTGGTGTCAAAAAAAGCTGCACTAAAACAAGTGGGGCCGCCCACATGGCTGCAGTCTGTGCCACCCAAAACCAGAGCCTGGGCAGCCAAAGCTACACTCCAGATGCTGGCCAGGCTCTGCATGCCTGGATCACCACTGCTGCAGTCTCAGGAGGCCCCCAGGCAAAGCTGCTGGGGCCAGCCCAGGTGCTGGCCCCAGCCTCCCCTACCCTATCCGAGGCAATTTGCCATGTGCCACAGCGTGCGTGCAGGGGCATGCCTGGAGACAATCTAGCAGTGGCAAAAGGAGCAAGTTACTCCCAGCCAGTTAAAATGGGAATGTTTTGTCATATTGGCAGGTCTCAGGTGGCAAGATTAATATCTCTGGATGGACAGTGGGTATACTAGTTCATATATCTTGCAAGACTGCTGGGCTCATATCTAGTGCTGACACTACATCTGGGAGCAGGGTATCAGCCATAGAGAGAGAGAGAGAGAGAGAGAGAGAGAGAGAGAGAGGACATTGTAGGATGCTGATCTGGAAATGAGGCATTTTACTTAGCTGCCTATATATGGGCATAAGGGCAAAATCCAGATTGACACTTTAGGTGCCTCCATTTTAGGCTTTGGCACACTTAAAAAGCAGGTCCCTGGTCTAGAAGGGTGAGTCAAAGAATGAGATCAATAACTGACTCTTGACACAGTCAAGTGGGAGAGTTAGGCACCTCCTAAGGACAGTTCAGAGAGCCCAGATGCTGAATAGGAAACCAGCAGTAGGTAAAGCTGAACCATGGTAGGCATCTGAACTCTTGCCCTCTCCAGAATTTAGGCACCTCTGTCCATTTGGGATCCAGAGAACCCAGGATGCTCTTCTAAGGGAGGACACCCCACAGAGTTAGTGGTACACCTCAATTTTTACATAATCATCTAATGGTCAAAACACTTACTTAGGAATTGCAGGCCTGATTCATTGCTAACCTGAGTTCACATCTGAAACCTACTTAACTCAGCATCTGTACCACCAGGGCTTCTCTCTCTAGCCTTGATCAGAAAAAAAATTCAAAATTAAGAGGTTTTAATGGTAGACTCCAGGTGAGACAAAGCTTTTATGTAGCAAACATTATTTCATACCAGTTTGCAGAAACTGCAGGAGCTCTTAGTACCTATAACTGCAAAATATCAAAAGCTGGTTTTGATGTGGGAACATGCTTGAACTATTGGACATTGTCTTGCACCAAAACATTCTCTACTGATTTGTTCTAACCCCCTCTCCGTCTCCCCCACCCCACTCCCATCACTACTAATTTTACTTGCCCAGAACTTCTCCAGCCACGACTTGACTGTCCTGCACCTGAGCAACCAGGTCCAGGAATCCCCTCATGTTTCACAGATGAGCTTCACTGAAGGATTACCATTATGACAGCATTCATTTCATTTAGAAGGCCTAAAAGGATCAGTTAAGGGCCACTAATCCTACCCGCATCCATGGAGTATATAAAGCAACGTACAGAGGGCCTTTGTTTCCTTGGCGAGTTTTTTGTATTTTCTCCAGTTCAGAGCCATAGCTGTTGATATTACCTTTCTTTTGCCTGCCAATTTTACCTGTACTTTTCACCTGTCAGCTGACAGCCATGTTCAAAATAACCACCCTAAGCTGCTTCCAACTACAGAGGCCTTTCTCCTCTGAGAGACAGCAACTTTCTCAGTGCTAATACTCTTTTAGAAGGACTAGAAATTTGTTACCAAAGTCTCCGGAAAAGCATTTTCTTCCCAACCCAAATCTAAATACAAAGCATATCCAAACAAGAAACTGAGACAAGTACTTTGCTTGCAGTGTGCATTGCCCTTCATTGAGTTATTTTCTATTGCTCAAGATGTGCTTCAGTAACCAAAACACACTGCTGCAGGGGAAGTCATTGCTTGACACCTTCCTTTTTACCTCTTCTTATAACTATTGTATGCAAAGATTTGTGAAGGCTCCAATTTCTCTGAAGATTTCTGCCAAAAACATTTTTACATGGAACATTTTTTCCTTATGTTTTTCTGAAAGAGTACAGTATGTGCTGTCTCTGCTTGAAATCCTAATTTGTATTTTCATCTAGACTAGGCCAGTGTTTATATACATATTATTTTTGCATTTATTACTTCATGGGCTATGGACCCTAGTCATGGATTAGTATGCATCGTGTTAGGTTCTGGACATAAATGACACATATGAAGCATCTCTGAGCCTAGTAGAATCGTTTTAAATTATTTGTCTTGCTATTGAATTAATCACAACAAATCACAGAACTGAAACTCCCAGTAAAATTATTATTTCTCACTGAGCTAGTTTGAACAGTACTTTATAGTACAAGGATTTTTGTAGGCAATACCTTTTCTTGAATCAACCGCATAGCTGGGATAGACTTAGACAAGCTTTCAATGCAGTGCATTCTTCTTCATGCCACCTGCCTTTGAAAGTCTGCATTTAAACCAATCTAAATTTGCTTTATAAATCAAATTACTCAGAAGTGGTAGTAGCAGCTAAGCTGCTGATTCTGCAAACATGTGAACTTGACTTAAAGCATGCTCATGACTGCTTAAGGTGGAACCTTAATTTGCTATTAAAAGGCTGCAACCAAAGTGAAATATCAAAATGAAATGTATTTAGCAGAAATCATCAAGAAAGTGCCAGTTGTTATTTTGCATTTTCTTTACTATTTGAATAACAAAAACCCCTCCTATTCTGTTTCTTTGAATTATCCGACTGCAGTCTCATTTCTTTTCTCCAAACCCCCCCTCCCCCAAAACCCTTCTATCTTACAGCACAGGCTGCTAAATTTGAAAGTATCCAGATATTTCAATGCAACTTAATCTGGCCTGGCCAATACATTTATTTGTTGCTTGCCTTTCTGACAAAGATAACTTTCTTTGATCTTTATGACTGTCACGGAAAAACTCAAGGACATAACTGGCTAGTACTGCGTCCTGGGCAGTGGCAGCAAAAAAAGGAGGTGACATCTGCCCCAGCAGCAGCAAACCACTAGCTGCTGCTCCTGCACTGCATGCTGCTACTGCATCTCTGCCCTCCCCACTGCCATAGCCAGAGCTCCTGCAGGAAAGGTGCAGGGTGTAGGGGGAAGCAAGGGAAGGGAAGGTGACGTACACCCCCACCCCTGTGCCATTCCAGTGCCCCCCACTATGGGCAGCACCTGGGGTTCATGTCCCACTCACCCACCCATCATTATGCTACTGAGCTCAGCGGCATACCTCCAACACCTTGTTGTTCCAGTGACACAGTTTTTCTAGCTCTCACATTTTCTCTAGGGCATTTATGTGGGTCATATCAACTAGTTGTTCAGTCCTCCCTCCTAATTTCTACTGCTTGACGCTCCCATTGTTTTTTTTTCCCAATCTGGATCTGAGGGTGCTCAGTTTTCTTTGTTCTATTCCTGCTTAGCCTCCTCTGTAACCAGCAGATCAGTGCTATTGTACCTAACATCACAGAGCCCTTCTCTTTGTTTTCTTCTAGCAGGCAGGAAACCTGACAAATGCACTTACCCAGAAGTCCCTCTGACTTGTCCAAAGCTCCTGGAAAATAAAAAGCTTCTCCTGATCTGCAAAAACTTCTTCTCATGAGCGTCTCAGACATCATTCTAGGTCAAAGAGTCTAGATAAACTTGGATAATCAGGCAATTTTTTATACTTCATCCTTTGAGATTCACCAAATGGTAGCAGCAACTCTATCAGTGTTAGCCTACATTTTAAACTATGAACAGTTCTATAACAGCTGATATTGAATTAAAAGAATATGTGCAAATAATAATATGCAAACTTAATCATTCATAATTTTAAAAAATTGGAAATATTAGCTAGAGATTCTATAATTTTAGCCAGATAATTTCTATAGTATCTCTGAAAGGGGAGCTTCTACAAATTATCAGCTCAAATTCAAATAAGTTATGGTCTGAACTTTCTGATGTTAAGCCATGGAAATCCTATATTTTATGTGGAACACCCATAAGCAATTCAAAAGAATGACTTGCTTTTAGGACTTGAAGAGTTTTGGTGCCACCTGGAGGCTGTTATTTGTATGGAAAGTTTGAAAATCATTATAATTTGCTGTCCCAGTGCTCACTGGTTCTCCCTTTCTATCCCTACATGCTGGTGGAGTTGAGAGAATGATCTGATTTGATCCACATTTATCAAAATGATTTGATCCATGTTTATCAAAATCCTTTTGTACTTGGCATTGCTATTGGTTACATTTTAGAGCTTGCGATGTGGGTTCTTGTGCACAGAATGGTCACAGCATCACATTTGTGCATTGCTAATTTGCTATGAAACCTCAAATCCAGATGTTGCCATGTCTAACCTTTCTGAATAGAATCCAAAACCTTGTTCTAGGCACTGGGGCTCTGTATATAGTACATGGGGAAAGTTAGGCACCTCAGGATAAATCCAAGTGAACCTGCACTTTGAGAAGGGGGCAGCTAGAGCTAGCCAATAGAAAAAGGGTATGTGTTTAGGCTTACCTACCTCTCACTGGAGCTTAGATGCCTGATTCAGGGCTACAGGGAGGTGCCTTCATCCATTTGGGGATCACAGCGTCAAATCCTGTTGTTCTTTTGATTTCGAATACAGCTGGAGGAGGAGGAGGAGGGAGGGGCTGTTGTTGGTTCTATTCTCTGCTCCAAGGACTATTTATGTATTTTCTCAGAGGACTATTTAAAGTAAAATTCATAAACAGTCCTTGGAGCAGAGAATGCAACCTCCCTCTCTCAGATGTGTGATATAACTATTTGGCTACAGAGTCATGTTCCTTCAAGTGCTCTTTCTCTCTGGCCCAACGAATCTTGGAACTCTTTGTTACCCAGCTTCAACAGGAAGGAAAGTCTCTACCACCTTCCGTATCAGCTAACAACCTCGTGGTTAGGGCACTTTCTGGAATTGTCTTGGGAGTGCATGAACTTGAATCCCTTCCAGCTGAGGAAGGCCTAGTACTCAGTAACCTTTCATGTCCTGGATGAGATCTGTCACTTCTACGCTATTATGGAAAAGTGGTCAGTAACACTAGCCCCACTGGTAATTTAACTGGAGGGGGGCAGCCAGGACACAAACCCCAGGTGCTGCCTTTGGGAGGAGGGCATGAAAATGACTGCTGCCACAGCTGGTAGTTGGCTGTGCCACAGCAATCCACACAGTAGCAGCTAGAGCTACCCTGTGCATTGCTGCTGTCCAGGGTGCACAGGCAGCCTGCTATGCCTCTGGCCCCAATACCAGCTATACTTTCAAAGAAAGTGTTCATAATTCCATTTTTTATAGACTCTGGTCCTGTGCTTGTGCTAGGCATTCTCAGAGAACTTCCACTGGACTGGGCTCCTCAGAGGCTGAGGCAGATGAATGCTTAGTTTATGAATCCTGATTGCG
Source organism: Alligator sinensis (assembly GCF_000455745.1). Classification (NCBI taxonomy): domain Eukaryota; kingdom Metazoa; phylum Chordata; order Crocodylia; family Alligatoridae; genus Alligator; species Alligator sinensis. The sequence continues at coordinate 3,625,815 of NW_005841920.1, forward strand.
TAGATTCATTAAATAGATACCACGCTGTCCACACTGTAACAGTTCTGGGCATGCAGAATCAAGTGAAACAGGGACGTGCCACTGAGTTCACATGCCTCTAAGGGTGGTGGCAGCTGAGCAAGGAGGGTTCGCAATCTTTTATGTAGGTGTATTTTGCCCAAGACCTGCTTAAGGTACCTAAGCCCTTTGATAATTACCACAAAGTTATAATGCAATACAACTGAAACTGCTATTGAGTAAGGAGGATTACTTAATTCTTCAGTGAGAATCAAATACTAAAAGAGATAAGTGCCTTGTTATACTTTAATTTTAGGCAGCTCCTGGAGATTTTAACCCCTGGATTGTCCACACACCAAACACCTGAACCTAGTTTTAAGCACACTTTAGACAGCTTAAAGATATGCCACTCCAGAGCAGGTTTAGCTCTGATCCATGTTACCTACCTCATTCTCCATTAATGTGTGCCCCACCACACACAGAAGAGCTACCCAAGTTGCAACCCTCCAGCATCTCAGGATGCAATGTCTCCTCCCCACCCTCCTGTTCTGTGTGGACAAACTTTCCACCCCTTCAACTCTACTGCCCAAGGGGAGGTTCTGACATGTGCAGCAGAGCTTGCCCAGGTGATGCAGTCTGTGGCTGCCCCTGTGGTGCTCCACATGGGGCCGAGCCCTGCCCACGGCAGCCCACACCGTGCTCTCACCTGCATCTGCCAGGCTGCCCCTGGCCAGTGCTTACAGCTTACTGGTGGGGCTGCTACCAGTGCAGCTGCAGCCACCCAGGTACTGCTCAGCTCCCCTCGCCTCCAGCAGCAGCTCCTCCTCCTGCCCCTGCTGCACTGCTGCACTGCTCCAGTTGGGGAGAAAGCTTCAGCTAGGTGATTCCTGCCCGAGTGCATGGGGCTCTGGCTCCAGCTCCTGGTTGCCTTCCACCCATTCAATCACACACACCAGGCAGGCAGAGTGGGTGAAAGGGGCAGGGACCTCCAGGCTGAAGCTTCCCCCCAACCTGGAGTAGCACAGTAGGGAGAGCAGGAGGAGGAGGAGCTGCTGCCGGAGGCAAGGGGAGCTGAGCAGCACCCAGGTGGCTGCACCGGGAGCAGCCCAACAGGTAAACTGAGCATGCTGGCCTGGGCTCAGCCCCATGTGAAGCACTGTGAGGGCAGCCATGGGCAGGATTGTCAATTGGCGGGCACCTAGTCAATTGGTGGGCCAGATCCAGCCCACAGGCCATATTCTGCCAACCCCTGCACTAAAGTCATCTGAGCTAACCTAGCAGCAAATTATTGTAACTGCTCTTCAGATTCCTCACGGTGTGCCACACCCCACCTATCCAAACCTAGCCATCACTCCACCTCCCCCTTTCCTATTGTGCTTTGTATGAGCGAGGTGCTATTATGATTTGTGTTGTCTGTGAAGCACACCCTGACTATCAAGAAGCTTGCGCACGCTGTGGAAAATCTCCTGAATTTCCACACACTGCACACATCTCTTTGCAGAAGCCTACCAAAGTTTGGGCCTCTGTTTCAACATCAAGAAGATTTACGTGCTCTGTTAGCCTGCTCCAGGCCAGGAAGGTGATGCCCCTCCTGAAATTACCTTTGAGGGGAAGACCCTGGAGGTAGTCACCCACTTCACTTACCTCCATAGCCACCTCTCTCAGAGAGTGAACACCGATGAGGAGATCCAGCACAGGGTTCAGCGCACGTGCCTCCTTTGGAAAATTGCTTAAGCATGTTTTGTTGATCGTGAAACCAAGCAGAAAGACACCAAGATCCATGCGCACAACCTAGTCCTTATCCCCACTGTCCTCTACAGACATGAAACACGCTGATCCACTGTTGTCATCTCAAGACCCTGGAGAGGTGTCACTAGCAGTGACAACAATGCTCCTCTACTCCTTTTGCTCTGCATTAGATTAAACTATAATTCAAGCGATATTTAATTTAGAAAGATTTCAGATCCGTAATCCTTGATTTTATTTATTGTGCTGAGGTTAAAGCTAAGAGCATGTTTAACTACTTTCCCTAATTTACCACTGGATCTTGACAACATCCCTGCACCGCGGTACACCCGGAACTTCAGTCGCTGCGGAAGCAGCTCTGCTTAGTTCCTTCCGGTGAGCCGCTGCGGCCCCGTAAGGTTTGGTCTGGGCGCCGGCCCCGGCAGCGAGGCAAGGAGGGGTGGGGCTGCGCTGCGCACGCGCTGGGTCTCCTGTGCCCGCCCGGCGGGGGATGGC
>NW_005841920.1:3628062-3645679 GCF_000455745.1 Alligator sinensis
AGACCCGGAGCTGCTGCGAGCCGGGCCCGGCCTGGCTACGCCTCGGCGCCGTGCCCAAGAGGTGAGCGGCGCCGGCAGGGCCCCCCCGCTGCCCGGCCTGCAGTGCGGACTCATCCCCGGCGAGGGGTGGGGGAGCGGGGCCTTCCCTTCCCTTCCCTTCCCCGGACGTCCCTGTGTTGCCTCTCGAGAGCTGAAAAGGCTCCTGGCGGCTGCCGGCCTCGGGGGGGCTGCCTGGCCCCGGCCTTGCAGCAGGGCCCCGAGCACTGTGAGGCTCCACGTGAAACCTGCGACTAGGGGTTTCTCCTTGAAAGCGTCAGGATCGTGGCATGCTGCAGAGACCCAGCTGCCATCTAGCGATGAGGCCTTGGTGTACCAGCTGCCCAGCCCACTGCCTCATCCAGAAGATTGCACTTCCTGCTGGGCATTTATCAGTTTTTATGTTCCTGGGGGTGCTGCTGCACTGTTTGGCCCCTAGCAGGACAGCTGCCATGTGGCTTGGGGGGCCCACTCGCACTTATTCCAGTGTTGTGATAAAGCCTCTGAGACCTGACTAAGCTACAGTCAAGTGCACTCTGCTCGGCGTCCCCTCACCCTTCCTTGTCTTCTCTTTAGTTGTCCACCAAAATTAACTAATGTATACAGGCATTCATTCCGGGAAGAGAAACTTGCAAGGGAGATTTCCCGGGTGTCAACCTGGAAGATCTTTCTCCCCGGGGGATGCGTTTCCTTTGGGAGAAATTAAACTAATGCTTATATGTTCAAGGGATGTCTGAACACATGCTTTGGGGGGGGGGGTTAATTAGGGAGGCTGCCAAGAGCCACTCTGGTTAAAACGCCTGCAGTATCTTGTGTATTCAGGGTCCCACATTTCAAAATGGCAGCAGGACGCGTTAACTAAAGCTTGAACAGGCTTTAGTTAAGGAGCCCCTGCGGCTATTCTGAGGGTTGGGGATGCTGAATGCACCAGACGCTGCAGCACGCTCTAATTAGAGCGCTCCAGCAGACTCTGTTAATCCAGTCTGTTATGATGCATTCTAATCAGAACATGTTGGAGCACGTGTAAAAGTGTCCGTACTCCCTACTGGGAGAACACCTGTATATGGCCAAAGAGTCAGCTGCCCAGAGCTGATTAAAATTCAGTTTGACCTGAAGATGGGTTAAGCAGGAGCTGCGTTTCTGAACAGGCATAGCAGTTTGGATTCTATTTGGTTAAGCTCAAGTGCTATTTTATTATGACAAGCTACACAGCAAATACCTTGCAGCTGTTTTGTTTTCTCAGAGACCAGACTGAGAAGGACATGAATCCTATACCTGTCAGGATTGCCAACAAGGGTTGGCACAAAGGGTTTCAGTCTGTACACTGAGGCTTTTAGCTTCCCTGCTAGTAGGTTTGATTGTTGCTGATTGAATTATCAGCATCCTGCAGTGTGCTCTCACTTGCATTCTCAGTGGCTGATACCCTGCTCCCAGATGGTATCAACACTGGATGTCTGCCCAGCACTCTTGCATGGAATCTGAACTAGAAGACCTGTTGTCTATCCAGAGACATTAATGTTGCCATCTGAGACTTGCCAATGTGACAAAACATTCCCACTTTAACTGTCTGGGAGTAACTTGCTTCATTTGCTCCCATTACTTTCAAGGTCTCATTTAATAACTCCTAGGAAGGTTCTACATCACACCAAGATTTTGCCACTGTAGAATGAAGTCCTTTCCCTTTCCTGCATGACTTCCCAAAGTCATTCATTTAAGAAAAAAACATGGAAGTTATGAAGTGCGAATGACAGCCTGCACAGTCCTTGTAGGATCTAGTATGTTCTCAAGCTATGTAAAATCTGACTTGACTGCACTGTTGGAGCTTTGCTGGTATAGTCATCCTGGGAGTAGACCTAAAAGGAAGCTGAGCACGCACTTCCTATACACATATCTTTTTGAAGATGTTGCCAGGAGTCTGGGGGTTTTGTTGTTTTTTTGCTATTAGAAGTATTGATTTTTAAGGGCAAAGGGACTATGAAGGCATCTGTATAACATAGGCTGTTAAATCCTATTTACCTCTCTATTGAGCTCAGTAACTTGTGACTGACTAAAGTATATCTTCCAGAAAGGCATCCAGTCTTGGCTTGATGCCTGTTAAGAGGTCTCTCCCATTTTCTGCAGTACATGTTGTTTTTTTGCTATTAGAAGTATTGATTTTTAAGGGCAAAGGGACTATGAAGGCATCTGTATAACATAGGCTGTTAAATCCTATTTACCTCTCTATTGAGCTCAGTAACTTGTGACTGACTAAAGTATATCTTCCAGAAAGGCATCCAGTCTTGGCTTGATGCCTGTTAAGAGGTCTCTCCCATTTTCTGCAGTACATATAAAGACTCCTGTATTTGGAAAGAGACCAAACACTGCACTGTACAGTGGAGTACACAAGGCTTGTAGGCGATTGTACAAAAGACTCTTGCAAACTGGTGGAGCCTCTTCTTAGACATATGTCCAGAAGAGAAGATACTTTCCAACCCTCCTCTTATACAGTTGTCAAAAGAAATTACATATTGCATTCTTTCTGCATCTTGACTATCTCAGATCGTCCTGTATCATTGGCCTTTTTTCAATATCTTGGCTTGGACATTCCTGTCCTAGTCAGATCATGTAGGTACTGGGAGATCCTACAACTTGTATAGCTATCTCCTCCTCCCATCTTCTGGCAGGAGTGCCCATCTGGCCCATATGCCAGGTTATGCTTACGTAAGGAGTTCATACCATTGGTCAGGTTTGCTGGTCCTGACTACGCAGGCCAATTTTTTTAGCACACCCTTTATGTGAGTAGTATATATTGATCAATGTTTCAGTGAGGCCTACAGCTGTGCAATGAAAATTATTGTTGTCAGGCTTTTAGTTGTCTGGGTTAAAAAACCAGCATTACGTGGTCACTTAGTGATCTGTAATTTATTTCTTAAGCCTTGAGTAATACTCAAGTTTTGTATGATCCCCACTCAGTCCTCTTCTATTCCAGGTACCTGAGATAACTATAAACAGGGATGAGAGATTGTATATTGTTATTATTATTGTAAGCAAACCTTTAACTAGGAAAACAGTTTTGTGTTAAGTTACAGTGGACTTATAGATCCAATTCCATAAACTGGGACTTGCACCCTAGATCAGTTGAGGCTGAGTCAAATTAGAATGAACCTTTTTCTCTGAGATCCTTGAACTGAATTCCAGCACTGAAGAAAGGAGTGTTATGAAGAACCCTGCTAATGCTGCTGCTGCTTCTTTCCACAGGTGGTTTACTCACTTCTATGTGGTTTCTGTGACCTGGAATGGCTTTTTGCTGCTCCTTCTTATTCAAGCTCTGTTCCTGGAAAGGCCTTTCCCAGTTTGGCTTCAGGATCTGCTCAGCATTCTCAGTGGGTCTTCACAGAACCAGGGCAAGTAGTCCAAACATGCTTAATAGTACTTGGAAAGCAGAACCTCTCTACTTTCCTGCTATGTTGTTACTTTTGGAGACTGTATCAGCTACTCATCCCTGAGTGTTTTTTGGAGGTTTTATATATTGTATAAACTAGGTTCTAAGTGGTTTAGCTATAATTCAGTGTAAAACTGTTTTTACGTCATGAACAAAACATCACTTGTAATGGTTTCTTTTGCTTTCACTCAGGTCGTCTTGCTCTCTTGCTGCTGTCAACAGCATGTGCCCTGATACACATGCATCTTCTCCCTTTCCCTGGAAATACACTCACTGCAGGGCAAAGATTTGCTTTTATCAGAGGAAAAAGTTAGTCCTTGGGTGAGCAGGTGCTGCAGATATAAGTCAGTAACCAGACCCTCCATATATAACATCAGGGCTTTCCAAGTGGTGGTCCGTAGGCTGAATGCAGCCTTTGGTGGGTTGAATTGTGGCCCCTGGGGCTTGCTAGTACAACTTGGCAACCCAGGGTGGGGAGGGGGGCACGAGTGATTGCAGTGTTCACCCCTTGTGTTCTGGAGTCATGACAGCAGATCTCCATAAGCCACACTGACAAGACATTGCTGCCACGTTGCTTGGGGTGGGTCAGCTGTCCAAGGAGCCACATCCAGCCTGTGGGACCAAATAAACTGCAGAGCCCAGCATTAGAGGTTATATATAGCAGATGGAGCGTTTGTTTGCTTGGACTACCTTTTTTTCAGTCACAAATCTGGGAAACTGAAACAGTGTGGTCTGGCTGTTTAAGGGAGGCAGATAGCTGGGGTATGAATCCAGCTGTGGGTGATCAGCTGTCAGTTAAAAGCCCAAGGGAAGGAGCAGTTTTCTGATAGGAAGCAGACTGAAGTTCGGCGGAGCTTGCATCTGGGAAAGGACCCTCTCCTGCTGCTTGGGAAAAGGCTAAAGGTTTACTTTACTCTCTTTGGAATAAAGATTATTGTTTTATGTTATGAATACTGGTTGAGGGGCTCCCAACAAAGCAGAGGCAGTGCTACAGGCACCCAAGTCTGCTTATGGTTTATTGTTTGGATTTTTGGAAGGACTCTGAAGGGATCAGAGCCTGCCTGCACAGCAGCAGGTGCACCAATCCACTTGCAGAACTGCAGAATTAAGGATGTTTGCTTTGCTCTCCCAAACTTTAAATAAAAGAAAAACTCAGGCTTGGGGAATAAGGTAAGATTTGCTAGTACAGAAATGTTAAAGGATTTAGAGCCTAAAAACGCTAAAAGATTCTAGCTAGGGAATTCAAAGGTATTCAGATTTATGAAGAGAGACAGCAAGTTTGAGACTTTTCATTTCTCCTTGATTATAGGTTATGAATACCTGTCTGCCTTCTTGGTTCTCCTCCTGTTTTGGCTGCACAGTCTTCGAAGACTCACAGAGTGCCTCTGCATCAGTGTGTTCTCCAATGGCGTCATTCATATTGTGCACTACTGCTTTGGATATGCTTACTATATTGGCATTGGATTAACTGTGCTATGTCAAGTACCAGTTAATGTCAGGAATGGTAAGTACCTCCTTAGAACTATTGAAATTGCATTATCTTTTTTTAAACTGGCTTGTACTTTCACAGGATTTGTATACATGGAAAATTGATAATGTGCCAAATAGGTTACCTTTTGCCTAGAGAGGAAAGTCATACCTAGCCTGCGTAAGAGAGAAGAAGGTATATGAAATCTATAAAAGGTCTTATTGGAGTTAGAATGTGTCATTTGATTAGGTCACTGATGCCTAATGTAGTCCATCAGTGACCACTCCTATATTTTATACTTATCTCTGGTCTACGTGTATTTTTTTTGCCATGTACAGTAAAAGCTCTGTTATCTGGCATCCCCTGGGAATGGTGGATGCCAGATAACAAAATATGCTAGTTAATTCAGCTGCCCCGATCGCCGCTTCTCCTGGGTCGTCCCTCTGCCCCTCCTGCGGCATCGCCATCTCTCCTGCCGTATCACCACCTCTCCCCGGGCCATGGGGGCACGGCAGCGCAGGTTGCTTTGCCCTGGGCCATGGGGACTTGGAAAAACCGGAAGTCCCACAGTGGGCACTTCTGGTTTCACTTTATCTTACAAGCTAGCATGCCGGTTAGTAGAGCACGCCACCTTATAAAATGCCGATTAACAGAACTTTTACTGTAGTTGGGTGCCATTGTTACCTGTTAGCTACCTTGTCCCATAGGTTTTCAGGGCTTATGTATCACAATTTTGCCACTGACATGCTTCAGCCTTACGAAAGAGCACTCAGTTGATGCTAGTTCAGCAAAGCTGAGTATTTCCCTGGCTAGATGGCTACTGTGAGCTAAGTTTTTTTTTTTTTTTCTGCTAGGGACCTCCTTTAAGCATGAACCTGACAGACTCTGTTGGCCAACTTCTTTGTCCATCCACTTTGTACTTTCCAGATGGCTACACATTTCAGGTTGTGTCCTTTCAATCTGCTAGTTGGGCTAATTAAACCTCCACTAATACTACAGAGCCCTGAATACCAGTTTCTGCCAGCACATCTCACTAATTTCCACAGCTGAGCTACCATTTCCTTGGCCATGCAGGTGTCTCCTGGACCAAAATGCTCAAAAACTCAGCTATGCCTTCCCCATAGATAACTCTTCCAAAGCAGACTGTACTAGATGCAGAACTTTTTGGCCTTTTATATCAGTTACGATGATCTGTAAAGTATCTTTTGTTCTCCATACTAATTTTTTTTTTTTTTTTTTTTTTTTTTTTAATTTGACAGCAATCTGGAAGCATTGTCTTTGGAGACAGAGCTTTCTTAGGTGGCTCTGGCTTGGCCTATTTTGTGCCTTTTAGCCTTAGAACTTCACAGAGATAGTGCTGTGTGCCAGTCCCCACTCACAGTGAAAACTGTTTTGCAGAATCATCCCTAATCTAGTGGTTTTCCTGTCAGAATCGTCCCTAATCTAGTGGTTTTCCTTTATTGCTAGTGTAAATAAAACAATAATGGTATCTTGACTTGAGCTGTGGCACTGTCTCTTGCTATAATAAGAATGCACTTGTTTCTACATACTGTTGCTGTGAAAACTGGTTAGACTACAAATAAAATACGAAGGCCCTAACTACCTTCTTTGTAATGTGCTTCATCCCTTATTTCTAATCAACTGCAGAAGTAAAGTTGGCATAACTTGCAGAACTTGGTAATTGCAGGTGAAGGCAAATAGCAATCCCATATTTGAGGTATGGTTCATAGTCTGCATGAGCAAGGCTTAAAAGCACAGATCAGGACATTCAGGAGAACACAGTGCCCTGGGACAAGCTCTTGGAATAAGAAAAGGTGTGTATAGTGTATAGTGCTTTGAGGTAGTGGTATGGAGGTTAATGCATTTTCTTTTTCTAATTTGTATTCATGAAGGATCTATCTATATATTTTTCAGGGAAAAGCCTTTGGATGCAAATCGGTTGGTATCACACCCTGGGAATTATTGTGTACATTTGGGCTTCTGTTCATCACAATAGATGTCATGTGATTCTAGCTAATCTTAGAAAAAATAAATCAGGTGAGATATTTCACATCTGGAAGCTGTTTATGCATTTTATCTTTTCCCATTAGAAATGTATGTCACAATGAACACTGTTTCCATGCACACAGTGAAGGTAATGCGTATAAGACTTTCCAGTGCAGGAGTGTGGAAGGGATTTTTAGGCAGTAATACCCCGTTAATTGCAGCATGCAACGTTTAAAACAAAGTTCTAACAGCTAGCCTCCTAGAATGAAATAAATATTTATGTTTTCAAAATGTGTTATGAACCCTTAACTAAGCTGCAGTGCCCTGATGCATGTTTACTATCTTCATTTATGAATGTTGAACCCAAAAGAGTGTTTTCTAGCTCAAGGGCATTGAGTAACTTCCTGAATCCAAAACAAAAAGTGCCCGCTCCTGTGCTTACAATGTAGTTCTTTCAATCTGTCTTCCCAAACACTGGGAGCAAAGTGTTTTAAGGCCAAGTGGTAAGCACCCACAAATCCCACTGAACTCTGTGGGAAGTGCCTGTGTTTGTCATTACTCCAAAACTGTGAGTTACATTAAATAAGCTTTAAATGTTATATTATATCAACTAACTCTTCCCTCCATTTAATTGCAGGAAACGTTGTAAGTTTGAATCACAGTATTCCTTTTGGAGACTGGTTTGAGAGGGTCTCCTGCCCACACTATTTTGCAGAACTCCTAATATATGTCTCCCTAGCCATCACATTTGGATTCTACAACTTGACTTGGTGGCTTGTAGTGATGTATGTACTCTTTAATCAGGCATTGGCTGCCATTTTGTGCCACGAGTTCTACCTGACCACATTCAGCTCCTATCCAAAACATCGAAAAGCATTTATACCATTCCTCTTTTAAGATATTTATTAATGCAAACCATCTAAAAGGGAATAGAAGACAGGTTCTCAGGAGTCGATGTAATCAAAACTGGGGTTAAACAAAACTTTGTCTGGGTTTTGCTCAGAGATGCACATGAGTTTAATTAATGTACAGACTTTACTTTTAAAAGTTTGAATTGCATCTATACATTGCACAACTTTAATATGAAAAACATTAAATTAAATACAAGAGCTGCTGATGTTTGGCCTTTTTGTATTTTATGTTTCTATATAATGAATAAGATGCTTTAGTTGCCACTGCAGCAATTTATATGCAAGCATATGCTTATACATGAACTTAGCCCAGGGGGTGGACAAGGAAAGAAGAAAGGACAGTCCTGAAATACAGTGGTCTCCACTCAATTTCATGTTTTCACTCAATTTTATTTTTAAAAATATTTTTCTTCCCTTCCCTACTTCTCTTGTCCTTGGGTCTCTTCCACTAGAAACTATAATTGTTCAGGAATATGGTGCAGTGACTATAAATGTTTTCTCTTTGCTAATATGAGAGCAGTTTGGTAATCTTAAATTTTATAGTGCTGTACAGGAAAAGGCAAATGTAAAATAATCTGAACATAAGAATAGGAGACGGTTGCAAATAGTGAAATTAAGGCATGTTTTATTACATTGAATTTGCATCTTTCAACTGTGCAGCTTAAAATGGGGTGCTTAACTTATACACAGACCTATACATACTTATATGCCAATGGTGAATAACCCTGATAATTTTAGTAGAGCTGTTGTACTTCCATACTGAGCTTCTAGGTGTTAAATATGGGTACTTTTTTCAAGTTCTAAATTTGGAAAACAAAATAAAAATTTCCCCTTCCATTACCTTAAAAAAATCAAAAGAAATAATAATGGACAAATTATTTAAAGCCTTACTTGTAGAATCGTAGAAAATTAGGGTTAGAAGGGACCTCAGGAGGTCATTTTGTCCAATCCCCTGCTCAAAGCAGGATCATCTGCAGCTATATCATCCCAGCCAAGGCTTTGTCTACCTGGGGTCTTAAAAACCTTCAAGTTAAATATCACCTGAGCTATATTTTAATCCAGTACAGATGACAGGAGAAAAAGTAGTATGAGAGCATTAAACTAAATCAAAGAGTTGTGAAAATAATTTCCGTGTAATTTAGCAATCTGAATTAAGCCAGTGGGAATTTAAAGCATACTAAGAGCCACTCACAGTATGAGTTGGCTCTTCCAGCTCCAGTTACAGGGCTACTTGCCTCCTGTGCTCAGCTTGTGTATTTTAACTGAAAGCCTCAAGTAAAGACTGAACCGGAAAACAAAGGTCATCATGTTCACAAATGGGGGCTATGACAATTGCTGTGATGCACAATGCTGATGGGCCTATTACATTTCTGACAGACAGATTAGCAGAAAATGACTAAACTGGTGAATTTTACCATAAAATTCCTCTTGATGGTCATTATGGTTCATCTGCAGACACACCACTGTCAGAAAAAGTTCTAAGATAGACAACCATGCAATGGCTTCTGGCATGTAAGCTATCAAATAAGATAAGCGTGTGTAACGAGTAATGGGTATAACACAGGGGCAGGCTACTATTTTGGGCAGAGGTCCACTTACCCAGTTTTGGCAGGCTGTGGAGGGCTGTGTTGGTAGCCCTGCCCCTTGACATGTGCCCCACCCCCAGCTTACCATCTTGGTCCCAATGTCTTTGGTCCCAAGACATGGTCCCATGTCCCAGGGCCAGCACCACTGGGGCCCAAAGCAGGGCACAGGCTGGCAGGGGTCTGTGGAGCCGGGCTGGGCTGCACCAGCAGGGAGAGGGGGAGCTGGCCTGGATCCAGAGAGCCCCTGCCGGCTGGGACCTCATGCTCCTCCACCCTGCTCTGGGCCCCACCAGTGCTGGCCCTGGAACACCAGTGTGGGCCCCGTGCTCCTGCTTGCTCCCTGCTCACTCACTCGCAGTGCCCCCCAACCCTGCAGTACAGGCAGGAGGCAGCGCACAGCCCCAGCCCCCTGCTCGCTGACAGGAAACCTGGTGCTGAGCGCGGGGAAAAGCGGCCCCTCGCCCACCCCATGGCCAGCGCTCCCTGCTGCACCTGCTCGCAGCCCATGCAGGACTGTCCTGAGCAGGTAGTCAGCCCTGTGGGCTGCAAGCGGTTACAGCACGGGGTGCCGGCCATGGGGTGAGTGAGGTGCTGCTTTTCCCTGCGCTCAGCACCAGCTTGTAACCCGCCCCTGCTGCCAGCTTGGGTCCGCGCTGGCTCCAGGCTCGCCTGGCGGCTGCTGCCTGCCCAGAGCACGCACTGGGCAGCCCACAGATGGCAGTGGCAAACACTACCCGGCACAGCAAGCGGGGGGGGGGCCGCAGCTGCTGTCTCCATACGCAGCCCTGAGGGGCAAGCACGGAGCCGCACGCGGCCTAGGCTGACAGTGGGGCCGGGTTACAAGCTGGCGCTGAGCGTGGGCGGGGAGGAGAAAGCAGCCGCTGCCCCGCCCCATGCCCGGCACCCCGCGCTGTAGCCGCTTGCAGCCTGCGGGGCTGTCCAGAGCAGGCACAGGCAGCTCCATGTGGGCTGAGCGGCTGCAACATGGGGGTGCTGGCCATGGGGCGGGGGAAGGGTTGCTTTTCCCTGAGCCGCTTTTCCCTGGGCTCCTTCCCTGCCCTTCCCTCTCCCCTCCCCCTTGCGGTTCCGGTGCAGGGCAGCCAGGTGGTCCCAGGCCAGAAGCCCCCGCTGGGGCTTCAGGCTGGGGAGGGTGGGGCCGGGCGGGCCCTGCCGGGCTTCCCCTGGGTCCTACTACCCTTGGTTCCTGTCATTACTGACAGGAGCCAAGGGCAGAGAAATATTCATTTTCTAAATTTTTTAGGGGCACCGCGGGCTGGATAGAATGGCCTTGCAGACCGGATCTGGCCCATGGGCTGTATTTTGCCCACCACGGGTATAACATCAGATGGAACCAGGGTTTCCATCACAGCTGTCTGCAGAGCTATGATGACTGCTCATTTGGACTAAACTCGCAGAAACTCAACTCTCAACCTGCAGGTTTGGGGCAGGGGGAAAAGTGGAAAATGAATCATGGGGCTGGAGTAAAGAAGAAAGGGCAGCCTGCACATGAACTCTAGCGAGTCCTACACAAGAGGGTTGTACAGTGGAGCTGGAGATCCCACTGGCTTGGTCAGCCAGGACTGCGTGGTTCTGAGAAAGCCAGTCTTAGACTTGGGGACAGCTACAGGCTGCTGTGTGAGCACTCTGGTACTAAAAGCTCGTTTGGGCACATCTCCAGAGAGGTGTGGGGGGTGGAAATTAAGGTACTGATGGTATGCTATCACAATTATTGATGTTTCTTCATTTCTTACCTGTTCCCTCCCTTTGGCTTGTTGACTTGTAACCTTAACCCCTGTGATTTGTTTTTGTACAAAAGTTGGAACTCTTCCTTGTTTATTGTGCCAGTTTCTGGGCTGTGGGGTTGGCACACCTGCACTACCTGGAACTTTTTGGCAAAATCTTGCAGTCTGGACATGGCCTAATTTATTCCCCACCAGCTGCAAGTGTAGTTGATGCAGTCGTTAACAGGCTGGAAGTCACTGAAGCAGGGTTCAGGCCTCAATTCAGTTTATACCCCACTGCAATAAATCAGCTAGTCATCCCCCTACTTCAGCTGCTGCTGCAGCCAGTTTCCCTTGTTGCTGGTTTCCTCTGCCACTGCTTCCCCTCACCCTTTGTCATGCCCCTCTTCCCAGGGAACCTTTTGACCCCTATCAAGGAGCCACACTCCAGAGCTTCCATATGGGAAGCGCAAAAACTACCATGATAGCCATTATACAAGTAAAATTGTGTCCATAACCCCATATACTAGTGAGTGTATTGGTCTCACTATATTAACCAGGTCACATCCCTAATTGAAACAGTTACAGGGGTATGAAACATGTATGTAAACCTGGCCTGACATCCTAATGAGCCGCCTGACCTTGTTTCCTTTCTCTCTGGAGCTGTTACCCAGAGTAATCCTGACTTTTATGAAGGTTTGGAATGGTGCTGAAGGCAGTGACAAACTCAAGCTCCCCACTGAATGGCGAAACATTAAAAATCATTTTAGTATGGGACCTTTCTGACACAGCCTAAAACCATAATTTTCCCCAATATGTGCCATAGCTTTTAATATATCTATAGATGGGCTGCTCAATTATTAATTATTTGAGCATCAGACAACATAGGAAAATAAAATGACACCAAACATTAGACAAAGGAAAAGGCTGTAAGTATAAAAACAGTATTAAGGAAAATATTCGGTGCAGTATAAGAAAAGGGAGTGTACAGAAGAGAAGACGAAAGAGCTTGTGGACCTTGTGATAGGATAGGATCTGCCTCCGGAGGACAGCTGTGCTCCTAAAAAGGGCACTCCAATCCCTGTCTTTCCCCACAGGTCTCTCAAGCCACTGGCCTATATTCGTCTGCCATACCTTAGTGCCAGGTATGGGAAGCTGCCTTCAGAAACCAGAGCAAGCCCTTGGTGCTTCGTTCTGTCTTGCTTATCCCTGGGCAGCCTCCTCCTGAACCTGATCCCCACTTGAGCCAGACCTTACACTTCTGGCCTTTCCCTCACCTATGGGTTCCCTGGCCCTGCCTCACTTCTCTTCTAGTCTCTGGCCTTGCTAGCCTTGCTTCTGGGTTGCACACCCCATGCCCTCTTGTTTGCCCCCTGTGCCTGGCTGAAGGACCGCCCGTGGGGATGCCAGTTAACTACTTAATCCAGAGGGTCGTTAATCCTCTATGACCCACAAGTAATCAGGTTCGGGGCATTAAAGTAAGTTAATTTCCCTGAGCATTGATCTACTGCCCGACCCCCCCTCAGAGTTAGGAAGAGTAGCTGCACACTACAACACAGGTAGGTTGAGCAATATAAGCTGTATTACACAACAAGACCCATGCAACAACTACCCGACGCAATATTCCTGTAACACCCAAGCTGCAACACGATAAAATACACTCGATGAGACAATAACCCGACGCACACCCTGAACCCAGTGTCCATGGTCACACAACCAATCAACTACACATCACAATCAGCTTCCATCACTACACAGTTAACTGCTGTGCAACTTCACAGACAACCCAGAAACCACAGATGGCAGCAAGAACACCCTGGGCCAAGTCGGCAGGAAAAACCCTCTGACAGTCCCTGAGGATTTCTAGCTTTTCCCTGGCGAGGTATTCAGCACCTCAAATAGGGAAAGGTGATACTTCACCCAACTGCAGCTTCCACAGCCAAAGCCGAAAGGAAAGAGCGCAAGACAGGTAAACCTCAGTGAGCTGAATCCCAACAACCAGGTCACAGCAAGAAACCTGCACTCAACAAACTCCCGCCTCCTGAGAGCCCCGAATCAGGACTGTCCAGCCAGAGCGAGAGCGAGGCCGAGGCCAAACCAGGGCAATACTTAAAAGGCCCAATCAATTCAAACTATTTCAACCCAATACCAGCAACATTACCATAACTAACATATCAGCATTGATCAACAGTTGCATTACCAGTATACACTGCACATGCCCAAACCTTAAAAGTAGGTCATGACTTTATCAAGGTTGAGAGTTCAAAACCTCTAGAAACTTCTCACCTCTAGTCATATGGCGCATGTGTGGACTTCACTGTTCTCCATGGCAAGTGCCCCCAGGTCCTACCAGTACCAGGCACAGTCCTATGGACTCAAATTGTGGCCATGTAGGCCTTGACTGTGTCAAGGGGGTCTCTGTTTTCAGGGCCCCTGGCCTTTGCAGAGTTCAACTTCTGCCCCTGCAGTCCCCTCCCTTCCCCTTAGCTTCAGTCTTCCTAGCCCGCCGGGTCCTTGCCCCTGGCCAGACCACTTTCTCCCTTTAATACTGAACCCCTTGGCCCCACTTCTCTGTCTCTCTCCTCTGTTTAGCTTTAGTCCCATGCAACCTCCTGGGTCCCTGACCCTAGCAGGATGCTTCTGGACTTTTGCCTCTCTCTCTATCTACACCCACTTCAGCCCCACACCACCCCCTTGGGTCCCAGACCCTTGCCGGGCTCTTTCCCCAGCCCTTAGTCGCTCCTACCACAAGGTGCATCCCAGGTACCCTGCCTGTGGCTTCCCAGCTATCTCATTGCTTGTCTGGCTATAAACAACTGAACAGTACTTCTCTTGAGGAGGAATGCCATAACTTCTTCCTCCTTCAGAGTCATGGAAGGATAGAAAATTAAGGTTAGAAGGGGCTTCAGGAGGTCAACCAATCCAACCCCCTGCTCAAAGCAGGACCATCCCCAAATATATCATCCTGGCCAAGGCTTTGTCTAGCTGGGTCTTAACAACCTCCAAGGATGGAGATTCCACAGCCTCCCTGGGTAGCCTGTTTCAGTGCTTTTCTACCCTCTTTGTGATTTTCTTTGTCTTAACACCTAACCTAAACTTCCCTTGCTGTAACTTGAGAACAATGATTCTTGTTCAGTCATCTACCACACCTGAGAACAATCTAACTCCATCCCCTTTGTAAATGCCCTGGGCTAGGCTTATATAGCCCTTTGTCCACCCCCTTCTGGTCACCTGCCTGCTGGTCTTTAGGGTCGGGTTCCGGGGTTTCCTCTTCCACCCTGATTGCCAAGCTAATTGCTTTGGCCTGCCACTTCACCTCCCATCACTTGCTGCCTATCTCCTCAGCAACAGAGCAACTGCCCTACAGCTAACCTTTTTGTGGTGTTGCACTCCCACACTTCCAGTAGCAGAGGTGGGGGTCTCCCTTTACAAACCTCTAGAAAAGACGTGATGTCGTGAGCAAGATAACAGTGCAGAGAATGAAATGGACAGGACGTATTGTGAGAACCAAGGAGAGACAGCATGTAAGGCAGATTTTGGAACCTCAGATGGAAAGTATCGGACCTCAAGGTAGAGGAAGGCAATAGCAGGAAGATAACATAAAAACTGTCCTGGAAAGGATAGGCAAGGATGCAACAAGATGGAAGCACAGGGCGTAAGATAAAAGGAGATGGAAGGCTGTACTTAAACTGGTTATATATATGCCCTGTGAGACAGAGAGAGAGAACTCATGTCTGGGAGGCTCCCAGGTGGGAGCAGAATTTGAGGGGATACTGGATGCTGCAGCTTGAGCCCCAACCCAGTCCCAATACACAGAGGGGCCCAGAGATGAAGGGGGTAGTTGGTGCCCTCTGGCTGCTGCTGACTGCCACCCTCCTTGTGGTGCTGCTGGGGTGTCTGATGCCCCAGCGTGCCAGGCTTGGTATCTTCAAGGACCTAATCTGCTACTAGAACACCAAGAACGGCTGCAGGTGGCACCTGGCCTGGCTGTGCCTCTTCAATGTGCCCAAGTTAAGTGGCTGTGGGGAAGCAGAGAACCCTGTCAGCACAGATCCCCTGCACCTTCCTTGCAGCACAGGTCTTGGCAGTCTCCATCTGTGCCTACTATGGGGCTGTGACTGGGCCCTGGGCGGGGGAGGCAGTCACTGCCCCTGTGCTATGTGTGTGGGCCCTGTAGGCTGTGGCCAGCTCTCAGCGCTGTCAGACCAGCAGGGCAGAAGAGGCCTGTCTGGTCTCTCTGGGATTGGCTTTGATTTAATCAGTACCAGTTTTTTTCTGTCTGTCTCCTAGTTCTGTGCCTTCGGGGATGTACATGTTCCCTCCTAAGAGCTGAAAGCATTCATCATAGTTGCTGTCTGTGGGTGGGTGGGTGGCAGTTCAGAGGTGCCAAAGGTGTAACAGGAAACAGGTACTGCTTGGCCCTGTACATCCAGGCCCTTGGCTCTGGGAGTGAGGTCTTTAAGAATGTCACTAAGTGGTTTAAGGTTCACAATGAAACCTTCTGTTAGGGGCATCGACTGTAAAGCATCAGACTGAAAAACGCAGTAGAGATTTTTCTCCTGCTGAATGAAAAGGCACACTGCAGACCATTGGCAATGCATATGGGGTGCACGTGTGTGCACGTGCACCCTGAGTGTGGTGGTTCGCCCCCTACAGGCGGTTGCCACTTGCCCCCCCCCACCCTCACCACTGATACCGTCATCACATCGCTTCAGTATTCCTAAGTACTGGCCAAGACAATTCCACCACCTTGAACATAGATGTTCAAAAGGCACCAGACCGCCAAAGGTTAGTGCTGACTTACAGTTAAGGAGCACTTGGAAGGGCTGGATGGGTACAAGTCAGCAGGTCTGGATAACCTCCATCCATGGGTGCTCAAGGAATTGGCCAGTGTCATAGCTGAGCTGCTGGCACAGCTGTTCGAGTATTCATGGTGCTCCGGCCAAGTCTCTGAGGACTGAAAAAAGGCCGACATGGTGCCCATTTTTAAGAAGGGGAGAAGGGATGAGCCGGGTAACTTTAGGCCAGTCAGTTTTACTTCTATCCTTGGGAAAATACTGGAAAAAATCATCGAAGAGCATATTTGTGAAGGCCCAGAAGGGGAAACGATGCTGAAAGGAAACCAGCACGGGTTCGTCACAGGTAGATCCTGCCTGACAAACCTTATAGCATTTTATGACAAGGTCACACACTGCCTTGACACAGGAGCTGAGGCCAATGTCATCTACCTGGACTTTAAGAAGGCCTTCAACACAGTTTCGCATCCTATTCTCATAGGGAACCTAATGGGCTGTGGAGTGGATGCTTACACAGTCAGGTGGGTGGCTAACTGGCTTATGGACCACACCCAGAGCGTGGTGGTGGATGGGTCGTTCTCGGCCTGGAAGGAGGTGGGCAGTGTGGTCCCACAGGGTTTGGTCCTTGGACCGGTGTTATTTAATATCTTCATCAGCGATTTGAACAAGGGAGTGGAGAGCACCCTCTCCAAGTCTGCAGATGATACCAAGTTATGGGGCAAAATTCACATCGGAGGGCAGGGAGCAGATGCAGGCCGATCTGAGCAGGTTGGATCAATGGGCAGAATGAAACAGGATGCAATTCAACAAAGATAAATGTAAGGTACTCCACCTAGGGAGGAGGAATCCCCAGCACATCTATAAGTTGGGAGAAGACCTCCTCAGCAGCTCAGCAGCTGAGAGGGATCTTGGAGTCATAGCTGACTTCAAGATGAACATGAGCTGGCAGTGTAACAAGGCCATCAACAAGGCCAATCGCACCTTGTCATGCATTAGCATTTGCATGACCAACAGATCGAGGGAGGTGATGCTCCCCCTCTATGCGGCATTGGTCAGGCTGCAGTTGGAGTACTGTGCCCAGTTTTGGGTGCCGCACTTCAAGAGGGACACGGAGAATCTGGAGAGGGTGCAGAGGAGGGCCACTCGCATGATTAGTGACCTCCGTGCAAGACCCTACGAGGGAAGTGTCATAACCCAATGATTTTCAGTGCCTTGGCACATTGGAATTTTCCCGCCACATGGAGCTTTCTTTGCACGGTGGATTTCTCAGCTGCAGAGAGAAACCCCCGGTGCAAAAGAGTTCCCGCCACACGTATGCAAATTAGTGTCCCACTATGGGTCAATTCTAAATTATTCCTACCTGGCGGCTAGCGATTGGTTTGCTAGCCGTATAAAAGGTTAGAGCAGTTTCCGCCCAAGTTGGAGGACTCCACAACCATCTCGTGGGGAACTCTAAGCGCGCTGTGGAGCCTAGCAAATTCCGCGTGTGTCTTGGAGCCTCTTGTCGGGACTGAGGGTCGATCTGAGGCTATGGCCAGTAGCCCGGACCGTCAGCTGGGGTTTTTCCACGACGGAGTAGAGTTAGGCACAGAAGCGTATTGGTTTTACAAAGAAAGCTTTACTTACACTGCCGATGGTCACAGTGCAGGAAGGAAACTTGCTTGAGTTGCAGTTGCACACAAACAAACACAA
>NW_005841920.1:3647188-3647663 GCF_000455745.1 Alligator sinensis
CGCAGCCGTTCAGGCGGCTAAAGATGCGGCTGTGAGAGAGGATCCTGAGATGCCATTTCAAGATGGCGCCGAACAAGAAGGGAGCCACGCGGAGGACCCGGAAAAGACGGGCGGAGCTTCAAAAGAACAAGCCAGAATCCGTCCAGTGGTCCTGCCCACTGAAGTGACGTCGTTTCTGGCGGCCCAGCCTTCTTGCCATGGGGAGGGAGCATTGAGCGGAGAAGAGCATCCGCCCCTCCTACCAGAAGCAGTAATGGCTCTAGCAGCAGTTTGCCCTGTGACAACGACCTGCCAGGCAACTGATCCATGGAGTGCAGCTTGTGCCACCACCTATCGTGCTCGTACTCGGACTGAGTTGCAGGAACTGTACGAGGAGTCAAAGGTCAAGCCTGAAGAGACCCTAGCCGTGTGGTTGGGACGCCTAGTTGTGGAGTTTGGGTCCGACTTGCTGGACTTGGAAGAAGCAAGTTTCCTG
>NW_005841920.1:3648184-3648974 GCF_000455745.1 Alligator sinensis
AAGAGCGGATCATGTTTGGATTCCTCCTAAACCATTCTGGGCTCACTAAACGACAACTCCGAATCCTGGGAGACGCAGGCCAATGGCAACTGGCCTATGAACTAGGTTTTCAGTATTCAGAAAAGCCAGACGATGACTCCTCGACGTTGTCATTGACGTTTTCATCTTGCTGAACGTGGATAAAACCCCGCGGCGTTTGCCATCTACTTCCGCGTTGGTTGTATCCACGAGCGTGCGAGAGAAAAATCGTCCAAAGCGGAGCCGTGCTTGAGCACCTGTATTGTGTGCTGTGGAAAAAGCGGGAAGTGGCGGCAAATCTCGCTGACTGCCCTATCGCGCGCAGTTCCACGTAAATATTGTAATATAGGTCAATTTATCGTTTTGAGGATTTTTCTTTTCACAGGTTCAGGACTCAAAGTGCGTGGTGGAGGGAAGTCCCGAGAGAGAGAAAGAGAACATCATTGGAGAAGTGAGGGCTTGACTTGTGACTTCTCCATGACACCTACTGAAGTCCTGATAGTTGAATTTTTTGTTATGAATATAATTATGTGCCTGTGTGTTGGGGCCGGCTATTATTTGATTCGATCCTTAGAGGACGAACTTATTTTGTTGTCTGAATTTGTGTTTAATTGCTTAACTTATGAACCAGCCGAGAGAGCTCGTAGCGACTCACATGATGCGCATATGGTTTAAATTCCAGCTGTGCCATCGGCAAGGGGGCATGTCATAACCCAATGATTTTTAGTGCCTCGGCACATTGGAATTTTCCCGCCACATGGAGCTTTCTTTG
>NW_005841920.1:3649368-3652295 GCF_000455745.1 Alligator sinensis
ATTCAAGCAAGTTTTCTTCCTGCACTGTGACCATCGGCAGTGTAAGTAAAGCTTTCTTTATACAACCAATACGCTTCCGTGCCTAACTCTATTCCATCGTGCAAAATACCCACCTGACGGTCCGGGCTACTGGCCATAGCCTTAGACCGCCCTCGGCTGCCACAGGAAGGTTGAGGAATCTGGATCTCTTCAGCCTTCACAAGAGACGGCTGAGGGAGCCTATAAATTGTAGCTGCCTATAAGTTTATCAAGGGGGGACAACAGGGAATTGGAGAAGCACTATTTACCAGAATGCCCCTAGGAGTACCTAGGAATAACAGATACAAACTAGTGGAGAGTTGATTCAGGTTAAACATTAGGAAGAAATTTTGTACAGTAAGGGTGGCCAGAATCTGGAATGGGCTTGCAAGAGAGGTGGTACTATCACCTAACTTGGAGGTCTTCAAGAGGAGGCTTGATAGTCACCTGACTGGGGTCATCTGACCTCGGTCCTCTTTACTGCGGGGCAGGGGGGTCGGACACGATGATTCTTTGTGGTCCCTTTCAACTCTACAATCTATGAATCTATGTACGGCTGCACACATGACGCTGGGTCGCCTGCCCAGGGGAGGGGGAGAGGGAGGCTTGCATGCCCCAGAGCACAGCTCCGTGGCCAACTCTGCAGCTGTGGCAAGGGATGGTGGCACCGGGTGGGGGGGGGGCGGAGGCTCACACATAGCGGTCACTGCTGCTTACCTGGAGGGCTGTGATGGCTGGTGCCCTCTAAAACCCCCCCCCCTCCCCCGGCCGTGGGAAACCTGGTTATGAGTCTGCATTTTAGGTCACCAGGATGTTCAAGGGCTTCTAACCTGATGTTCCCAATAACCAGGGTGGGATTAACCCTTTGGAGGTTAACCCTAGGCAAACAAACTTGTGGGCCCCCAGCTGAAGATGAAATTTTGTATTACTTTTTTTCACTCAGTAGTAATTCTAACATGCAAAATAAGCACAACTGGCCCCCTCCTTCGCATAAGGCCCTAGGCATGTGCCTAGTTTGCTTATTAATCCAGCTCTGCTGATAATGGCTTTCAGGCTGACTCGGAAAAGATTTGTGTGGGTGAAGGAATCAGCATGTGCATTATTATTGGCTCCTTTATGACTTTTCCCGTGGCCAGGGAAGTGGGTTTGCCAGTGACTGTGGGCAGGGCTGGTCCGAGGGTAATTGGCGCCCGAGGTGAACTGTGCACCTCGGCACCCCCACCACTTCCAATATAGAGGAAAAGGCAGGAGTCGCGATTCTGGTGATCTTTCCTCTGAGATCTTTTCAGAGGTCTTTCTCCTCTTACCGAAACAAAGGTTTTAAGCCTAGGTGGAGCTGTGGCCGGCCACAGCTGTCATTTAGAATGATGTTCCTGTTATTTTGTTCTGCATATAATTTCGGTGTCCGCCAAATATTGGCGCCCTAGGCGTTGGACCTGCCCTTACAGCGGGTGAGTTTCCACCTCAGACATGTCACGTGTGATCTCGGCTGCTCACGAGGGCAGGAGAATACATGGCCCCTCTTTCTTCCCCTCCCCCGCCATCTCTGAAAAGCCCCGGGCAGCCCCACCCCGGGCAGGGCAGGTCGGTCCGGGCGGGGGGAGGTCCTCTCCCGGCGGGCGGGGCCGGGCGCGGTCTCCCCCTCCCCCGGGCAGGCGGCCGGGCATCACGTGTGCGGCCCACACATGGCGGGCACCACCACACTGCGCCCCTCAACCCCCAACCAACTTCCCCAGCCCTGCTCCACAGCCCCACTTACCTCCAATGCTCCAGGGGCGACCGTGAGCCTGAGCCCAGCCTTGGCTGCCTCAGAGGCTCCGGCCCCGCCCTGCCCCCTCTCTCTCCCCCGCTGGGCAAGGCTGCGGGTTTCCTGCCCTTTCTGCAATTGGCTCTTGCAGGCTGGAGCTGTGCCAGCCTGCAAGAGCTCTTTGCAAAAGTGGAGAATCCAAGGATTTCTCTGCTAAAAAAAGAAATCCACGTTTTCTCTGATAAAAAACAGGGAATCTGTGGTTTTCTCCATTTTTCCGTGGGAAACCTGGTTATGAGTCTGCATTTTAGGTCACCAGGATGTTCAAGGGCTTCTAACCTGATGTTCCCAATAACCAGGGTGGGATTAACCCTTTGGAGGTTAACCCTAGGCAAACAAACTTGTGGGCCCCCAGCTGAAGATGAAATTTTGTATTACTTTTTTTCACTCAGTAGTAATTCTAACATGCAAAATAAGCACAACTGGCCCCCTCCTTCGCATAAGGCCCTAGGCATGTGCCTAGTTTGCTTATTAATCCAGCTCTGCTGATAATGGCTTTCAGGCTGACTCGGAAAAGATTTGTGTGGGTGAAGGAATCAGCATGTGCATTATTATTGGCTCCTTTATGACTTTTCCCGTGGCCAGGGAAGTGGGTTTGCCAGTGACTGTGGGCAGGGCTGGTCCGAGGGTAATTGGCGCCCGAGGTGAACTGTGCACCTCGGCACCCCCATCACTTCCAATATAGAGGAAAAGGCAGGAGTCGCGATTCTGGTGATCTTTCCTCTGAGATCTTTTCAGAGGTCTTTCTCCTCTTACCGAAACAAAGGTTTTAAGCCTAGGTGGAGCTGTGGCCGGCCACAGCTGTCATTTAGAATGATGTTCCTGTTATTTTGTTCTGCATATAATTTCGGTGTCCGCCAAATATTGGCGCCCTAGGCGTTGGACCTGCCCTTACAGCGGGTGAGTTTCCACCTCAGACATGTCACGTGTGATCTCGGCTGCTCACGAGGGCAGGAGAATACATGGCCCCTCTTTCTTCCCCTCCCCCGCCATCTCTGAAAAGCCCCGGGCAGCCCCACCCCGGGCAGGGCAGGTCGGTCCGGGCGGGGGGAGGTCCTCTCCCGGCGGGCGGGGCCGGGCGCGGTACTAGGTGCTGCAGCCG
>NW_005841920.1:3652732-3655386 GCF_000455745.1 Alligator sinensis
GCTGCTGCTTTCCCCGCTGTGCCGAGGGCGGGAGATGCTTCGGAGCTGCTGCTGAGCCAGTGGCGCGGGGCTGGGCGGAGCGGGGCACGGCCGCCCCGGGGAGTTGGGGGGGTCCCCGCACGGCCTGTCCCGGGAGCAGGCCCGGTGCCGCCCGCAGGAGCAGCCCGGGGACAGCGGGGAAAGCAGCGTCGCGGGGGAGGGAGTGGACGGGACGTGTCTCTGAGCAGGGAGGGGAAGTGGGGAGTCTCTCCCACTCTGGGGACCAGTCCCCAGCAGCTTCAGCAGCACAGTCCAGTCCAAAAGGGGGCAGAGGGAGGCTTTTCGACTGACCACCACACCCGGTCTGGATCCACCACGACTACCACATTGCATTAACATTAGTCTGAGACTGCTGTTCCTAACATTAGGCTGCTGTTCCTAGCCGTGCAGATGAACAGTTGCCAGACCACAAAATCATAGTGAGAACCAGGTCTCTAGCAGCACCCCCTGGGAGTGTTTGTGCTGTTTCTGCCCCGCCCTTTACTTGACTTAGTTTGTGAACCACAGTGATCTTGGCGAATGAGGGAGAGTGAATGGCTTGGGGTCAGGATACAAGTGGTACTGGACAGCAGTCGACTGTACTGTTGCATTAATTCATTGGTGCCTTGGCCTTGAGTTTTGGTGGCTTGAGTGTTGAAACCCTAGGGAACTGAGGGCTTTGTAGAGGTTGGCCAGTTTTGATTTCTCATTTCTCTGTTAGAAAAGACGGGAAGTTCTGATCCTTGCCTGGATGAGATGGTGATCACTTTATGGTACTGGTAGGTTGGTGACCTCTCCAGTTCTAGATTGAAGATATAATCCAAGTGTATTTAGCTAGGTGGATTCAGAAACTCCCTTGGAGAATCCTGGACTTTCCATATAAGCTAAAATACTAGATCAAGTGGTAATAAAGCACTGAAATTGTATATAGGCAGGTTGTGTTCACTGAGGACAAGAAATTTGGGGGATTCTGTGCTAGGCAACAGGTCTCTAGAATTCTTCCATCTAGAGGTCCTTCTGTCACTAGTAGCCCTAGGTCCTATTTTACCTTTGCCTCCATATTGTGTAAACAAAAGAAGTCAAAGGTCCGTGAGACTTGTATTGTTCAGGCATGCTGGTTTGTGAGGCCAGTGACACACCACAAAGTGATGTGGCTACTAGCATCATATCCAGCTACCTCTGATTTCTCAGCCCAAATGAGTACCCATTTATAGCTAGGTCTGGAGGGACTGGAACTACTTCTTCAGAAGCAGTGCTCATTATACAAGTGGCAGTCCCTCCAGACTCATGAGTCATGACAGACATCACTTCAGTTGTAAATGGGCACCTGTTTGTCCTGGGGAAATCGGAGGCAAAGAACTGCCATCTATCTTGAAGTGGCTTTTATTGTCCTGATACCTGCACAATTTGTACATTATTGGCTTTCCTCCTCCAGCTATTCTGGGAAGTAAAAGTCCATTTCTATAGGTTGGGACCAGGTGTACAGAGAAATCAAATGATTTGCCCCACCTGCAAGGAGGAATTAAATGCCATGGGCATGTCACGATGAGCGTGCACATGCAGGGGCATGCATTTCTTGTGGGGCAAATAGCAGTGGCATATATTTGTGCCACTGCTATTTGTCTCGGGGCATGCTCCTGCATAAGTGCTCTGGCGCATAGTAAATTGACCCAGGTGGGGTAGGGGAGGCTGGGGCCAGCACCTGTAGCCAGCAGCTTTACCTGAGGTCCTGGAGGCTTCTCAGGGCATCAGCAGAACAAAGACAGCGGCTTAAAGTCTGTCTGGTAGCCAGTGTGGCTCTGGCTGACCAAACTTTGATTCTGGTGGTGCACATTGCTGCCACGTATGCTGCACCCCCCCCACCCTTCCTTTTTACACCGGAATCTCCCAGTGCATGGGTACACATATAGCATGCGCAGTTTACAGTGCTCTCAGATGGGTTTGAAGCACTGCAAATTGCACATGTGTGCTTGTTGGGATGTGCCCCCTATGTCGTTTCCATTGCATGATCCTTCCAATAAGGCCGGAGCAGGGGATTGGACATGTGGATTCCTGTTTTCTGTTCCCAGATACATATTTCTATATCTATCTATAGCTATCTAACTATAGATATAGATATCTAACTGTACTAAAAGGAGTATTGTGAGGCTTTCCATCTATATCACTCGTTATTCAGGCTGCTGCCCACAGGAGACTGAACCAGTGAACTTGCCCTAAAATATTTTTCCTGATTCATTGTGGAAATGAGGTTTACACATCACTGGGCATAGGACAAGCTTAGCTCCAAGCCTTTGGCAAATCTTCTGTCATATGTGCAGAATATGGGCGATTCGGGATGTTGCTACTAACATGCGTTAAAGGAGGCTCCACAGCACTGAGAAGAAAATATGCAAGTTTGGACTAACAAGTTTAAAAGTGTTTTGCCTAACTGTCCTATGGAATTCTGCTGAGCATATCCGGTGGAGAACATCCACTATCTTGCTTTAGTATTCCCCTTACAAACTTTCCATCATTGAAGCCTCACAATGGCTATGATCAGGTGTTTGACTTTGTTTCTACCAGTAAGAATTTATCTGAAAGTACTGAGAATTTATCTGAAATTCTTACTGGTAGAAAAATATCCTGGGAGCAGGAAT
>NW_005841920.1:3655417-3665060 GCF_000455745.1 Alligator sinensis
CAGCCCTGTTGCTGGAAAGCTACACAGGTGAGCTCTCCAGCCAAGGAGCACTAGAGGGCTGTTCTTTGGATTGCCCTGCCCTTAGGGGAGCCCATTACTTGACAGCACATCCCCTCCCCTGCCTGGGAAGGGGGGGTGATGGGCTGCACACAGAGTGATTTAAAGCTGGAGGCACAGGGAAGCAGTCAGGGAGAGCTTCTTTGACCCAGGTTCCCAGCTTTTAAATCATGGTGTGTGGCCAGCTGGGCAAAACATGGCAATTAAAGCCTGCTGGACTGGGAACCAGAAGTGCAGAGCAGACAGCTGTTCCACTCCTCTCCCAGACCAAACTGGGTGGGGAGTGGAGCAAGCATACAGGTGTTCATTCTTGCAAGTGAAACCCTCACAAGGGAGATTGGATGCCAGCCTGGAATATCTTTGTCCCCAGGGGGTGGGACATGTTTCTTCTGGGAGGAATTGAATGTATGCTTATATGCTCCCACTTCCTACTGGAAGAGCAGCTATTCTCCCAGTAGAAATGTAATACCTATATGTGGCCAACGAGTCAGCTGCTCAGACCTGATTAAAATTAATTTTGACCTGAAGATAGGTTAAGCAGGAGCTGCCTTTCTAACAGGCATTGCAGTTTGGATTCCATTTGGTTAAGCTGAAAGTGCTATTTTATTTTGACAAGTTACATTAGCAAATGCTTTTGCAGCTGTTTTATTTGCTCAGAGACTGCACTGAGAGGGTGACATTAATCCAATACCTGATAGGACTGTCAGCTGTAAGCTCACAAAGGGTTTCAGTCCATACAGTGAGGCTCATAGCAATACAGTTAAACCTACTAGCAGAGAAGCTATTAGATCAGCATCCTGCAATGTCCACACTCTCTCTCTCTCCCTCTCCCTCTCTCTCTCTCTCTCTCAGTGGCTGATACCCTGCTCTCAGATCTAGTGTCAGCACTAGATGCGAGTCCAGCACTCTTGCAAGATATATGAACTAATAGACCCACTGTCCATCCGGAAATATTAATCTTGCCACCTGAGAACTGTCAACATGACAAAACATTCCCATTTTAACTGGCTGGGAGTAACTTGTTCCTGTTGCCACTGCTAGTTGTCTCTGGGCATGCCCCTGCACACACACTGTGGCGCATGTCAAATTGCCCTGGGTTGCGTAGGGGAGGCTGGGGCCAGCACCTTTACCTGGGGGCCTCCTGGGACTGCAGCTGCAGTGATCCAGGCATGCAAAGCTTGACCAGCAGCTGGAGCATGGCTCTGGCTGCCCAGGCTCTGGTTTTGGGTGGCACAGGCTGCAGCCATGTGGGCTCTCCACTTTTTTTAGTGCAACTTTTTTGACACAAGGATTTGGGGCTGGACCTGATGATCTGACGAAGTCCCTTCCAGCCCTAACGTCTATGAATTCTAATGTCTATGGAATCTCCTGGTGTAAAAAAAAAAAATGCCGCACTGCAAAGTAGCAGTATGATGAATGCGTGCATGTGCAGCATGTGTGGTTTGTGTCTCCGCAGGTGTGTTTGCAGCGCTGCAAACCATGCGTATGTGCTCGGGACACGCCCACAGTTTTGTATTAGGCTATAGTGGACATCTTGTAATTCCAGTTCCATAAACTGGGACTTGGACCCTAGATCATTTGAGGCTGAGTCAAATTAGAATGAACCCTTTCCCCTGAGATCCTTGAACTGAATTCCAGCATTGAAGAAAGGAGTGTTATGAAGAACCCTGCTAATGCTGCTGCTTCTTCTTTCTACAGGTGGTTTACTCACTTCTGTGTGGTTTCTGTGACCTGGAATGGCTTTTTGCTGCTCCTTCTTATTCAAGCTCTGTTCCTAGAAAGGCCTTTCCCAGTTTGGCTTCAGGATCTGCTCAGCATTCTCAGTGGGTCTTCACAGAACCAGGGCAAGTAGTCCAAACATGCTTAATAGTGCTTGGAAAGCAGAACCTCTCTACTTTCCTGCTATGTTGTTACTTTTGGAGACTGTATCAGCTACTCATCCCTGAGTGTTTCTTTTTTTATAATGTATAAACTAGGTTCCAAGTGGTTTTGCTACGATTCAGAATAAAACTATTTATACTTCTTAAGAAAAAGTTTACTGGCGATGGTACCTTCCTGTAAAGTCTTTTGCTTTCAATCAGATACTTTTACTCTTTTGGTGCTGTCAGCAGCATGTGCCCTCATACACATGCATGTTTTCCCTTTCCCTGGAAGTATACTCACTTCAGGGCAAAGATTTTCTATCATCAGAGGAAAAAGTTGGTCCTTGGGTGAGCAGGTACAGATCTAACTCACTAACCAAACCTTCCATATATAACATCAGGGCTGTCCAACTGGTAGCCCATGGGCTGAATGAAGCCTGCAAAAGGTTGAATTGCAGCCCTGGGGCTTGCTAATACAACTTTGCAATCCCAGGGATGAAGAACACTGGCACCACACTACTTCTCCCGCTGCCAAATTTGGGTTTTTTAGTCACCTCTAGTGACTCAAATTAGTGGCTGGAGAAACTGGGGGGGCAGAGGGGGGGGCGGTGAGTGGTGGCAGTTTTCACCCCTTGGGTTCTGGAGCCATGACAACAGATCTCCATAAGCCACACTGACAAGACACTGCTGCCCCATTGTTCGGGGTGGGTCATCTGGCCACTTAGAAGCCTGAGGGGCCACATCCAGCCTGTGAGACCAAATAGGGTGGATAGTCCAGTGTTAGAGGTTAAGGGTTATATCAGGTTTACCCATTTTTGCAAGTGGCTCCTGGTTAGTGCCTGCCGCTTCTCCTTATACTCCTGCTGCTTGAAACTGCATAGGTGTTGACTTCATTGTTTTGCTACAGAGAGAATACTGCAGGGACTTGTAGACAAAAGAGCCATTGGCTTGAGGGAATGGAGCAGAAGGAATGTTCTTTCCTTTGCAAGAAACTACCTGTTGTTTATACATGGAATACTGTTATAATAAAGTATTTGTTCATCAGGTCTCCCCAAGTCTCCTCCCAGATCCTGCTCTCACTCCAGAAGGAAGGACAGGATCTGAAAACATAAACTTAATTTCAAATTGGGCTAGTGAGGAAATATTGTATTTGAACATTTCTAAATAAGGATCCACTTCATTTACAAATTTCATAAATTTGGAAGGGCTGTGAACACAGAATTTCATGATATTCATACCTTGTGTCTCAACCTCCAGGAGAATATTAAAACCATTGGCAGATTGGAAAACTGGAGGCACAGCAAAGTAGCCTTGTTGAGGGTCACACAGTGAGCTAATGGCAGGGCTGGGAGATCCCAAGTCTCCAGCTGAAATCATCGCGCTGCAGTCCATTTCTAGAAGTAAACATTTCTTTATTTAAACAGAAAAATGTAATTGAAGGGCTGTCTGGATGGCTTCCTAAACCAATCCCTTAGTTAAACTGATTGCAAAGTGATGTGCAAAGCAAAAAAATATGTCCTTTAAAACTGGTTTTAGGATTTACAAAAGGTTTCAAGAAAATTAGAATGTATTAGGTTCTTTATTCTGTTTTTTTCACAATTTAAAGAGTTGGACTTCCTTTTATTTTCGCTTAGCATTACCATGGAGGACATGAGCCTCTTATAGGTGTGCAGCTCTGTTCTGACTAAGGAAATTTCAAAGCAGATAGATTTCACTTATTTATTTTTTTTAAATCACAAAACTGGACTTAATATATTCAAATTAAATACATTTTCTTTAACCCCTCTTTTAAAATAATAACTTTGAAATCATGTAGGTCTACGTTAAAGTCTCAACTTATAATAGTGTATTAAAACAACTTTGAAAAAAATGCAGAGTTTCAGTAAACTTTCTGTTAAATTCTGTGCATTAAAGAGAATGAATTTTTGTGTTACAGGATCAGGAAGAAAACTTTTTAAAACTGAGTTGAACTCAAGCTTTATAACGATATAACAGTATTATGTGCTGCAATAAGCAAGTTATTTATATTATCTTCAGTATTTATGTTAAAATAAATGATGATATGAACATATACTTTTTCTCTCAATGCAAATACTTGGGTTTTGTTGTGCACAAAACCTGTTTTGACATAATTATCATCTTTCAAATTATTGTGTGTATTTAGCAGATAGAGAAAGGTTTCTTTGTTTGGACCACCTTTTTCAAAGTCATAGACTGGGAACCCATAATAGGATGGTCTAGCTGTTTAAGGGAGGCAGACAGCTCTGGAGTAGGAGTCTCATTGTGGGTGATTAGCTGCCAGTTAAAGGCCCTAAGGAAGAAAGAGCAAGCAGCTGAGCTTGGAAGGAACAGTTAGCTGGAAGCGCTGGTCTGCTTACAGAACTGCAGAAAGAAAATATGCTTTCCCTTTCCAGTTTGAATAAAAGAAATGCAGGCTTGGGGAACAGGGTGAGATTTGTTCCTACAAGAAATGTGAAGGATTTGGGGCCTAAAAATGCTGAGAGATGCTAGGTAGGGATTTAAAAAAACATGTAAGTGTTACGAAGAGAGAAAGAGAGCTTAGTCTGTCACTTATGCTTGATTACAGGTGACGAATGCCTGTCTGTTCTCTTGGTTCTCCTGCCGCTATGGCTGCACAGTCTTCAAAGACTCACGGAGTGCCTCTGCATCAGTGTATTCTCCAATAACGTCATTTATATTTCATATTACTGCCTTGGACTTGTTTACTATATTGCCATTGGCTTAACTGTGCTATCTCAAGTGCCAGTCAATGTCAGAAATGGTGAGTACCTCTTTGGTGGTACTGAAATTGCATTTTTTAAATGTGGTTCTACTTTTACAGGATTTGATCATTTGCTTGCAGTATGTGTGCATAACTGATTGTGTGCCAAATACTTTATTTTTGCCTAGAGAAGACAGTTGTACCTAACTGGTGTAAGAGAAGGTATTTGAAATGGGTAAAACTGCTTGTTGGCATTAGAATGTGTCATTTTATCAGGCCGCCAATGCCTGACCTGGCCTGTCAGTGATCACTCCTATATTTGCACATAGACCAGAGATAAGTGTATGTATTAGTTTTCATACAGCTGGTTGCTATTGTTCCCTGAAAGTTATCTCATCCCGTAAGCTTTCAGGACTGGTATATCACAATTTTGCTATTGAGATGCTTCAGCCTTATGAAGGAGCCCCCAGTTGATGCTAGCTCAGCAAAGATGCATATTTCCCTGGCTAGATGGCTACTGTGAGCTGAAGTTTTTTCTTTTGCTGGGGACATTGCTTTAAGCACAAGCCTGACAGACCCTGTTGACCAACTTCTTTGTCTATCCGCTGTGTACTTTCCAGGTAGCTAGCTACCCATTTCAGGTTGTGTCCTTTCAATCTAATATTTGAACTAATTCCATCTCCATTAATACACCAGAACTCTGAATTATGTGACCAATTTCTGCTAGCACTTTTCAATAAGTTCCGCAGCAGAGGTACCATTTGATGGGCCACACAGGTGTCTCCTGGACCGAAACGCTCAAAATGTCTGCTCTGCCTTCCCCATAGCTAAGTTTTTTCCAAAGCAGTCTGTACTAGATACAGAACTCTTTTGCCTTTTAAACCAATTGGGATGATCTCTGGAGTATCTTTTGCTCTCCACACTTTTTTTTTTACACCACTCTTGAAACTTTTTTCAGTGAAGATGTAGCTTTTTCTAGGCAGTTCTAGGTTGGCTTATTTTCTGCCTTCCTAATCTTAAAACTTCACAGAGATAGTGCACAGGTTTGTGTACCAGTCCCCATGCAGTGAAAACTGTCTTGCAGGCCAGAGTTGTCTATATTCTAGCAGTTTTCTTTATTACGCATGTAAACAAAACCAGTGCTATTCAGTAACAGTATTCTGACCTGAGCTGTGGCACTGTCTTTTACCATGATAAAATGCTTTTGTTTATAAATACTGTTACTGTGAAAAACTGGTTAAAATACAGACTTCTTGATCACCTTCCTTGTAATGTGTTTCATCTCTTATTTCTAATGAAATCATCAACTGCAGGAGTAAAGTTGATATAACTTGCAGAACTCAACTTGGCAACTGCAGATGAAGGCAATGGCAGTCCCATGTTGAGGTATGGTTCGTAGTGTGCACAAGCAAGGTTTAAAAGCACAGTTCAGGAAATTCAGGTAGAGGACAGTACCCTGGGACAAGCTCTTGGGATAAGAAAAGGTGTAAGTATAGTGCTTTGAGGAGGTGATGTAGGGATTAATGTATTTTCTCTGTCTAGTCTTGTATTCATCAGGGAAAAGCTTGTTGATGCAAATCAGCTGGTATCACATCCTGGGAATTACAATGTACATTTGGGCTTTGGTTCATCAACACAGATGTCATGTGATTCTAGGTAATCTTCGAAAAAGTAAATCAGGTGAGATGTTTCTGTTCTGGGAACTGTTTATGCTTTCTGTTTTTTCCCACCCCCCATTAGAAATGTATGTCACAGTGAATGTTAATATTGTCCCATACACACAGTGAGGGAATGTGTATAAGACTTTCCAGTGAGTGAGCCTGGAATAGATTTTTAGGTTATTGTACCCAGTTAATTGCAGCATGCAAAGTTTAAAACCTAGCCTCCCAGAACAAAATAAATAATGCTTGCATGGAAACCATATTTTGTGTCTTCAAAATGTATTGTGAACATTTAACTAATCAGTGTAATTCCCTGATAAGTATGTATTATCTTAATTTACAAATGTGGAGACTGAAAGAGGTTTTTATAGTGCAAGGCCACTGAGTAAGAAACTTCCTGAAGCCAAAATGAAAATTGTCCATGCCTGTGCTTACTATACAGATGGTTTTTCAATTTGTCCTTTCACTACATTGGGAGCAAAGTGTTTTAAGGCCAACATTTTTAAATATAGCTAGCTAAATATTGGCTGATTTAACTGTACTGAGGCACTTTACTTTCGGAAGTGGTAAGCACCTGCAGATTCCACTAAACTCTGTGGGAACTGCCGGTGTTTGTCACTACTCCATAATTACAGGTTAACATTTAAAGTTTACTAAATGTATATTCTGTCAACTAACTCTTCTTCATTCTGTTTAATTGCAGGAAACATCATAAATTTGAATTGTGCTGTTCCTTTTGGAGACTGGTTTAAGAGGGTCTCTTGCCCTCACTGTTTTCCAGAACTCCTAATATATGTATCTCTATCCATCACATTTGGATTTCACAACTTGATTTGGTGGTTTGTGGTGCTGTTTGTATTGTTTAATTGATCACTGTATGCCATTTTGTGCCACAAGTTCTACCTGACCAAATTCAGCTCCTATCCAAAGCATCAAAAAGCATTTATACCATTTCTCTTTTAGGATATTGAATACTACAAACCATCTAAAAAGGAATGTGTAATGCAACACTGTTACCAAAGCGGGGGTTAAACAAAACTTTCTGTGTGGTTTCTGCTTGGAGATGCATGTGAGTTTTTAACGAATATACAGACCTCAGCTTTAAAAGTTTTAATTGTATCTATACATTGTACAAATTTTAACATGAAAGACATTAAATTAAATGTAAGAGCTACTGACATTTAACCTTTCTGTATCTTATGTTTCTGTTTGACCAATAAATTGCTGCAGTGGCAACTAAAGCATCTTATGTGTGAGCACATGCCTTATACATGATCTCAGCCCAGGGGGTAGATAGGAAAAGAAGGGTACTAAAGTACAGTGGTTTCCACCGAATTTCATGTTTTAACCCATATTTATTTTTAAGAATAATAATAATTATTATTATAATTTATTTATTTGTTTTTTCCCTACTTCCCTTATCACTGGGGCTCTTCAAATAGAAGCTATAATTGTTTGGAAATATGGTGCACTGACTCTAAATGTTGGTTTTTTTTCCTTTGCTAATACAACAGCAGTTTGATCATCTTAAACTCTCAGGAAGAGGAATCTGTAAGTTAATTTGAACATAAGAATAGGGGACAGTAGTGAAAAGGGATGTTAAGGCATGTTTATTTAATTGAATTTGCATCTTTCGACTGTCTAACTTAAAAAGGTTGAGAAATCCCTGATGGGAAGGATTACCATCTCAGTGGCTGACTCGGCTTTCTCAGTAGCAAAGATAGATTTTTCTAATTTATCTAACTACTCCATTTATTTTGAGATAAATTTCTTTTGTGCATTTCTGAATTAGAGGTTGATGGACATCTGGTAGAGCAGGTCTGTCCAGCACCTAAGCTGCTAGGGGCTACACATAACCCAGGCTATAACAGCATGGGCCAAGGGCCTCCCAGGCTTTACACCACATACATATACACCAGCACTGACCCTCAGCTCCCTGACCATGGGCTCTCCTGCTGCAGTTTGTAACATAAATAGTGCTGGGGCAGGAGCAGGAAGCAGAAGCTGAAGGAGGCCCTGGCTGCTGAAGCAGTCGGAGCAATGGTGTGGGGGGACAGAAGGGAAAATGACAAATGGTGGAATCCTGGGTGCTGCAAATTAACCCCTTGTGGGCTGCATGCAGCCCTGCTATAGAGTGAGAGTGTTTTTACACTTGCTTCAACAACCTTAGTGCAGCAACCTAATGCCTATGGACCAGATACAGCCCATGGAGCCATTGGGTATGGCCCACAGAGTTAGAGGGCATCAGTGACACAATAGTGATGGACATGTGCCTTTTGATTAAATTATTACTTACTACTTTACCCACAATTCTCATGGAAAGAAGTGGAGAGTGCAAGATGATACGTGACCAACTTTCATGTGCCAAGACCCTAGTAGTCTTCAAAATATTTGTGAGCCATAGATGATACAGTTAACCTGAAAGCCCCATTACTCCCAGTGTTGGAGAAGAACAAAAGTCTCAAAGGAAAGATTCATAGTGACCCAGTCATTCCAATATGCCATATGAATTATGTACCATATCAATTCTGCTGAATGGCTAGCGTATGTGCTGTTTTCCACAAAGATCTACCCTTTTTTTGCTGTTTTCTCATAACCTAAATCAGAGGCTGTACCTGCCTGGCTTCATGGAGTCTCTCTCTGGCAGCCCTGGAGTGGGCACCCAAGGTCTGCTGTGGTGGCTGTTCCTGCTGCCGTGATGTTGGGTCGTGCTTTCCCTGAGGGATATCCTGATACTCGCCTGCCACGTCTGGGATCTTTCATTCAGTAGTGGGGCTCCCTCTTACAGCAGTGAACGTGCCAGGCATCGTCACCAGCGGATGCTCTTGGGGCTCTGCCTCTCCTAACACCCCAGCCACGCGTCAGCCTCTTGAGACAGCCAGTTGATGGTCGGCTCAATCACCCTCCAGCATTGCCTCCCGTCCCCTCTCCGTTGCTCCGGCCCTGGTTTTCTACATCACTCAGGTGTATTCAGGGTGGTGAGACAACCCTGGTGATGAGTTGGGTCCTGTCCCAGGGGAGCTGGGACACCGAAGGAACCCCGGGGCAGCAAGGAGTCATACTTACCTCCTGCTAAGCTGGAAGAGCTGAGGGAGGCGCGTACGCTGAGGACGCCGGCACGGGTGATCAGCCGGGCGTTTATCCGGCTGCGGCAGAGCAGCGGGGGCGGAGGACACCTCCCGGAAGAAACAAAAAGCGGCCCCACCGAGGCAGCAGGGCGGCTGATGAGGAGAGACAAGGGGAATGAGCTCCTGCGGGAAGCAGATCAGCCGCCGCACCCAGCTGCAGCGAGTGCAAGGGGCGGAGCCAGAGCGGGCTCTGAGAAAGCCGGCAGGCAAACC
>NW_005841920.1:3665205-3668353 GCF_000455745.1 Alligator sinensis
CAGGCAGCGGAGCCGGGGGAGGCACCGGCAGCGTCTGAAGCAGCAGAGCCAGGGAGGGAACTGGCTGCATTGCAGGCAGTGGAGCCAGAGAGAGAACCGGTGGCATCCTGAGCAGCAGAGCTGGTGGAGGAGCCGGCTGCGCTGTGGGCAGAAGGGCCAGCCGGGGAGCCAGCCGCATTTC
Organism: Alligator sinensis; assembly: GCF_000455745.1. Lineage (NCBI taxonomy): Eukaryota > Metazoa > Chordata > Crocodylia > Alligatoridae > Alligator > Alligator sinensis. Next base: position 3,665,387 of record NW_005841920.1, read on the forward strand.
AGGCAGCAGAGCCGGTGAAGGAACCAGCCACTTCGTAAGCCGCAGAGCCAGTGAAGAAACCAGCAGCCGGTTTAAAAAAGGAGCCAAGGCGGAAGGTCTGGGCTGGCAACCCCGGCAGACAGCCCATTGAGCCGAGGACCTTTACAGACGCCTGGCAGGTTGGGGGTAAGACAGCGGCAGGCCTAGGACACCATGGAAGCCAAGAGGAGGCAGAGCTAGAGGTGGCAAGTGGCCGGGGTGTAGGGGAGGACGGAGCCCCAAGACTACCTGCGGGGGACCGCGCCAACTCTAGGAGCTACCCCAAGGAAGGACCCCCCACTGAAGTTATATTCAAAGTCGTGGCAGGCGAGTTCAGGGGTCCTCCTGACTTTACCAGGGGTAGCCTCCGGGGTCCACCCTTGAGCCCGGGGCCCGCAAGATCTAGGGCTCGGGCGAAGGCGGCGCGGGAACACCTACTAGAGCGGAGGCGGGTACAGGTCCCTTTGAGTGCTGGGGTCCCCAAAGTGGTCCCAGCTCACACAGTCCTTCATGTGCTGTTTGTAGCCTTTTCCCTCAACCCTGGGGATTAAAATGAATCAAAAGTAAAGCTGCTAACAGAAATTCCAGAGAGGGGCCTCAGCTCACCCCCACTCATGTGTCCTGAGTCCAATGACCTCACTCTCCTTCGACGCCTTCCCCCAGCCCAGCTCCTTCATCGTCCAGGGTGGTGTTTCCTTCAACTAAATGCCGGACCCCTCCATTGGGTCCCTCCTCGGCCTCTCCTCCCTTTTGTCGGGAGGCCCTTGCCTGACTTGGGACAGCCCAGCAGCTCACTCTCTGCTGTGTCCCCCCAGCTGTTTCCCCACTGCTGGGCAGCATTCTTTGATGACGTCATCCTGCCACGCTGACCCCAGCCACAGATAAAAGTGGCTGACAAATCGTGCAGATGTTCCATCCCTCTGCGGTTTATCCGGCCTAGCTGCACTACGAAAGGTAAGTTTGCCCTCTTCTCAGAGCTTTTCATTTTATTGTTACAGTGGACTGTCTCCTCCTCAACCCATGCTGCAGAAGGGGCCCCTTTTCCTTCATCCCCCTGGGACAGAGGCTTTAAATATGGACCCTGTTCACTGTAACAGAAATCCTGGAAATAATAGCCTTAATTTTTTATACAGGTTTCCCGTGATTTGTTCAGTACATACGTTCCCGGAGAACAGCGCATAAATCGAGTTTGCATAAAGCAAACCCACTTTACAGTGTAACAAATAGAGATAGGTTCCCATGGGAGGGAGGGAGGGAATAAGGCTGGGACTAGGGAAGGGATGCCGCTCCCGGGGCTGCATAAGGCAGCAAAGCAGAGGGAACAGAGTGGCACTCACCCCAACTCCAGTTGCAGCGGCCCCAGGAGCAGCCGACACCAGCTGCCTGTAGCAGCTGGGCTGTACCATGTCCTGAACCCCCTGGGGCTCTGCTGGTCCCCACTCACCCCTTCCAGTGTTAGAGTGGCCAACACCAGCTGCCTGCAGCTACTGGGCTGCACTGTGCCCTGGTGCAGGCAGCTGGTGTCAGCTGCTCCGGGGGCCACTCCAGCACAGGCTGGGATGAGTGTGGACAAGTGGAGCCCCAGGCAGTGTGGGGTGCGGCACTCACCCCAGCCCCAGGAGCAGCTGTTATCAGCTCCCTGTAGCAGCTGGGCTACACCATGCCCCAAGCCCCCCCCCCGGAAGAAGGGGTAAGTGGGGACCGGCAGAACCCCGGGGGATTCAGGGCACGGTGCAGCCCAGCTGCTACAGACAGATGGTGTCAGCTGCTCCCAGGGCCACTGCAGCTGGGGCTGGCGTGAGTGCTGCTCTGTGGTCCGCAGTTTGCTGGGCTGTGGCATGGAAATGTTGAGAACCCCTAATTTAGGGCCCTACCCTGTCGTAATCCGGCCCTGCTGTCCTGTTGTTTTGAAAGCTGAGGGTTCTATGTCCATGCTTTGCTTGACAGAATTCTGCAGTCATAACAGTTTTTATAGCACAACTTTGCTCTTGATCTTTGCCCTTGCATTGGCCCATTTCTGGAAGATCCATACTTTCCTATCCCCAAATCATCAACCTGCATCTGTTGCTGATTTGCCTGTTGTTATTTGGGGAAATAACTTTTCCTTTCTCCGCATGTGACATTTTCAAAATGTGAGCAATCTTAGTCTACATTCGGGTGCTCAACCCCCAGCCCATGGCCCGTACATACCAGGCATAGGGAGCCATGCCATCTGGCCTGCAGGGGGCCCCAGGGTTCTGAAAATTTGGTGGTGAGGGAATGGGAGCAGCAGTTGCCACTCCCCTGCTGCCAAATTTCTGGACCCAGGGGAAGTCCTGTGGGCTGCATAACACACGATCTGGGTGCAGAGGGACTAGGGACCCAATTCAGGGCAAAGGGGCTAGCAGGAGGCAGAATGAGGCCCAAAGCAGGACCATCCCAGCCAAAGCTTTGTCTAGCTGCATTTTGGAAACCTCCAAGGATGGAGCTTCCACCACCTCTCTGGGTAACCTGTTCCAGTGCTTTAGTACTTTTTGTGAGAGATTTTTTTCCTAATATTCAACCTGAATTTCCCCTGCACCAACTTGAGACCATTGCTCCTTGTTCTGCCGTCTACCACCACTGAGAACAGTCCAGCTCCATGGTGTGGAGCTGCTGCGGGCTGGGGAGGGGGGGGTGCCGGCCGGCAAGGCCACGTGGAACCTCCGCTGGCAGAAATAGGAACCAGGGCCACAGAGCTGGCGCTATGCAGCTCTTCCCCCGTTGGGAGGCGGGGCTTGCTTTGTGCGTCACGCCGCACCTCGCGTCACGGCACGTGAAAGGGCGCTCGCGGCCAATGGGAGTTGCGGATGTTGTGAGGCGGTGCTGCCGCTTCGGCGGCTTCCTCTTTTGTGCGGCCCGGGTCGGGGGCGGCCGTTGCGGAGCGGTTGAGGCGTCGCGGCCATGGCGCGAGGCCAGTAGGGCGCCGCC
>NW_005841920.1:3668406-3676685 GCF_000455745.1 Alligator sinensis
GCCCGCTGGGCCGGGGCCGGGGCCGGCGCGCGCTGAGGTGAGGGCCGGGGCCGGGGCCTGGAGAGCGGGGAGGAGCCCAGGGAAGGACCGGAGAGGCTAATAGCGGAGTGGCCACTGCCTCCAGTGGCCGCTTGTCAGCGGCATCTTCAGCTTCTGTGACAGCGCCGCGGTGCTGACGGGGCCGAGCCGGGGCCGGGGCCGAGGCTGGTTGTCAAGTAAAGCTTCAGGGGCCCTGAGCAAGGCCAGGACGGAAGAGGAGAAGTTGCCGGGTCGAGGCCCGGCTGCGTCGGCAGACGTCCTCCTGTCGCCAGAGAGGGAGGCTTCAGCTTGTACCTATTGGTGGGTGGAGGGAGGCAGAGAGGCTGCACAAAGCAGTGAAGACCCTTCTTCCTCTTCTTTCTCTTCCTGCTTTCTGAAAGCCTGCTCCTCTTGTCACCGTGAATGTCTTCCCTGGAGTCATAGGGCAGTGGGGCTGGAGGGGACACCCGGAAGGCATCTAGAGCACTGTGGGAGCAGAGCATCCCTTTTCAAGCCACCCTGAACGTGCCATGATCTAAACCCTACATAGGTCTGTGCTGGGCCATGGCTGGCAACAGTCTTAACACCCAGACCTGTCATAAGTAAAGCGGGAACTGCGGCAGCCAACATCCTGCTTCTATGAAATGTTAGTATACACCCGAGATCCCAGCCATGCCCCTTGTAAAGCAACCCCCCCCCCCCAACTGTCCATACCAATCTGACCATGGGGTAAAGCTCTGTCCTGACCCCCAATCAGTCTGACCCTTGGCAGAGGGGCAAGACCTTCCTTAACAGAAACAAAGTTTTCATGTCACTCCTTGTTTCCATGTCCTGTCAATTCCTTATTCCTTGGTACAGCAGGCTGAGAAGCCGAGGCATGTGCAGGATACCAGGGGTGGAAGAAATGCAAGAAAATAAACCTGTAATCTGAAAAACTGGACATGTTAAATTTGCTCTGCATTTCTGTTTCCAGACCCATGAAAAATAAGTGTAGTGTATTCTCCATAGTTCCCTTGAGACAGGGTGTTTTGTTTTGGCACTGTATTTTTGAGACTTGAGCTCTCTGGAAAAATTGGTAATGGCTAAAGCTAAAAGTGGCTGTGGACCACTTTATTTATTTATTTATTTATTTATTTATATATATATATATTTTTTTTTTTTTTTAAAGGCGGGGGGTTATAAAGCTTATCTTACAATACTGTCAGCCCTGCTACATCTTTTATTGTGCCCTCCTTGCTCCTTATGAAGAAGAGGCACTGAAAGTTCATTTGTTTTGCACTCTTTAAAATATATTTAGATTAGAAACTTGGCTTTCTAGGCCAGACTGATCATATTTTTGCTAGATCTGTAGGATAGGATATTAATAAACAGTAGCAGCTGTTGCATTCTGCCTAAACAAGCAACCCTGTTACTACCTCTTGGGATGCAATGGTGAACATTATGTAACTTCTAGCAACTAGAGCTGGACAGAACTTTTTGGATGAACAGTTCATTTGCTGATATTTTGGGGGCAACTGAAATGCACTTGATCCATAATAGTTCTCAGCCAAAGAAACTCTTCAGGGAAGCTGAAACATTTTGTTTTGAAACAAAGTGTTTTGACTTCTCTAGTCAGTCTCTTTTGGACCAAATGTATCCAATGGAAAAAAAAATGTGAATGTGTGTGGGTAGGCGGGGGTGGAGGGGGGGGGGAACAGCTGAGAATAAAACATTCAGATGGACTGTTTGTTTTACGTGTTTGACCTAAAATCAAATTTTTCTTTACTTCCTGTTTAGCAGGAGCGACTCTTAGGTTAATTCAAAGCTATATTTTTTCTTAATCAATTTATAATCAGTTTTTTGCACAACTCTAAATAGTGAAGCCAAAGTTTAGTTGATTGGTCTTCTAAACACAGTAAAATTACGTTAACCATAGACCAGGACTAGGAATGCAGAAGTGGAACAATTGAAAAGTTAAGGAATTCATATTCACAGGGAATTAGGGATCAGGACTGAGAAGTCCTCAAGCAGGACCGGCTATACTTAAATGATGCCTAACAGATATTTGTCTAACCTGCTCTTAAGAAAGATGTAGTGATGGAGACTTCAGGTCCTCCTTAGGCAGTGTATTCCATTTCTAAAAAGTTCTAGCATCTAATCTAATTCTCTTTTGCTTACATTTTAATCCTGTTTTCAGTTCATTCATCCAGAGTAAACATGGGGAACAAATTGCAACTTCCTTTTGTGCAATAACCTTTAGCAGATTCAAAAGCTATTGCAATGTCTCCCTTTGGTCTTCTCATCTAAACAGTCAGGTTCTTCCAATCTTTCATCTAGTCATCTATGCTACTCAGTATTTAGTCAACATGTTTCTTGAAATGTGGTGCCCAAACCTGGGCTTAATTCTCCATTTGAGACCTTGCCAGTGCTGACTAGCATGACAGAATTACTTTCTTGTACGTGACTGTCCTGATAAACATCCCAGCATAATGTTGGTTTATTGCAAGATACTGTACTATATTGTTGACTCATGTTCAGTTTGTCTTCTCCAAACCTAAGAGCCTTCTCTGCAGAACCGCTGCCTAGACAGTTATTTCCCATTTTGTATGTGTGCAATTATTCCTATGATAATGAACACAAGCGTAAAATAGCATATTTCATTTTATTCTATCCTATTTCATACCATTTTCCCCTAATTTGTCAAGATTGCTTTGAATTTTAATTTTATCTTATGGAGTACTTACGACCCTTAAAAGCCTGGCCATCAGGTTCTGATTTTAATGTACTGTATTCCATCATTAAGGTACTGTATTCCATCATTCAGGCTTTATTTATAATATATAGCTAGATCAAGGCCACACCCCTCTTTCACCTCATTTGATTTATCCTTATAGTTTGAAAATGAACCATTGTTCTTTGATTGCGTTTTCCCGTGTAATTAGATGCTCATCTTTAGAATAGTCGATCTAGCCTATTTTACCCATAGCTTGCTGAAGAGAATGTCATTTGCGACTGTCAAAAGCATAACTAAAGTCCAGATATCACGTATGTTATTTCACCCCTGTCCACAAGGTCTTCTGTCGTGGCATGGAAAAAAAACAAGGTTGGCTTGACATGGTTTATCTGTAACAAATCAATATTGGCTGTTACTTATCTTGTTATCTTCTTGGTGCTTTAAAATAGATAGCTGGCTACTTGTTCCAGTATCTTTCTGGGAATTGAAGTTAGTTCTGTTGGTCTAGGTGCTGTTTGCCCTTTTCTGGTCTTCTGGAACTCATCCTCCAAAATGTTTTCTTGGAAAAATTGATAATGGCTTTGAGATTTGCTTCAGCCTGTTTTTAAGTTACCTTAAGTATTTTAAGATAAATTTAACTGAGCTCAGTTGATTTCAGAGCATTTAATTCCTCTAGATCTTTAAGCATCATAACATTTTTTTAATATATAGGTTCAGGTCCAGTTCTTTTTCATACAATCCTTTAGTCACCTTTTGAACATGTGTCTAGGTAATCATAGAAGTAGGGTCAGAAGGGACCTTGTAGATCTTCAAGTCCAACCCCTTGCCTGGGCAGGAGGAAAACTGGGCTCAAATGACCCCAGTCACGTAGGCATCAAGCCTCTTAAAGACCCCCAGGGTAGGAGCCAGCACCACTTCTTCCCTTGGAAGTTGGTTCCAGATCCTAGCCGCCCTAACTGTGAAGTAGTTCTTGTGGATGTCTAACCAAACCTACTCTCCAACAACTTGTGGCCGTTATTCCTTGTTATCCCGGGGGATGCTAGGGGAAACAAGGTCTCCCCCAAACCCTTCTGGTCCCCCCCCCCTAGTGAGTTTATAGACGGTCACCAGGTCCCAGGTACTCAGGAAGCATGTCCTATTTCTTAGATATTTTTAGCTCTTTGATTCAGCATATGCTACTAGGTATTCCACCTCCCCTCTCCCTTAATATGGTATAACAAATTAAGGGGTTATGCATCTGAACTGACTTGATCTTTGATGTTTATTTAAAATATCTTAAAATTTTAAAGCAAACTGGTTGGACCTTCTTATCTTTAGAGAATAATCCAGTGAACTCAAACATTAAGTTGGGGAAGATGGCATTTGATTCTACAGTAGTCAGCAAAACCTGACCATAAAATTCTGGTTGTTTAGTAGAAAGTATTTATCTGATAAAGACATGTTTGCTTATGTGTTGGTAAGGGGGAACTGACCTCTCCAGGTCTTTTTGACATTAAATCAAATGAAAACCTATTTCTGGCTCGAATTGGGCCTTGTTGCTGGCTTTTATCTTTCATTTTGTCAAATTTTGAACTCACTTCCAAATTTTGTGGCACTTCAGTTTCATTATCCCTGCCTGGATTGGTACATTTTTAGCAGCTGACTAATTAATAAAAATGTTTGATATGCTTTAGTGCATGTAATATGAGATCTGAGCTGTAAATGAATTTTTGTGTGTTTAGTGCCTTTTTAAAAAGTTAGCAGTCTTGATCCAGAAAAGATTGACCACTTTAACATGTCCCTTAACAATTCTAGCTAGCTTCTTAATTTTAATCACTTTTTTTTTTAATTCCATCAGTTTAAATTCTAACTTGTGGTCTAGATCTAGAATTTGGTCACCTTTATCTGGCAAAAGTAAAGGCTTTCTTTTTAAAGGAGAATCTACACACAAGTGTGTTTCATTTTGTTAAGAACTTCAGTGTTGCTAAGGTGATGGAATTTGGGGAGAAGAAAGCTACTATACAGTTAAAATTCAGGAAGTTCTGACTCTGTATCAATACATCATGGTAGAGTTCTGAATCTCTACCAATACCAATTATATTGGACATGTAACAGTATTATGGTCTAATGCTATTAAATCACTGTTAACCAAAATATCTCATTTGAGCTGCCAAAATATTAGAAAGTTGGAAGGGGAGGATGTGAGCATTGTAAACTGCAGTATTGCACCTGTCTTGAATCTGCTTTCCCTCTTTCAGGGTAGTAGTGACTGTCATGCAGTCGTACTGTAATCTGTACAAAGGTGGTATTCCTTTATTAATCAGAGCAGGATGTCAGAGGTTAATGATTGATCAGCATATTCTGGATGGATATCTGCTAGCACTAGTTAATCATGCATCAAAATATTTTATCAAAAATACCAGAGGATAATAGTCTAACAGGAGAAAATTAAAGGTGAATTCTTCCCCAAGTTAAACGTTCAGCTGAGGTAATTCTATTATTTTCTTTGCTTGCAGAAAGGGCCTACAGCAGTTGCTCCAGTAAATGAAGAATCAGCTGACAAGACAAATTTGGGGTTTATTCATGCTTTTGTAGCTGCTATATCAGTCATCATTGTATCAGAACTGGGGGACAAGACCTTCTTTATTGCAGCTATCATGGCGATGCGTTATAATCGTTTGACTGTACTGGCTGGTGCCATGCTTGCCTTAGGACTGATGACGTGTTTATCAGGTTAGCACTCTTTATTTGCCTTTAGCAGTTTGCTGGTTAAGGGTTTCTGCATATTCTGTCTTCCTCTGATTCTTAAAATAAGATTGAATGCAGCAGATTAATAAAGTGATGTTACATTGTTAATAACATTGTTTTAAGGAGTCCTAGCCTTTTTTAAAGGCCATTCTGAGAAAATGCAGTGGGGTCCAGACAGGGCACTTGGTTCCCTCAGGCTTAGCCCCAAGTGTTAGTGCAGGGGTTTTCAACCTTTTTTGCATCATTGTACCCTCCAGTAGCCGGACATGGAGCAGTGTACCCTTAGCTGCCGAGCCGGGGAGGGGTGGCATGCAGCCAGACACTGAGCAGGGGGAGGGGGCTGGGTGGCGAGTGGCTGGATGCAGAGCAGTGGCAGATGCTGCATGTGAGCTTCCCCTGCCCACCATGTCTAGCCGGGTGGGCAGCACCTGTGCAGGATGCTGCATGGCGGTGCTCCATCCCTGCCCGCCCATACATACCACTTGGGGCCTTCTCACGTACCCCTGGTTGACAACCCCTGTGTTAGTGTGTGTAAGCCAGTTCCTTTTGCACCTTCCCCCAAAGTATAATGGAAACAAAAAAACAGCCATATGGTAGCTTTAGGTGCTTCTGGGATTTTGTGTTTGTGCAGTCCTCAGCATAATTTTAGAATAACCTTGGAGCTGCTCTTAACTCCATGATTTACCATAGCCACCAGTTTGATGCAGTGTGCTCCCACACTGTCTAGACTTAGAGCATTCCTCAGTGCTGGATAATTACTTTTCTCAGGCCTTCTAAATTTCTGAAGGCCTTCTGAATTACAGAGCTGGAAGTAGACCCGCTGAGATTGATTTACTTAAGGTATTCTTGTTTGTCTTTCTAGCTTAATCTTTTTTTTTTTTTTTTTTTTTTTTTTTGGTATTGTGTTCCTCTGGTTTACTGTTGGTTATACCAACTCTGAGTCAGTTCTGGATTGGCTCTCAGATACATATAATAAGTAGGTAAAGTATAGGAAGTCAGTGGACTTGCAACAACATGAAACTAATGTGAGATTCTCATTGAGTACTCTAATATACAGTGGGTCAGACAGTTGAAAGTTGCACCCTAGTGAAGTGTCTTGAATGGGTTATAAGGAGTCATACCTTTAAATATGGCCCACAAGCTTTCTTCAGTCAGAGTTTTTGGTGGGGTGGGGGTAGTAGATTGAGTATGTAATAGCCACAGGGAAATGTTTTTCATTCCACCTATAACTTCAAAGAAAGATGGATGTGTACTCTGACACTTTAAAACATTTTTTCCATTGGAACAAAGAGTCTCTGTGGTTTTTATGTTCCTTTATAGCATTTACTATACACATCCATCTCAGAGTGACTAAATCTCATATTTTGCTTTCCAAGTTGCTTTTTTAAATGCATTTGGAGTAGTAGACCAGTTGAACTGTAGTTATTTAAATGACTCTCAATTTCCTATATATTGGGTTTATAGGAATGATAACAAAATTAGAGCAGTTTTGTTCTATATTGTATTGAATGGAAATATTTAAGTTCATTGGCTCCCAAAGTGCTTTCCTGGATCATCCATAAGGCCATAATAAGGGATCTTAAGATCCCATGGGGCCCCTCCTTTTTAAATAAACGTGAAGTTTTGCCCCCAAAAATTTGCCAGTTGCTATTGACATTATAGTGTATGCTGTGGCGATTCATTCTTCTCCCTCCCTTTTTTTCCCTTTTCCTATAACCCCTTTTTCCCCCAACATTTCTTCAGTACCTTCTTCCTCTGCTCAACAAGAAATCCTTTGTCTCCCCCTCTTCCTAATTTATCCCTTCAGTTATCTATCTGTCTGCTTGCTCCTCTTTTGAGCTATACCTTATTTCCTTTTCATGAAGAGTCGACTGAGACCTGGTGATCAGCTCCACAGTTCTGTTCACCTTGAACAGAACTTGAAAGATCGACTCATACAATTTTACCTTGTAAATTGATTTGATTTCCGGTTAGCTTAATATTCCATTGTTTTTACCCCAACCAATGGGGATGCATGACATAGTGCTCAAAATGTATTTGTATATGTGGCTTGCTGGCATAGACTAAGAATAGCTAATTATTCACTTTTAATGTTAGATTAGTCTTTGTTAGACTATTAATCTGCAATGGCATTGTCAGTAGTAGGTTTCTGATTTATGTAGTGACTCCTGAGCTGAAATTGGCAGTGCACATGGAAGAATGCATACATGGGGTAGACTTCAGCTGGCTAACTGCATGTGCATTTAAATATTCCACTTGTCATCATATGCTATGATGGTAATTGTGCAAAGATCCACAGCTCAACATTTTCTTTTTTCTTTATCTTAAGATGTCAACTAGCCTGTTCTTTAAAGGAATTCAGTTTTGGGTCCTGGCTTCAAAAATGTACAATTTCTTGGGGCTAACCTTAGATTTAGCTTGGTTTGTGTCCGGACATACGAAGTGGGGGGGGTGCACTGTGGAGTCAGTTCTCTCCATCTATGCAGGGGATGGAATAGTTATGCTAACTGACTTCCATCTCTAACTTGGAAGCAATGATAGGACTTGTTGATAGTATGGTGGGGGAGAAGAGGGATGAAGGAGAACAAGAAATATCTTTGAGCTTCTTACATTGACTTTTGGGTGGGTAAGGAGCCAAATCAAGGGCCCAGGGGATTGAATGGCTCTTGCTTGGTAGCATAACATGTAGGGGTGCACCGATAGAGATTTTTGGGGCCAAGACTGATAGCTGATATTTAAGGAGACATATTGGCTGATACTGATCCAATTTCCAATACAGCTGCCTCCAGCTGGTAAGTTTGGGGAGGAGGGAGGGAGGGAG
>NW_005841920.1:3676767-3722134 GCF_000455745.1 Alligator sinensis
AACAGCAGTGCTGGGAGCAGAGGGGCTGCAAATTTTGGGGTGGATGCAGCATCCTTCCAGCACCGCCAGAGCCTGCTCTGAGCCCAGCCCCCACCGAGAAGAGCCCCCATCCCACTTCGCACAGATCGGGGGGCACACGCCTCTTCCCCCCATGCCCTCCCAGGGTGCAAGCAGCGTTACCCACTGGAGGCAGCTCTCCATGCTTCCAGCTGTGCTCCTTGCTGCCTGAGTGCTGCACTGCGGCTGCATGCAGCGCAAGCATTTATCGGCCCTATTGGGCCGATACCCGATACAGCCAGTTTTCTTATATTGGTACCGATTCAGTATCGGACCGATGTATCAGTGCACCTCTAATAACACAGTACCTTTTTAGACTATAAATTGTTTCCAGTTTGGCCCAATCAGAAATGACTTGAAAATGTTATCCAGTGGCTGAAGTTATAAATTGAGTTGGCTGTTTTAGTCTGTGATTTAGTAGACGCAAGTACATGTCTCAGATTGTTACAGCTGATGCCTCTGTTAATATTCTTGATAAGAAGGGCAAGAGGCCTTGCCTCTGGGAGTAGATCTACTGGGGTAAAATTGAAGGTAGGGCAGGGTGACATCTTTAGGGATTAACTAGTTCAGGCAGGAGCTTTTGAAGGCAACAACTTGCTTTTTAGATGCTAACATTACTATTGACGAAGTCTGTTGTTGGTGGCAAAAGCTTATGCTTCTCTGAACCAGTTTGAAATCAGAAGGTGTACGGCAAGGTGGCACTTTAGGCTAACACATCTAACTACTTCTGGGGTGAGATTAAGACTCTGGAATGGATGTGTGGAAAACCTTGTCCTTGCTGTATCAGATTGGTGGATAAATAGGGTTTTAGTCTTTAGTGTGGTCAGTAATGCTCAAGAAGTGCCCAAACTTCCTTAACTTTTTCTTTATTAAAAAACAAAACCCCATGAATGGAGTGGAAAATGAAGCATTTACATGTTCTGTAATAAGTTTCTGAACTGTGAACTTTGCTAGGGAGCAGGATGTTCACATAGCAGGAGTGCTTGTGATAGTCTGGTTGTAGGGGATCTGTATATAATAAACAACAAACTTTAAGAGGACCTTATTTGTTTTCTTCCAGTTTTGTTTGGCTATGCCACCACAGTTATTCCCCGGGTGTACACATACTACGTGTCAACTGCATTGTTTGCCATCTTTGGCATCCGAATGCTTCGGGAAGGCTTGAAAATGAGCCCGGATGAGGGCCAGGAAGAATTGGAGGAAGTGCAAGCAGAAATCAAGAAAAAAGATGAAGAAGTGAGTGAAGTAGGGATGATTTTGGAAATACTTAGTGCTCTGAAGTTGCACTGCTTGAAAGATCACACCTTTGAGTTCCTCAACTGTACATATGGTGGGTGAAGGTCTAACATTGCAAATGTTTAGCTAAACCAAACATCATGCAGAAATGACCTTTTTACAAGTGGGTGCATCATCTGCTAGTCTCCAGGAGACTGTTTTAAGAACTGGCTATAATCCTCTGAGAGAGGGCTGTCTTGGGGAAAGTTTTTTTCTGCTTAGTTTTTTCCAGTATGCAGTCTTTTTATCCATGGGGTTTATTAGCATAAATGATAATGACACTAGCACTACGGTTGCTTGAATTTTTGTAACACTCAGTACTATGATAAAAATGCTCACAGGAAATGCTAGTTTCATTATGGTTGTAACATTCTAGGCAGATCATTTATGGTTCCAAGGCATAGCTTTAGAAGAGTTTCTTTGGAGCATTAATTTTATTTCTCGTGATAGTTTCATTGTCACCATGCCCAGTAATCAGTTGTGGTTCTCCAGGCAGGTGATGGGTACAATCGGTTTCTTCTCAGAGTAATTTAAAAAGAGAACAAGTCAATGTGTCACTTTCTGAAAGAAAGTCTTGTCTGCTTTTAAAGCATAGCAGACAAAACAAAGAACAAACATTTTAATGTGGAAGAAATATAGCTTTTAAGATAGTAATTTTGAAGAAAGCAATGATCACAGCTATGTAAATTAAGATACCACCCTTAAACATTTAATAGCCAACAGCATTCAGTGACTAATAGTAACTTGGGAATCAAAGTACCAGTCTTGCATTTTTGTCTGCTGTTTGCTTTGGGTATCTGACATGACATTTCAGTTTTGATGTGCTGTTTGTATTCCAGCTCCAGAGAACTAAGCTGTTAAATGGGCCAGTAGATGTAGAAACGGGGCCTGGTACAAATATACCTCAGAAGAAGTGGCTGCATTTTATTTCTCCAATTTTTGTTCAAGCTTTTACTTTAACATTCTTAGCAGAGTGGGGTGACCGTTCACAGTTAACAACAATAGTCCTAGCAGCGAGAGAGGTGAGTGAGATACCTACTTCTGTCCTTCTCTCAATCTTTGCAGTAGCTTGGATGAGGATGTAGATAGGAACATAGTACTGGGAGGAGCAGCTTCTCAGGGTTTGCATTTTACAGTGGATCCCCAAAATGGGTACTTTGAATCCTCTTGCATCTATAAGGCACAGACCCAAAACTCTAAGAACTACCTTACAGCATGTTCTAGGTAAAAGCAGGGGGATGAGGGCACTGCCAATACTGTGCCACTGCAGTAACACAGAAGTGTAGTTGGTTAATATAACCTCAGAGGATGCCATGTTTTACCCTCATTGAAGCAGACGGCATAATTCAGTTGTGATGCACTTCAGATAACAATGAGTACTGCAGAATAGTTCATAAAATGGTGATTTTTGCCTTCATAGCAGGGTTTGACTAATGCAGGACTCCAGGCCTTATCTACCTCACCTCCTTCAATGAGGATGAATCAAAATATTGAATTGCTGCCGATTCAGAGAGTATCCTTTACCCTGTGCGCAGAGTGTGATGGGCATCCTGTGAAAACAATTGGATGTGATCATACTCGGGGCACATGCACAAAATTAATTCTGGCGTTTGCTAATGATAGTGATTTCTGTAGTGTTAATATTCTTGATAAAACTTCCTGTGTTTAACTTCCTAGATGTGTTAAAGCAAACTAGAGAGGGAAATCCATAGTGTGGCATCATAGTAAGATGTGGATCATCAGTGGGGCTGTCCCCATTAGATCCACTACAGAGCTTGCTGCCACCCACAAGTAATGGGGAAATGGGTAGCAGCAGTAGTGCGTGGTCATCCTCTCTCTGCAGGCCAGCATTAAACAGGGGTGAGATCCCTTGTTTTCTGGGTATTGCAGATATTAGCTGACAGCAGAAGAATGATGCAAGTCAGAAGTCCAGGCTTCCATTTTGGAACCTCTGGTTCATTTATTTCCCCCATGTTCAACAGCTGTTATGTCCCAACATCCAGCTCCTTGTCTAATCAGTTGTTTTCTACCTGTTTTTGTTTGTTTGTTTGTTTTTGTTTTTGTTTTCTTTGTCCCAGTCTCTTGTTGGTGCAAAAAAACCCTTCTTCCCCCCTCTCCCCCCCCCCCAACTGATTCTCTTTGGCTAATCTCTTTAGAATGGGGAGCCTTAACCTCGTGAAGCTGGACTCAGTGCCTTGTGGTAACTGACATGTTGATTATGGAAGATGGCTCACCTGGTTTGGAGGGACTGCTATTGTGATTCAGAAGTGCAGTCAGCATAAGTTTAAAGGCTAAACAATCATCATCTTATCCCAGGGATGGCTGCATATCTATTGGGGGTCAGGGGGGACACAAGTAATTCCAAAGTCCTAAACTACTTGAGGATGTTGTCTTGGTTGAAACATTATCCAGCTCTGGATGGATTTTTTTTTTTTTTTTTTTTTTTTTTTTGTGAGATTAAGGCTCACATTCATAATTAGTGGCCTAAATAGGAGTTGGTGCCTAACTTTCTACTGATTTGCAGTGGGATGTTATGCACCAAACTACTTGTGTGTATCTGGACCCAACTTGCTTTGTGGCTTTCTCTTCCATCTTCCAGGAAGCAATTGCTGTTCAACCATGCTAAGCCTTTCTGCATATTTGACTGTGTTCTCTGGGGTTATGTTTGCCTTACTGGCAAAACTAGGAAAACATAATTCTTTCCTGGTAAACTGCTGTTTGTATTTTTGTAGATCTTTTTCAGTGCTGCTAATGACCACTTTGTATCTGCTCAGGATCCCTATGGCGTGGCAGTGGGTGGAACAGTGGGACATTGCCTTTGCACTGGTTTAGCGGTTATTGGAGGACGAATGATAGCACAAAAAATCTCTGTTAGGACTGGTAAGTACAGTCTTTTTGCCTGCAAAAACATACTTGCTAAGTAAAGCTCTGCCTATCTGCAGGAAGGTCAGAATGACAAGGTTTAACATCCTTGAGGTGGAGTTATAGGCAGTGGTTTTTAACATTCAAACTTTGGGAAGAAGCTGGAAATGTTTTGTAGATGCAACAAGACTTTTGTAAATACAGGCATGTCGCATCTTATGCAGGGGTTAGATTCTGAGGTCAGCGCGTAAGGTGAAAGTCGCGTATAGTGGAGGCGG
This sequence comes from Alligator sinensis, assembly GCF_000455745.1. Lineage (NCBI taxonomy): Eukaryota > Metazoa > Chordata > Crocodylia > Alligatoridae > Alligator > Alligator sinensis. Next base: position 3,681,240 of record NW_005841920.1, read on the forward strand.
TGACTGCCTCTGCCTCCAAAACCTCCCGCCGCCACCACAGAGCCGTGCTTGGAGCTGTGCAGCCGGTGGCAGCAGCGTAGCATGGTGGGGGGGGATGGCTGCATGCTGCCAGGCCACCACCACGCTGCCAAAACCTCCCGCCACCACTGCAAACTCAAGCCCCGCTCCCACTCTCACCCCGCGTATAATTGAAGTCGCTCAAGTTAAATGCACGTATGACATGACTGTACTGTACTGTTAGTTCTTTCTCTACCTGTTTCATGACTGCTTATATCTTCTGGAGAGGAGAACTATCTTGGTAGAACCTACTATGCTGTGCCTGTTCCTTACTATTTTGCTCTTGCTTCTGCTAGGGGCAGAAGCAAGCACAAAACTCTCTGTAGTCAGTCGCAATTGGGTTGAGTAACTTGGTTTAAAAAGATAAAAGGCTTGTTGCAATTTGGGGTGCCGAGTCTTAAAATCAAATGAGGTGTGTAACTTAATATTTCCTCCTGATGAACGGAGGAAGTAAATGTATAGCATTTCTTGTATGCTTGTATACTGTTTAGCGAAGAGCAACAGGGATATGGCCAAAATGTAGAGTAGGACTTTTATCTAAAGGAGTTAGTTAGTGGATACTCCATGAAGAGCAGTTATACCTACCTACATCTGCCACTAGGTACCAGGTGGGGTATGTTCTCCTTGGATCAGGCCATAAGTTGTTCAGTTGTTAGCCTGAAGTCTGGCAAAAGGTAGAGCAGGTTGGAACCTTAGATACTAATTAATTCAGAGGCATGAGTAGGCTACAACCTACTTTGCTAGATGGTATGAATGGACCTATTCATAGCATCTGGCAGAGTATGTTGTTACGTTTGAAAACTCTTGCATCTCTGAACCAGTTACTCTAATGTGCCATCTTGCCCTCCCTTCAGTTTTATTCAGTATCCCACTAACCTAGTACAGGCTTGCTCTCTTTCTCCAGAGTATTCAGAAACAATTAGAGAACCAGTTTCTGCAGCAGTAGAATATATGCAAAAAAGCTATTGATGAAAATTGCAGGATCTTATTTCAATTAGCCATGAAAATAGATTAGCAGCTCATCAGCAAATGGTGATTTCTCTTGAAGTTCTCTGCCCAGAACAAGAGCTGCTGTGCTAAAAAAGAAAAAAAAAAAAAAAAACGGATTTCAACACAGTATCAGTAGGATAAACACTTGCTCTCTCTGCGCACATCTTCACCTTAGTGTTGACCTCTTTCTCCCCTCACTTACCCATCTACAATTAAAAAAACCCAGTTCTGGGGGGAGCAGCTCTTCTGCGAGTAAACTTAAGGCAGTTATAAGTCCTTAAGGCTTGTGAGATCCAGAGAGAGAGAGAATTAAAACCCCACTTTTTAATTAATTTGTGGAGCCAAAACGCCTCTAGTTTCATCAGTGCAATCACACAAGTATACCAAAGGGCTGACACTGGCATGGGGGCTGCACAAGCTGAAAATAGCTTCTAGCGTTGGTAGCTAAAGTAAATTATAGACTTACCATTTGGTAGAACAGTGATTCTTAACCAGGGTGCTGCCAGATCCTCATGGAGGGTAGTGTGAGGAGGTAAGAGGAAGCCTCTACTGCCAGTGCCTGGCCCCTGTGCAGGAGGTGTAAGCACTATAGTATATAAACTAGTTTTTTAAATGGGGTACCATATGAAAGTCATGGCGAAGTGCCTAGAGTCCAAAAAAGTTGAGAACCACTAGTCTAGGATTTGGACCAGAGAAATGGAGCCCTCTGAGGCATTGTAGAAGGGGATTTAATAGTAATCTTTTTCTTTACAGCATTTAATACTTTCTTTTTCCCTCTCTTTCAGTGACAATCATAGGAGGCATTGTTTTCCTGGCATTTGCATTCTCTGCACTATTTATAAGCCCAGACTCTGGTTTTTAATGAGCTTTATCTTTAAAGAGCAAGGATCAAGAGCAAAAGTGGGTCCTTGTAATTTCTGTATATAATGTACAGTAATATAGTTATACAAGCACTGAAGATGACACTGTACTTTTATTAGCAATGATTTGCAAGTTTGGCACTCTGCTGGACATTTTTCTGCGATGGAGATATGCTGATTGTCTGGTTTTGCAGAGCATATTTTTTGTGGTGCTTGCTCCTCCCTTGGGCAGTGAGTAGCTTTTTATAGCTGTCCCTGGCTCAGATGGATTTGAGAATCTGCATCTACAAATACAAGGTCTCTTTCCTCCTTTCTCTGTTGCATGTGGCTACCATTGCCACTTCTAGATCTTATGCATCTGACTGGATGACAGGCCTTCTGCAGCTGGCAGTAATATGATGTTACAAACTGCTCCATAAAAAATATCACCTTGAAGTCCAACACTTTGATTCCAGGATGCATCTGATCTTGGGTAGACTGCACAGCAAGAAACTGAAGAGCAGTTCCTTACCAACAAACAAGAGCCACCTACAGAGAATTTTTAAATTTACTTTAAAGGGAAAACTGATAATCAGGGGGTTTTATCAGGAAGTTGACAAGTGCTGATTCACAACCTGCTGTTTCAATATACAATCTGTCTAGATATGATTTTTCTTTACTGGACTAGTTCCTTTTTTGTATTAAGTTGAAAACTACAAACATACGTCAGAGTAACAAAATGGTCCAGATATGACCGCATTGCATTCCCAGCATTTGAACAATAATGGATTTAGATTTGATGCATTAAAAATATTATTTTTAGAAATTAGAAGTGTAAACTGGAGGAACCATAAATAAAACAGTGGTGTCTCTATTTCAGTTATTTTTTCAACTGCCTTTGTGATGTTTTACTTGACCCCTTAATAAAGAGCAACATACTAGCTACTTATTAAAGGTCATGGAAGGAATTGTTTTTTGTTTTTATCCAGCCATTATTGTAAAGGACTATGTGAACTTTTATTCTTGGAGTATAGTAATTTTTAACAGCTGGCTAATTGAACTGTTTGTGTAATTACCTTTTACTACTTAAACAATGGTTCTGAATTCACACCAACTGAGTGGGGGGTATAGTGCTGTGTTTTAAGATGAAATGCGTCCCACAGGAGATCTATTCTTATGATGTTTAAGCTTTTAAATACTAAGTGGTGCTGGAAAGACTTGATTGATGGAAGTTGTATTCTTAAGCTATAAATGTCACACATTCTTTCCCTGAAATTTCCAGGGCAGCAAGTTAACTCCCTTTTTGGAAGCTTGCACAAGCTATAAATTGCTTGTGAAATAGCATAGGTATAAGAAAAATAGTCACAAATGAAGTGATGTCAAAATGTTGGGCAGAAAAAATGTTCCTCTTACTTCAAAAACTAGGCTTCTAGGGCCCCTGGCAGATCTTACACTTAAGATGGGAATTTAATCACAGCTTAAGTGTTTAGCTTGGTCCCACATTCACACACTTGTAGAATGAGGAATCTATTACAATATTGCTACGCTATGTAATTTTGTGGCTGGGTCCCATTACAGCACAAATTAGATGTGTAGCTGGGGCATTCCCAGCCCAGGGAGTGCCAGTCTAAATTGTGTGTCTGACAGCAGGAGCCATTTGGGAGCACGACACAGTAGACTGACACTTCCAGTCACAGGTACCTTGCTTGCTATGTGTTGGTTTAGGAGCAGCCCAGGATCATAATTCTGGGCATCCCCTGCACTGGCAGCAGGATGTAATTACACCTTCTGTCATGCACATGTGGCAGGAAGCACAGTTGTTTGGCTTGTGGCTCATCCTATTGCGCCTCCAACTGAACCTCTGGCAGCAGCCTAAATGACAACAACCTCTCCGACCATGTTACTCAAAACTTTCTTAGATTAGTAAAACAGTTATACAATTATAAAAAGTAAGGCTGGAAGGGACCTTCAGAAGTCATGTAATCCAATCCTTATCTAATCTATTTGTAAAACTACAGTCAAGCAAGCATAAGGCATAATACCCTAACCTGTCACCAGTGCGGCAAGGAACATTAGTGGCCACTGACCTGCTGCCATGTGGGTAGTTTTAAAATATGATCAAAAAGTCCCAGGAAGACAGCCCTAGCCTCTGCTACAGAGGAAGGCAAAAAACCCTTGTAGAGAGGGATCTACCCAACTTGCTGTGAGCAAAAGGGAACTGTCTGTCATACAGAGCCACCCCCCTTCCCCTGCCTTGTGGGGGATGTGGTGGGGGGGCTACATGATGAGCAGCCCCCTCTTAGCCAGTCAGCAAGGGGAGGTGCATCTGCCATCTTGGCTGCTACCCTTTGTGCTGGCCACTCCCATTCTCTGGCCCCCCAGCAGGCTGCCAGGTCAGGCCACAGCATCCACAAGGACCAACTTCTGGCTCCCACTGAGGAGCCAGCATTTTATTGTTTTTTTTTTATTTAGATTGGACAGACAATGTCTGATTTCATGGTTTCTGCAAAGTCTTCAAAATTGTGAATTAAGTCAGTCCTGAGCTATAAGTCATACCAAGCTGACCATGGGGTAAAATTCCATCCTGATCCCAAATATGGCACTTGGCCTGATCCTCAGCTGAGGTTCCTCCCTGTAGTAACTGAAGGATGGTGGAATCCTTCTAGGTCCCACTTTGCTGGTTGCATGTGGCAACCAGCAAAGCCCAGAAGTGTGAGAAATAGCCAAAGCAGAGCATAGGCATACCTACTCCCAGATCATCCCTGACTGTTGGTTAGCCAACCTCTTCTCGAACACCTCTAATGAAGAAGATCCTACAACCTCCCTAGGCAGTCTATTCCACTGTGTTACTATTCTAATCTAATAAATATTAAGGAGACTAAACACTACTATAGAATAAATATTATTGGCACCTAGGAAAAAAAAATACAAAGGGACTTGGGTCATTGAAACAATCAATTTATCTTGAATGCTCTCAAGTCCCTAATACACTAGTCTGACTGCAGCCTCTTTACATGATTCTTGCTGATATTCCAGGATCGCATCTTTGGAGACCACTGAAAGGGGATCTGACTGCTCTAAAACTGGTGCATATGGGAGGAGGCACGCAAATACTATCAAGCAGCAAAATAGTCAAATGTCCCTTAAAAGTTTTAACAAACTAGACAAGACCTATTATGTATGGCTAATGGCCCAGGCAGGAAGGAGAGTTGTGTATTTCATGTCACCTGCATAATCTCAAGGTGCAGTATGCTAAAATGGTCAACAGCAAAGGTGATCACCAGCTGTGATAAATGCAAACTTGAACTGTCCCAGAAAAAAACCCACGCAGACCATGGAGTAGGTGAGACAGGTGGTTATAATGGTTTCCTGGCACCTGTGGATGATCTAGGAGGCAACAAGCTTATTGTTTCTATACATTTCCTCTGAGGTTGGATAGAAGTCAGCAACAAGGCATGAGGAAATCAGAACATGCCAGAACAGATCACTTGGCTATCAAACCCCAACTTGCATTAAAATCCCCAGTTCTAAAACCAAGGACTGCTGAAGTTTAGTGAAAGTGACACCCATTTGCTGCAGCACCTGGTAACAGCATCAGTGGCAATGTTTTCACTCCAGTTTGGTCAGCTGCCTTGTCTGTCTATACCATTAATGGCTGCTTAAAAGCAACATAATATCAACAGGCCACTGGCCTGGTGCTGACAAGGATATCTGCAGTATTTTACTGTATTTTCAATTCACAGATGCAAAATTAGAGCCACCAGAACAGGGTTACATAGTAGCAAAGGGAATGAAAAGTTGCAACATAATTTGAGTGGCAGGATTGATTATCTCCACCTCTTGTTCTGCAGCTGCAAGATGGGGGAAGAAGAGGGTTATAATCAGCAAGGATCTTAGTTTTCTGTTTGCTGTGGGAAAACATGGATTGTCTCCTTTAATGGAGAAAAATGTTTTCCCCTTTTAAAGAAGAAAAAAAATGGGAAACAGCAGGTTTCTCCTTGCAGGCCAGCAGAGTTCCAGCCTGTAAGGGGTTGCTTGGGGCTGGGGGGAGCGGGACGCAGGGGATGCCACATGCATGTATGCACATGCACATAGCAGTCAGGCAGCAGTGGAGAGCAGCTTCCTCCAGGTAAATCTATGGGGGCAGGGACTGGGGTGGGAGAGGGCACAGGTGATGCTCCAGGGGGGCATGTGCCCTCCTAGATTTGTTTACCCAAAGCAGGGTGTGGGTTTGGCCAGGCTGTAGCCCTGTGCCCCATTTTGGGCACAGAAATCTGGGAGGGGCACATGACTCCACTGCATTGCCTGTGGCCGCCTGTCCCTCCATGCATCACCTGTGCCCTTATCCCCCTTCCTCCACGCCCATAGACTTACCTGGAGGGATCTGTGGAAGCTGCTTTCCACCACACTACCTGGCTTCCACATGCACCCCCTGCATCCTGCTCCCCTCAACCCCAGGCAGCCACTTGCAGACTATACCTTTGCCAGCCTGCAAGGGAATACCCAAGGTTTCCCTGTTTTTTTTCCCTTTAAAGTAGAAAATCCACTTTTTTCTTGTTTAAAGGAGAAAATCTGCATTTTTCCATGGCAAACAAAGACCCCAGATCCCTGGTTATAATGCTTTTAGTCTATCTGAGAAGTATTTTAGAAGCATGGGTAAGCCCTTGTTGTGGTTAGTTAAATTTTATACACTTCAGCATGAGTCATTCAAATGCTCATGGGTGTCCCAGCCGCCTGTGGAGGGTTCGAGATTGAGAGTGTGGTCGGGGGTAGAAAGGTAAGAAAGGTTTATCGACTTAACAAACACACAACTACGTGTAAATAACAAAACAAGGATAGACCATAATAATTCGCATTGGCAACTTATCGGCAGTGCCCTCTGATGCCTGATGTACGACAAGTTTCTCTTCTGCAAAGCTCAGCGAAGTCAGGCGTTCCCGATCAGTGCTGTCCGAGGGGTACCAGGAAGAACCCTGGTATTCAGTCCTTAGGCTCCTTGAGATCCATAGGCCCACTGAATCCAGGTCAGCAGCTAATCTGTAGTTCCTTTCACAGAGCTGTATCTTTCTTCTAAATGATTTCTGGATGTGCCAGCCAATTTATAACTTTTGAGCTATGCTGATAACTTACAGCCATTCGGATTCTCTTTTCTTCAACTGTCCTGAGACTGACCAATAGCAGTACAAGCCTTGCATTCTTTTGATAAGGTTAATTTTTACTATGCCACAGGGCCTACTACTTCAAGGCTTTGCTAAATTTACTAGGCTTTACTTCATACAAGGTCTTACTACATCTTTGACCTTAATTAGGCTCTTAGCAACAACATATAGCTTAATAGCTGAACAAATGACAGAAAAACACTTTCTCTAATCTTCATAGAGCCTTCAGCAAGCACCTTTATCACACAGACAATTCTCAGCTGTCACATGGGGTTTTTTCCTCATTTAATTTAAATGTAAAAAAAAAAACATATATTGACTTCATGGCTATTACCTACTTGACTCTTCCTGATCTCTTCACTCCATAGGTGTTAATTAACCCTTGATCTTCCACTAATCAGGCCTCCTTTCTTCTGCAATTAGCCTGTCTGTTATCTACTAGTGATGTTTCTCACCCCCGCCCCCCCGCATGTCCAGTGAAGGTGTGCTGCTACCTAGGGATTTGTACTGATAGCTTTGTTCCTAGGCAATCCAAACCCACAACAAATCAGAGACAGGGAGAGGAGGGGCAGGGCTGAAGTCAGGTTACACCATGTGGTAGCACAGTGTCACATGGTCAGGTACAGAGTGAGGAAGGAGTTGCAAAGATCAAGCAAAGAGGCAAGCTGTTACAGCAACCCTTTCATGGGGTGTCTTTTCATTGCAGCAGGTGACAGGTGGTGTGGGAGTCTGAACCATTTCCTGTGACAAATGGTCCATTTTTCAAAATAAAATGCTGTTTAAGAGACCATTGAACAACCACCTTTCCTGCGGAGGAGTAGTGTGTCCTAGTCTCTTGCCTGCATGGCTATATTAATTTTTATGCTTTAGACATCCTGCAGTTCAATTCAAAACAGGCAAAAGACAGGGTAGAGATGCACCTCATAGACTAATTGAACCAGAGATGCATAAGTTCACCTCGTGCCTTGCTGTGAAAGGGTGTGCAGAGAGCAGGCTATCAAATAACTCAAACAGGTAACAGTGGCTGCAGTGCTCCCACAATCCATCTTTAGACATGGTTTAACTAGCAACGAGAATTTTCTTTGTTACCTAAAATTGAGCAAGCTGCAATAATAAACACTTATACCAGTGCCAGAAGCCTGAGTAATAAGTAATTAAATATACTTCCACCCAAGAAACAACACCCAGTGTGTTTAGTCCTGGCACGTACTATCAAGGTGTGTGGAATTCCCTTGGCCCAGTTGTTGAAAGTCACTGGCATTAAGCCTTTGGAAGGGAGCTAGTTTTCCAGTACTTAATATACAAGGGTCATGGAGCCTGTCTGAAGAAAGAAAAAACTAGACATTCTCCAGAAAAAGCACAAGTGATTCTGCTGGTCCTTTTTCAGTAGCTGTAATATTCATTATAGCTAGGCTGACTATATAGAAATCCTAGAAATCTGGGACTCATCTGGAAAATCTGGGACTGTCTCCAAGGCCTCCATGCTCTCACAAGTCAGTGGGGGCAGAGCTGCATACTGGGCAGGCAGCTACCTGCCTGCAAGGTGCTCTGCATCACTCCCATTCCTGGCCAGACTGCACCCTGCACCCCTGGGTTTCTAGGACGCCTGTTATAATTACTAACAGCCAGCTGGGACCAGCCTCTGAAATCTGGGGCTGCCGCGGCTAAACCAGGACATACTGTCACCCTAATTATAGTTCAGTCCTGCCCTTGGCAAAATGGAGTCTGACCTACCTTAAGAAATTGTAATTGAGATTTTCGCTTCCTAGAGGGCTTTGTCCCTTTTCCCGTCATGTTTTCTCCTGGCTCTCAGATGTTTATGGCATGTTGAGCACTGGAAACTGCTATTACAACTAAATAAATGGAAAGTGTGAGCAAATTATCACATAATTACTTACAGCCCTGCTTGTGTTACTTGAAAAAATGATAGGCATCTAAGTAACAAGATGACCTCCCTTTCATTCATGGGGAGGAGACAGACATTTTATTAGTGAAGCCTGAGTTGAAACGAGAGAAGCATGTCACTTGGTTCATGCCCTAAACAATAGGATCTGGAGGTGGTAAGCACTGCACACATCCTCCTGAGCATGCAAAAGCAAGCTGAAATGTAGATAAGTGGAAAAGTTTTAGAATTGGGTTTTATTTTCACACTAATAAAGGCAGCAAAAAATAAATAAATTGAACAAATATTGCTACTGCTGCTCTCTGCTGGGGGTCAAGCATCATTCTGAAAGATGGCAGCATTCCAGAGAAAGCAGAACATTGTAACGTGGCATGAGGCTTATAATTTGAAGAAAAAAACAGTAAAAAATCTCTCATTTAATTTCTTTAGGGTGCAGTAGGTGGAGATTAAGCCACAAACAGACTCATAAACATGTTTGATATCTTGGCAGCCCAAAGGTGTCAGGCAAAAACAAAGTACAAATACAATCTACAACATTTAAAAATCCATCGTCAGGAGAATTTATGATAGATTCCAGCAAATTCCTGGTTCTAAGACTTGTTATGAGATACTAGCTAACAGTACAGAGACACATTTTGTAGCCATGACAGACTGTGACTGACCACACACAGTGGGACAATCTAAATGTGCAAGTTTCTTTTTCCTTTCCTTTAATTACACCTTGAACTCTTACCTAGAGCACCCCTGGCTTAATTTGAACTCAAGACTAGACTCAGTAAAATTAGTGTGGGCCTACTCTGAAGCTCTTAGTCACACTGACTGCCCTATTGACTTCATAGGAGTAGAGGTGTGAGGATTTTGATGAGGCCTTTTCAGATTTTGGTAAATAGATTATGTAGTCTTAATTTAACATAGGCTTCCTTTCCTAATAAGTACTGGAATTACCATTCTGTGCATTTGTGGAAACCACCCAATCTTATAGGTTAAAACTAGAGGTGCATCAATGCATCAGTCCAATATCGGATCGGTACTTATATAAAGAAAAGTGGCTGCATTGGAAATCGGCCTGATGCAGCCGATAATTTGGTCAATAAATGCCTGTGCATGTGTGCAGCCACAGCGCAGCACTCAGGCAGTGAGCACAGCCTGGCAGTGTGGAGAGCTACCTCCAGCTGGTAAGTCTGTTGTAGTGGAAGGGGAGCGGGGAGGGAAGGGGTGTGGGGAGGAGCAGATCAACATGCCCCGTCATGAGGGAGGGGGCAGGGACAGGCACTGCACAGCTGGGGCAGGGCAGGGCGTGGGATGGAGCCACAGTTTGTCAGGGAGAGGAGTGGGGAGGCAGCTCCTACTGCTGCGCACACCCCAGCAGGAGACGGGGGGGGCATGTGCCCCTGGATCTGCATGGGGTGAGCGGGCTGCAGCTGTGGCCTGGAGATGGTGCCGTACTAGTCTACTCTTCCTAGGGGCAGGGCTCAGGGCAGGGGCTATAGAGTGGGCTGCAGCCACCCCAAATTTCACCATAGCTCCTTCCCAGTGCTGCTGCTCACCCGGTGGAGCCCCGGCTCTTCCTGCCTCAACCCCGCCTCCCCACGTGCCGGGAAGATGCATGATCTGCCCCTCCTACCCCTTCCCTCACCTTCCACCACAACAGACTTACCAGCTGGAGGCAGCTCTCCATGCTGTATCGGAAATCGGATCGGTATCACCCGATATGCCTCCTTAAATATCGGATATCAGTATTGGCCCCAAAAATCTCTATCGGTGCACCCCTAGTTAAAACCTATTTGTCTATATTTTATCCTTGCAAACTTGGACACTGCAATGCCAAAACCTGTCTGCATTATAGCCTCCAGGAGTGCTGCCACCATAACAGGGCCATTGCAGTAAATTACCGCTACAAAACATGCCAGTATAGATGCAGCATTTTCATGATGATCACTGTCCTTTGAGGAAAAATATGGTAGATTTTAACTTCACAGCTGCAGTCTGTCCATATTCAGCATATTATAAAGCCTACTTTCCACTAGCTGATCTACATCACTTTTTCCCCCAAGTTACTTATGAGGTAGTTTGATTAGATTCACTGAAATGAAAAAGCAGTACAGACCATGCACAGAACACTTGTAAGAACATAGTTGTTGAAATATAATCAATGGTAACATCAGGCAACTTACAGAATGAAGCATTTCTTTTTCACTGACCTTTGAGACAGAGAAGTGCTGAGTCAACTAGACTTTGGATTTTTAATCTTTACAAGTACTCAATAATTATGGTCTCTTGCCAAATAAGGTCTGCACTTAACTTGCACAACAGTGAAATGTCATTGAATAACATCATTTCAGTTAACATCAGCAGCTTCAATTACAGCTCTTGGAGTCAATAATTTTATAGAAAAATGTATTGATATTCCCTGACAAAGTTCTATTTAAAGAAACCCAGTTGTCTTGTTTTAATTATGCAGTCATTGGTACAGACATGATTTAAAACTGTAGAGCCTGTACAACTAATTCTGCAGTGTACTCATTTCCAGCCACGGGTCTGCATACGTACAATTAGTAGGGGCACACCGATAAAGATTTTCTGGCTGATACCAATGTCCGATTATTAACCAGCCATATTAGCTGATGCCAATCCAAAAGCCAATTTACAGGAAAGCAGCCCAGGAGGTTAGAGAGCAGTGTCTGGCCAGTAAGTCTGTGGGGAGTGGGGAAGGGCAGATTGAGGGCCCCCCCATGGTGAGGGAGGGAGCGGGGTAGGGGCAGGGCAGGTGCTGCCCAGCCAGGGCAGTGAATGTGACCCCTCTGGGAGCAGGACAGAGCCATGCACAGCTCGTCCGAGGGGGGCATGGGAGGTGGGCAGCTCCCTGCTACTGCATGTACCCACGGGGGAGGCATGGGCTGCATGTGCCCCCCTGGATATGTGCATGGGGTGAAGGCAGGCTGCCCACTGTGGGCTTGGAGCCAGGGGCTGTGCCAGCTTCTTCCCAGCAGGGGGGGCTGGGCTCCAACCAGGGAGGGGTGGGGCAGGCGGCAGTAGCACTGGGAGAGATGGTTCTGGTAAATTTTGGGGGTGGCTATACTCCACCCCATAGTGACCCCTCTCAGCGCTGCCACTTGCCCCGCCTGCTGTGAGTGCAGCCCCAGCCTAGCTCCCCCAGCAGGAAGAAACTGGTATAGCCCCTGGCCCCAAGCCCTCAGCAGGCTGTCTTCCCTTGCCCCACGCATAAATCTGGGGGAGCATATGCCCCCCCATGCCTCCCCCAGGAGTGCATGCAGTGGTGGGGAGCCATCCCCGCTCCTAGGCCTGCCCCCAGATGAGCCACCCTAAGCTCTTCTCCACACCTGGTGGGGTAGCATTCAGCATCCTGGCGGGGCAGCCCCTGCCCCACACCCTCCCTCACCATGGGGGCCTCCATCTGTCCCCTCCAGCCCCTTCCCCCTCCTCCCCCCACCCCTGACCTACTGGCTGGATGCTGCTCTCCAAGCTGCTGGGCTGCATTCCTGGCCACATGCATGCTGCAGCTGTGCACATGCACTCAGCACGTATTGGTGACATTAATTGGCTATACCAGCCATAAAAGGCCAATTGCTGATAACGTTTATTTTCCTTTTATCCATGCCAATCCGATATGTGACCAATAAATCGGTTCATTTCTAACAATTAGCTCCCAACATGAAGAGATCTGATAGTGCCATCCCATTAGTGGTGTCACAGCTTGTTGACCCAGAAATGTAACACATGTTTTAAGATAGTTACCAACTTCCCCTATGATCTGTGTCTTGATTATAGGGCCTGTGCAGTCACCAAATCCACTTTGGCATTGGACCTGACAGACCAAATTCACCTTTCATTCACCTGTAATTCCAGAGTTGGTTTGGAAATGAGTTGCGTTTACTTTAACAGGAGAGCAAGATCTGGCCCTGTTTGTTTAGTTACAACATATTAGTCGGGCTGTTTTATCCCAGATCTCCATTTATACATTTCGATTTATAGATCTAAATAAGGCCCCAGCTAAATGAGCATACAAGTGCTTTAAAAATGCTTGGAGTAGAAGTGAAGCATAAAGATTCAATGTTGTACATGTTGTTCAAACACCAGTGCCTGGATCAGTTTCCAGATACTAATCCAGACACACACCAGCACATCACTGGGATTATATATGTCAGTGTTTCTCAACCAGGGTGCAGCCAGATCCTTTGAAGGGCACCATGAGGTGTGAGTAGATAAACAAGACATGAGGAGTTAAACAGATAAGCTAAGTAGGTACACACAGGCTCAGGTTTGTCCCTGCCTTGAATAATTCCCCACCTCCACTGCCCAGCTCCTCTGCAAGAAGTGCAAGCACTGTAATGTATATATTTTTTTGAAATTGGATGCCATTCAAGTCACAAGTTATGGAGGGTGCTCGGAGTCCAAAAAAGGTTGAGAACCACTGAGACAGCTAGATCCAGGAGGGAAGAATTTGTCCTTTTTCTCGGAGCCTGACCCCATAGCACCACTATTTGAAACATCAGGTTTCTTTAATTAAAACGTAGACAGTTCATATGCCCCCAAGCATACAGGCTGAAAACATTAGAATAGGCAAGAAACACTGAAGTGTGTCTATCCTTCACAACAGGCCACTGTTTCACAAGGAAGTACAGAGCAGCAAGAAACGTACAATGCACACATTTGATTTAAGGCCACTGCTACCTACACCTGGATGAGTGAGAAAAGATTACAAAAGGAAGTTCCTTTGATACATCCGTGGAAATAAGACTTCAGCACTACAACCCTCTAAAGAAAAATGACACCAAACAAAATTATAAGTTTTGAGAACCTCAGAAGCTACAAGAGGCAGGATTTCAAATGAGTTACATTTATTCAGTTAAAAAATGACAGTTAGTAATGGTCACATGAACACCAGGGAACTGTTTCTACATTTCCTGACGTCAATATGAGCGGCACTAGTTTTCTACATATACAAATCTAATGCCAGTTAAAAAATACAAAACCAAAATCCAAGACACTGTGAAATCAACACTGCTTAAAAACTCAAAATTCAATCTAATTGATATATTTTAAAATAAATATTTTACCCCATTTCTTATTTTAAAAAACCCTTCTACTGCTTTCAAAGCAGTTACTTCTTTTAATGCCATTCCCAAAAGTCTTTCATAAATAGTCATCATATTGATTGTCTATTAGTGCAGCACCTCTCAGTCTTAGCTGGGGTCTCCATATTAGGCAATACAGTATTTTGTTCATACACAGTGTTTTGTTTTGTGTGTTTTTTTTCCTTCTTTTTTTACTCCTAGGTACAATTTCTTTGAATAAAAGCATACCATGCTGGCAAAACCCATGCAGATGACAAAGCATGAAACATAGCAAACAGAGCCTGTAAATTACTTGTTTATTAAAGAAAAAAACAAGGAATGTAGTGTTAAAATCAGGTTATTGAAAAAAACTACCCAAAACAGTATTATGGACAACAAAATTTAATTTAAAAATCTCAATGTTTGCCTTATTTACTATGAGCTGTTCAACATTCAACTTCAAATATACTGCATACAAAAGTCTTTATCCCAATTCGTTTCAAATTATCTCCAACTTTTTCCACTGGGGATAAGTATAAAGCAAATTCAGTACTAAACTTGGCGCTCTCTGTCTTTTAATGAAAATAACCATCTTCCCCAACACTCAAGTGAGTGTAGCCTGTTTCAAGCTGGTTTCAAACAGAGAAACTTACAAATCTAACAAGAACACGTTGACATTACCCAGTGTCATAACCTTTAACATACTCATAAATTCTTGTGTTCTCTAAAAATACAAACTAGTTCAGAACTGGTGACTGCAACAGTCTTAAAAGGCCACATCTGTAAACCTTCTACACATTTTTTTTTAATGAAAATTATAATCTTAAGGGCTACTTAAAATTATTAAGCAGGCTAATGAGTCTCTTCGTGGTTTCGCTCTCATAGACAATTGTGCAATTTGAAAAATATCTCCTCTAAGGAAGCTAGGAATCGTGGAGTCTTTCCCCTGGCCACATTAAAACAAAGCCAACCAATTTTAGATGCCACTTGAATCTTACACTTGGAGCCTCAAAGGATCACTACTGAGAAACATTTTCCAGAAATGTCCCTAGTCTGACAATTGTCTACATTCTGATTCCCTTGGGCACCTCTGAACAGCTCCATTGCCCAAAATAATAAACTGCCTTCCACATGGTTACTTTTAGTAAAGTGCTTATCATTATTCCAAACTATAGAAAAAGAAAACAAAATGTGCAACTTGGGCCTTGAGTCTTTTCAGTCTTTTCCCATGAAAAATTGCTTGCATGGGCCCTGGTGAGAATTCAAGATCTTATTCAACAAGGGGCGTGTGCGTGAAAGTTGCCTTAAAGGGACTAACTCACAGCCTTAGCATTAGCCCCTTGCTGAATTGGGACTTAGCTGTTGAAAGAATGTTGGAACATTAACTTGGATGTAGACTGGCAGTAAGCACAGAGCCTATAAAAGGTGGTGATGCCCTGGGGTCATAGCTTCAGGAGGTGCACTTCTTGGTAAAATGGAAGGCATACAGACAGCTCTCACTAGAATCTTTTCATATTTATATACAAATATAATATATATTAAATATAATATAAAAATAGCTATATTTCTCTTCCCTCTGAAATTCTCTGAGACTTTTCTTTGAATCCTCGCAACCCAGGCAAATTTTAATTCACTCCAAAATACCATTAAAAAACCATGCTGTATTTTTCTTGCTTCGTCATACATCACCATGATATTTGCCCATAAACACACAATCTTTTCTTAACCAGCTTCTTCCCTCCTGCCAGAATTATTCTGTGACATTATGTATGCTCTGGAGCCTGTGGTATCATACCTTTTATAATTACTAGAACTAACAGGAGGTCACAAACCATAGGTGTGTGACTATGCATGAGTTAGGCAAAAAGATCTTGGATTAGAAAAGAGAGGCTGAAGGCCCACTCTACCTCTCTCCCTTCTCCAGGTTGTTAGGCGTTTTGCAATTGCCTCTAGTAAGTTTTTTCTAGTGCAATTTTTTAGTAGCAAGCTGTGAAGCAAAATAAATTGTTCACATCAATCATTAGGGCCTGGTTTACATCGCAGGCCCAGCTCACAGCACAGCAACTCCTTTAGTCTTGGAGTTCCCCTCACATATCCCCCACTCCAATTGGTGGATGTGCCCCGTTGGCCCTGCTGCTTACTCCTGACCAGGAGGCAAGAATTGCAGCATATTTAAAAAAATAGTTTTGCCTCCCGGCCATCAAGAGCAAGCAATGAGGTGGGAGGCTCACGGGGAGGAGGGAGGGACTGGGGGGAGGGCAGGGAAGGAGGGAAGCTGCAAGATTAAAGGAGCCACTGCACCATGAGCTGTGCCTGCGATTTAAACAAGGCCTTATCAATCATATTCAAGCTTGATGAAATACCAATTTCTTTGTCTTTAAAGTTTGCCTGAACTGTGATAGAAACTTGTCAAACTTATGCAATAATTTTCCAGTTAGATTTTGCCCCTTCCTCTTTCAGCTAACAAGGAAAGCATAGGGTTTTTTTGTTTGTTTTTTTGGTTGACCTCTCTCGGAGGTTATGGAAGTCTTCTCAATTAAAGTATGTTTCCTTGTAGTACTCTGCCAACAGCCTTGTTATAATCAACCTCTCATACAGATCTCAGGTAGCCTTTTTATCATCTGATGTATAGTAATGCACCACAGAATTTTGGGGAGTTGAAGGATTTGAAATGCTACATACTAAACTTTCCCTATGCCTGAAGAAGGGTGGTTGCACCTGAAGAACCTTGTCTGCCTGTCCTTAGACCAATGTGGCAACAACCTACACCCCCAAAACACACTTCAGCTGTCCTAACTGTGTTCTGTATCTGCAAGTATTGGAGTTTAATGGCTTGTGTTACCATTACAATTCAAACTCCCCCAGTTTCCTTCTTTAGTGCCATTTTATTATTGTCAGACTGAAAACCTGTCTAACATTTCTATTTTCTGCTACATAAAATCTTGATAGCTGAGACCTCTAGTCAACAAAGCCTAATTCTGGACACAAGTGGAATGGTTTAGCAGGGTTAAGAAAACAGTCTGAAATAAAAATACAAGTCAGTGAAGACTTACTTTTCTAAAACTTAAAAACCAAAAGTTTCTGACAACAAGGCTGGCTCAGGGAATTACAGAAACCGCTAGCATGAGCTAGAAAGCGACCTTGATATGTTCAATATTGGTATCTGTTCCTTCCTCCTGGGTTCAAGCAGCTTTTCGGAGCAGAAACCAATCCAATTCTCTTTGGTTATTCATTCCTTATACTCTTCTCCCTTTTCCACAGTGATTCTCCAGGACCCAATCTTAAACTTGCTTTGTGATTTTGGGATGCTGTGCTGTGGTGGGGGAACCTGGAGAGAAGAAGAATCTGATAACAGGATACAGTGGAGAAGGCAAGACTATCTCGAGAAAGAAGGCTAATATTCACTAGCCTCATATTACCTTTCAGTGGCCTTTGTTCATTCAATAATACAATCAAGCTTCCTAATATGAAATATTCCACCACTATTTGGTTACATTCATATAACTCCTCCCTAATACTCAGACGTAATTCAGCTCGACTCTAAAACCTTTCCCTCTTTAATATTACTTTTCATTATTATGCTTTAATTTTTATTTTTTAAACCACTAGGTCCATCTTTGTATATATTCATTTTGCTCTGCAGCTGTAGTTTTCAAAATCTAGTACCATAAAATCTACTGAGCACTGATTTAAAAATAGTACATCATTTGTTGGAACTTTTTATCATCTTTATAAAGTGAGGTTTGCCTTCTGAAGTCTTAGTTCAGTGGTATCCCTTTTATATCAATATTCTGATAGAATTAACCTGTGCAATCCTAAATACCTATTTTCCTATCAAATTCCAATTACAGTTAAACTCTTTGAAAAAACTCAGATTATGTTCTCCCTAAATGAATAATCTCTTTTATGGAGGCACTAGAGAGTGGTTCTCTTTACTATTCGAACACTTTCAAGTTAAATCATATATCTGTTCCAGATTAGCATTTGAATGGTGTTCCACTCTTTTAAAAAATGTTCAGGATCTCAACTCAGACGATTGTTCAAATGCTTGTATAAATTAATACTATAGAGAAACAGCTATGCAGCAGAGACACAGGTTTTGTTGACAATGTACCAAGACTTCAAAATTGTAAATGGTTACAGATTCAAGACAACATAATCAAGATGTTCAATGTTATCACCTGAATTAAAATCAAGGCACTATGGGTTTTTTGTTGGGTTTTTTTGTTTTGTTTTTAAAATGACCCTGAATCAGTTCTGACTAAAGAAAGGTCTAATTTTGAAAGGAGAATAAAAAGATTCCAACATATTTTAACAAGTTACAATTCTCACCACAGAGAAGGTGATTAAAAAGTGCCTAAAACATTATTAAATGTAAATATATTTTTGTGCAAATTACTTCTATAACTGAAACATTCTTGAAAATTACTTTCATATAGTTTTTTTAAACCTTTTACATAAATATTTCCAACTATGAACTATATCAAAAGATAGCTTTGGGGAGTAAAATTCCAAACCATCCACAGTAAAGCAGTGCAAATTCCTATTTTTCAATAAAAACAATTTATAATTATGAAATGATGGATGATATTTACGGATCCGAACGTTTTGAACCCTGAAACATGACTGTCAGTTCAAACAGTTTCATCAATAATTTAACCCCCAAAAGTCAACGAACCAGCACACTATACCTCACCGAACAAACCGTGACATCACAGACAAAGCACAAACAAGAGACTTGTGCCCATACTAAGGGTGAAAATTGATGCATCATGTTGTAAACAAAGAATAGAACAGAGGAAAATATTAGTCTGAGCATGGTGTGAGAATTTAGGGAAACATATTCAAACCTACAAATAACAGATTACTTTTTTCATGCATCATATAAAATATTTTGCTCTCTCTCCTTTTATGCAGACATATACACAATATTTTACAGCATCTGTACAATAGAGAATTTGACTCCACACAACATTTTGAAAATATTTACTGTCCCATAATAATCTGAAAATAATGTCATGTCTTTTGGACTGTTTGTGTAGCATTATTGTAAGTAAATTCAAACAACTGCTACAGCAACAGCATGGCCATTGTAACACTTGATACATTTACAGGACTGATAAAAAATACCAACATTTTTAGTGCCCTTTCAGTTCACTTAGGGTTTGTGACTGGATCTGGACAAGTTAAACATGGCAGCACATCCTTTAAAACACCACAAACATTGGGGCAACTAAAACACTGTCAAAGTTGGCCTTGTCCTTGCCATCTTTTACCTAAGGTACCTCAACAGCATCTTGCAATATTATCTTCTGCAAACAGATTCCAGAAGTTAGAAGCAGAGCTCTCAATACTGTATTTTATAAAGCCTTCAGACTTCTACCTCTACTATCATCAGTGCAACTGTTTATGGAGCAGCCCCTCCCTGCAGTTTGCTTCCAGAAGAAGCAGAGCCTCATGCTACTGTGGCTGAATTTTGGAAGGATCAGTCATGGTGTCAGTTCTAAGTCTCGAAAGTTGCTGCTGCTGCTGCTGCTGCGGTGGCTGCTGCTGCGATTGATGTTGCGGGTGGTGAGACTGAGTAAAAGTGCTCTGTTGTAGTGGGAAAGCAGCAGAAAGAATGAGCTGAGCTGATTGGTTTCCATGAAGTAACCTGGATGTCTAAAACACAGAAATACAGCATTATTTCCTGCTGCTCCAAGTACACGAGGCTAATTATATTTTGAATCTCTTATGTGAGGTGAAACATCAGACTCTCCATATATTCACTTACAACTGAACAAAGTGAAGATGCCTTTGTAATAAAATACCTAGCTTCCAAAGCATATGCATATTTTGATTTGAATAACTGTGGAACAACTGTACTTAATTTCTCTCTCATACCAGTGACAATTCATCCTCATTAAAATGGAGCACAGAATGCTAGGGCTCAATATTTAATGTGTCCATGTAGCTCAGAATGGTGGGTGCCAGGCAGGAGCATGCAGCCAGCAAATTGTGGCTCTGGGCTCCAGACCACGCTGCCACTGCTTCAAGATCCAAATCCCAGCCCTAGAGCAGCTCCCTGCAATGCCGTGCACCCTGCCAGCATTGCTATGGAAACCCTGGCCCCATACTGTCACAGCTCCCTCCCTCCTGGGGTATCCATGGAAGCCAGCCGCAGTGATGTGGGCAGTGGCTTCTGGGAAATGGAAGGGCTGGATCTGCCATTTTGCTCTGCTCTAGAGCAGCGGTTCTCAACCTTTTTTTGTACCCCTAGGCTTCAGCTCTGCAGTGTGTGGGGCTGGGGGTGGCGGAGTGGGGCCCAAGCAGCCAGCCCCTTCCAGGATGGAACTCTGCCAACCTGCAAGGGAAAAGCCAGGGTTTCCCACATTTTCTCCTTTTAAAGGAGAATCCATTTTTAAAGTTTGTTCATGACCCTTTCATATATTCTCATGACCCACTTTTGGGTTGCGACCCACAGGTTGCGAAGTGCTGTCCCAGCGATACCCAGTTCGATGCTCTTTCCATATAGCATCCACTTCTGCCATTGTCAGAGATAGAATACTAGGCTAGACGGACCATTGGTTTTACCCTGTATGGCATGTCCTATGTTCTTGGAAATAATGCACATGGGAAGACTTGGGGATTTGGTCCAGACCAAACTGAGAAAGCTAAATTAAGAAGTGAAAGGTAGAACACTAACCTGGCAGGACACGTGTTTTAGAAAGGAAAAGAAATCCTGTGCAGTCTCCCTCAAAGTGCTCTCCTATTATTTTACTTCAAGTAGCAAATTACCCTGGTTATAATTTGCCGCATTCCCAACATAAGGTGGTGTTATATTTATTGAAGAAAAGCGATGAAACATCACATCCACTCATAGGTGAGGACATCTGAAAATCTGGATTCATGACTGCAACTGGGCAGCAAGAGGTAAACTACTTATTAAAATGCTATGGCTGCAGAATTACAAGGGAGCCCATTCAACAGTGCAGCTCTTTTTGAGGTGGAACTGGGGAGCACCCACCAGCCAACCCTGTAGTGCAGGGATGTTGAGTATACAGCCTACAGGCTGAATCTAGCCTGCAAACCTGCTCCATCTGTCCCACCAGGATAGGGAATTTGGCAGTGTGGGCATCTGGAAGAGGTGAGCAAGGCTGTGCAATACGGTTCCCTGTTGCACTGCAGCTGCCTGGCCCACTGCCATTTGTGTGCCTCTCCCTAGGCAGTCTGCTGCCACTTCAAGCCAAATTCAGCCCATGAGGAATCTTACGGTCCGGATCCATCCCAGGACAAGATAAATTTAACACCCAAAGTTTAATGACTGGGATATTTACCTGGCAGGTGAAAGGTCCAAGTTCAAATACCTATTCTGCTCAATTCAGACCAAGAATGCTCTCTCTTTTTATGGACCTAGTTGCCAGGCCACCAGCTGTTCTCTCTCTCTCTGTGACCAGAAATCCCACCCAGTATCTGAGAAATCTTTCCTACTGGACATTTAATTGATACTGGTGCATTCCCATGAAGTTTCAGTAAATCAAAATCCTAACAACAAAATTATTCAATTAAAATTTATGACTAGCTTTACACTGAACCATAAATATCTTCTCCTGAATTACATGAATGCAAACATATTTGCCCTGAGGAGGGTTCCTTCCTTTGTCATTGAAAAGATAAGGACTGTAGTTTGAAGGGATAAATGCTGATAGTAAATGAAGGGTTTTACAAGAATACAACTTTAACTGTGATGCTAAAGGAATTTGTCAACTTTAATTCAGTGCTTCGTGTACTTGATTTCTTATTTTATCATTCCTGTATCACTGATAAGGGAAGTAGTAGATACACTGGAGGGTAGGGCTACGATTCAGAGAGACCTTGACAAATTGGAGGATTGGACCAAAAATCTCTTGAGGTTCAATAAGGACAAGTGCAAAGTCCTGCACTTAGGATGGAACAATCCTTTGGACCAGTACAGGATGGGGACCAATTGCCTAAGCAGCAGCTCTGCAGAAAAGGATGTGGGGATTACAGTGGACCATAAGCTGAATATGAGCCAGCAGTGTGTCCTTGTTGCCAATAAGGCTAACAGCATACTGGGCTGCATTGGTAGGAGTGTTGCCAGCAGATCCAGAGAAGTGATTCTTTCCCTCTGTTCGGCACTGGTGAAGCCACATCTGGAGTACCGTGTCCAGTTTGGCTCCCCCACTACACAATGGATGTGAACAAATTAAAGTCCAGTAGAGGGCAACAAAAATGGTTAGAGGGTCAGGACACATGACTTATGGGGACAGGCTGAGGGAACTGGGCTTATTTAGTCCGCAGAAAAGAAGACTGAGGGGGGGAATTTAATAGCAGCCTTTAAGTACCTGAAGAGGGGTTATGAAGAGGATGGTGCTAGACTGTTTTCAGTGGTGGCAGATGACACAACAAAGAGCAATAGTCTCACATTGCAGCAAGAGAAGTTTCTAGATTAGGTATTAGAAAAAAACCTCTCACTAGAAGGGTAGTAAAGCACTGGAACAGATTATTCAGAGAGGCTGAGGAACCTCCATCTCTGGAGGTTTTTAAGACCTAGTTAGAGAAAGCCTTGGCTGGGATGAGAGAGTTAGGGATGGTCCTGCTTTGAGTAGGGGGTTGAGGTCCCTTCAAATCCTAATCTACTATGATTCTGTAGCAGTATGAACAAAAACTATTTAGGGATTTATCTTCCTTTAGGGAACATAAAGTTTGAAGTTCAAACAGATTCTCTGGTTCAGCATAGGCCAGTTTGCACATCTTTAACACAACCTTTACTTGAAGGAGGTTCTCCTTTACTGAGATGGTAACTGACATATCTCCTTTTCTACTTCCTGCTACCTTGTTCAACCCTTTCTGTGTGCCATACGTTGCAGTACGCTAGTTCTGCAGTTCTCATTCTCTCTCCTTGTATTAATGCATTCTATATCTTCTCCCTCTGCCCTCAGTTCTTTTTGGCTTCTGTAACTTCTGGTACATATTTGGGGGGGGGGGGGGGGGGGGGGGGGGGGAAGAGGGACAGGTGAAGAGGCTTTATGTTTATTGTAAAGTTCTTGTGCGCCCTTGGATTTTGTTGTCTTTCCCTTTTGAACCAGCTTCTCTTCTCCCTCTCCTCTGAGAAAAGGAGAGTGATTGCCTTATGACTAAAGAGAGTGAAATGTGCAGTGTGTGCTCCTGAAGGTCAACAATACCAGAGAGGATAATGTGTAAGCTGGAATGCTGCCTCCTAAGCTAGCACTTTTGTATTCATGAGACTTTCACCCTCAGCTGCACTACAGGATGTCATAGGAACCAGAAGGAAAAATCAGGCTGTTTTCAAATAGTGTCCCACCTCTTTACTCAATGTCATGCAAGCATTTTTACTATAGTATAAGCAGGATCCATGCGACAGGTTGATGTGGAGCACCTGCATGAGCAACCAAAGGGGGAAATGGGCACCACAGTGAACTAAGACCTGTACAGGGGACACCACGGCCCAGATAGTATCTCATTACACTGTCTCACCATGTGGCGTTGGAGGAAAGAAGTACAGAGTTTCTAGCCAGAGACTTCAAGTTAGTAGGAGCACCTGCAGAAGCAGCCAGAGGCAGGATCTGCAGAGCTTGACTGCTTGGACAAAACTTTCTCTACCTTGTGCTGATTGGCTTGGCTGTCCCAACTCTCTCCATCAGAAGTTTTTCAACTCCATACCTGTTCCTTTTACTCACTCCCTTCCCTTGTCCTGTCCCTCTCAGCTTCCATTTAGCTCACCCCCACCTAAGTAATCCTCCACCTGCCTACTCAAAATACGAAATATAACATTTGCTGCTACCACACTGTTTGCTCTAATGGTAGGTTATACCCTCATCCCAACTTCCTTAGACCAGAGGTCAGCATCCAACACCTGGATCCAGTCTGGGAAAGTCCAGTTCCAACTGCATTCCTCTTATGCCCTGTGCCATGCCACTGATCCCTTTCTCCAGTGTCTCCCCATCTTGCAGTGCCCTCCATGCTACTCTCTCTCACCCCCTACACCACCAAATTCACCACTCCCCCTTACTGTCACTGGGGATGGGAAATGACAGCGTGTGGGTGGTGGAGGCAGCAGCAGGCAGCTTGGGTACTATGGAGTGGGGGGTGGTGACTCAAAATGGCAAGGTGGATTGGCAGTCCATAGCACCAGCTTAGTCACAAGCAGCAGCCTGCCACTCAAAAATGTTGCTGACGTCTGATTTAAAGTGTACCCTCTTAAGAGCAGGGACCAACTACATCTACAATAACATGACCCATTCTTGGTCAGCCCTCGATCACTACTATAATCAGAGCAATTTTCCTGTCCTTACTGACTTACTTTTTCTCCTGTTTCCGTCTTAGTGGTATGTAGATTAAGAAAAAAACTCAGTGTCTCCCAAACTGTAGTTCTTTTGAACATGAAGATTACAAATGATTCAGAGTAAGGTCTTTGAAATAACTTCACTCTGTGCACAAAACTTCTTCTCGGAGAGAAGGCTACCAACCAGAACAATCAATTTCCGGACAATAGGTTTGTAATGTATGTTGACATTGAACTTTCAGATATGTGCCTCCTCAAGAATTCCTGAAGTGCTACATTACCTGTAAGAACTGTTGGGGATGATGGGCCAGCTGAGTCTGAGCTGGTTGCTGAACTGTACTGAGCTGCTGTTGCTGCTGTTGCTGACCTTGCTGTTGTTGCTGCTGCTGCTGTTGAGTAATTGATAACGTCTGTGCCTGTTGCTGTTGTGCAGCAAAAGTAGGGTAGGCTGTCACCACCTGCCCCATAAACATAGTGCTTGGTACCATTACTGCTCCACATGCTACAGGGGCAGTGACTAATTTTGTTACAAGTTGCTGACCTTGAGAAAACCTGTTAAAGGAAAGACATGACAGGGTGAAGTTAGCTTAGTCTGGCAGAAATTCACTGTCAGCTAACCTGGGTGAATTTCAGATGCTGATCTTGTTATGTAAGCACCAACTCTACTACTGAAAAGTATCATTCAAGATGAACCCGTCCTTCCCAAAAATTCAAAATGTAATAGGCTAGATGCTTATCCCAAAGAGCCCTTCACAGCCTCCTACAATGTCATTGGTTTAAACAGGGAGACAAGAACATAATTTGAGTTGAATTTGGTTTTCTGACTACATTTATATAAATACATGTCATAGCTAAAAAAACTTTATGAACTTCTTGGTGCAATTTTTCTCTCTTTTTGAAGATGTGAAATTCTAGCAAAATCATTTGAATGAACTTTTCCTTGGTTGTTACCTGATCTGTCTATCTTGTGTGAAAGTGGTTACGGCTGCACCACTCTGGTTATTGTTCTGTGGTAAGCTTGATGGAATCTGGACAACATTTCCTGTTGTTGGCTGGGAAATCACCATAGTGTTATACAAGGGGGCCGAAAGCGTGCTCTGTGATTGACTGGAGAGAGAAGTCTGTTGATTGTGTCCGCTAAGTACATTTGGTTGATTATGCTAAAAAAGCAAAATAATTTTATAAATTAGTTAACTGAATTGTAAACATATAAAAATTATTACAGAGAAATAATTTACTTTGAAGGTATAAATACATGTGCAATAAAAATAAATAATAACTGTTAATGATAAAAGTTCCTATGCAGTACTGTAAAAATTCTTATAGCTCTCCTCTCAGCTTTGTAAACCTATATTAATCTATTTTTTATAGATGACTGAGCATGGGTGAAATGACTTCTCCAAGGCTATAACAAGTAAGCAGCATGGCCAGGTAGAACCCAAGAGTTCCTGACTCCTAGTCCCTTGGTTCTTCTTCAAAAGTATGGTTCCTCTCTTACACATATGGAAAACTGCAGCGTCTCTTGCTTAGCAGAGGCCAGCTTGCAAACCTTTAACACAAACTTTGGTTGGTGGAAGTTCTTTTTTACTGAGATGGTAACTGGTATGTCTCCTCTGCCACCTCCTGCTACGTTTTCCAACCCTTTCCATGTGCCAAAAGGTCTTTGAAAGTGGAGATACATGGGAATATGAATGTAAATCTCAGGACTCTAGAATCACACAAAACTCCCTAACAATAAAGCTGAAATGATCAGTGACTAAAATCGTAAAATTCAACGTATTTTTTAAACTACTATAATTTGTTTTCAAATTTTAAAAGCATATATTCAAAAAGGCACCATTAAATTTAAATCTAGCTTTAAAAAAAAAGGTTTAAGCTAGGTCCAAGTACTACCCACTGCCTCTACTGTCTCCTACCAAACCATGGGGCATTTCAATATTTTCCTATTTTAAACCAAGTTCCTAAGCTAAGTGAAAAAGCCACATAAAAAGAAACAGTGACTAGCTGAAGACTGATGCAGAGCTAGTTGCTATTGACCATTTACACTTCAGAATTTTACTAAAAAGGAAAAATGCAAAATATGGAAAAGGATAAATATTTCTACCATAAATATTGAAGACATGAAACCTGTGTTTGTTGTACACACAGTTTCACTGACTAATGGAAATTCTCTATCTAACACTCTCTAGGCAGGCCTATCAGTTTCAGTTCTGCTCAGTATAGGCATTTATGACAAATGTTACCTGTGTTACAGTATTTTGCAAAGGCTGTTGCTGTATCATATGCTGAGTACTAATATGCCCAGTATTCATTCCTCCTTGAATTTGATTAGTTTGAACAACTGGACTTTGCATATTTATTGGCGTCAGCTGCTGAAGGTTAGAAGAGTTTCCAGAAGTAAGTTGCACAGAACCAAAGTTTAGTCCAGGAGGTGATTGCTGCAAGAACATCTTTAAGAAAATCCACAAATTAGTTAAAAAGAAATAAAATCTACTGGTGGTTTGAAGTATTAGTAAACATCTTTAATATGATATATTAAAAATCCTCCAGTAAGATTCCTGACTGTGAATCTTAGGATCATAGAAAAGTAGGGTTGGAGGTTCATTTAGTCTCTTGAGCATGTCTAATCATCCCTGACAAGACATTCCAGCAAAGTGTCCGTCTAACCAGTTCTTGAAAATTTCCAAGGGTGGAAATTCCACAATTTTCTATGTAGCCTGTTCTAATGCTTGACTACCCTCATATTCAGAAAGGTCCTTCTAACCTCCAACCTAAATTTCCTCTGCTGCAGCTTGAGTTCATTTCTTCTACTACTGTTCCCTACAGCCACAAATAAAAGTCCATTTGTATCCTCTCTGTAATCACCCTTCAGGTATTTGAAGACTATTATCAAATCTGCCTCCCAGTCTTCTCATCTCCAGACTAAATAACCCTACCTCTTTCAGCTTTTCCTTGTAAGTCATAGTAGTTTCATAGTTGTTAGAGTCGGAAGGGACCTGAGCAGATCATCAAGTCCGACCCCCTGCCATGGGCAGGAATGAATGCTGGGATCATATGACCCCAACTAGGTGGCTGTCTAGCCTCCTTTTGAAGACCCCCAAGGTAGGAGCAAGCACCACTTCCCTTGGAAGTTGGTTCCAGATCCTAGCTGCCCTGACTGTGAAGTAGTTCTTCCTGATGTCTAGCCTGAATCTACTCTCAATCAACTTGTGGCCATGATTCCTAGTTACTCCTGGTAGTGCTAGGGGGGGAACAGGGCCTCTCCCATTCCCCGCTGGTCCCCCCAGGTAAGTTTATAGATGGCCACCAGATACCCTCTCAGCCTTCTCTTGTGGAGGCTGAATAGGTTCAGGTCCCGTATTAGGTTCAGGCCCCGGAGCCTCTCCTCGTAGAGCCTGCCCTGATACCCCCTGACCACGTGAGTGGCCCTTCTCTGGACCCTCTCAATGCTGTCTACGTCCCTCCTGAAGTGCGGCGCCCAGAACTGGACGCAGTACTCCAACTGTGGCCTGACCAGTGTCACATAGAGGGAGAGGATCACCTCCTTGGACCTGCTCGTGATGCATGTGTGGATGCATGACAAGATGAAGTTAGCCTTACTGACTGTTTTCGCATTGTCGGCCCATGTTTATCTTGGAATCAACAGTGACTCCAAGATCCCTTTCTGCCTCTCTGCTGACAAGAAGGGAGTTCCCCGGCCTATAGGTATGCTGCTGGTTCTTTCTCTCTAGGTGCAGTATCCTGCACTTGTCAGTATTGATCCCATCCATCCTATTCTCATCCGCCCACCCCTGTAACCTGTCCAGATCTAGTTGCAGCCTATCTCTCCCTTCTAGTGTGCCCACCTCTCCCCACATCTTAGGGTAGTTCGCAAATTTGAACAAGGTGCTTTTCACCCCCTCGTCCAAGTTGCTGATAAAGATGTTGAACACCGAGGACTGAGCCCTGGGGGACTCCACTGCCCACATCCCTCCAGGTTGAAAATGACCCGTCCACCACCATTCTCTGGGTGCGGCCCTCTAGCCAATTTGTGAACCACCTGACTGTGTAGGCATCGATGCCAGTCTCCTAGCTTTTTTAATGAGAATGGGGTCAGAGACAGTGTCAAAGGCCTTCCTAAATTCCAGAAAGACTATGTCCACTGCGACACCTGTGTCCAAGGATTTTGTGACCTGATCGTAAAAGGCAATCAGGTTGGTCTGACAGGACCTGCCCCTAATGAACCCATGTTGGTCCCCTGAGTATACTCTCCCCTGCTGGTCCCTCACAGATGTGCTCCTGGATAACTTTCTCAAAGAGCTTCCCCAGGACCGAGGTAAGACTAATGGGCCAATAGTTACCTGGGTCCTCCTCCCTCCCTTTTTTGAAAATGGGGACCATATTAGCCTTTTTCCAGTCCTCTGGCCCCTGGCCAGAGCACCACGAATGCTCGTAAAGCCATGCCAGGGGCCCCACAATGACCCCTGCCAATACCCTCAGCACCCTAGGGTGGAGAGCATCTGGACCTGCTGATTTAAACACATCCAGCCCCTCCATAAGTTCCCTAACTAGGTCCTCCCAGGATTCTAATCGTGGGGTTTTTTTTTTGCTCTGCACTAGACTCTTTCCAGTCTGTCCACATCTTTCTTGAAGTATGGGGCCCAAAACTAGACACCATACTCCAGGTAAAGCCTCATCAGTGCTGAACAGAGCAGAAGAATCACATGCCTTGATTTGCATGTGACACTCCTGTTAATACAATCCAGTATGTTATTGGCTTTCTTTTTTTTTTTTTTTTTTTTTTTTGCGCAATAGCAGCACACTGATTGTCAGCTCATATTCAGCTTATGGTATACTGCAGAGGTTTCCAAACTTTTTCTCATTGCATACCCTCTCTTCCAGATTTACCAGCTGCCTGCATACCCCTACCAGCCTATGTTTTATATTTTAACCCCTTAAAAGGCAATTATTATTATAATGAAAATTAAATCCACCATTACACAATTTCTCTCGCATACCACCCAGAGATGACTTGTGTATCCCTACAGGTATGTGTACCACAGTCTGGGAATCCCTGGTCTATTATAAACCTAGGTCCTTATTTGCAATACTGCACATTAGCCAGTCATACTCCAGTCTGTACCTGTGCATGCAATTATTTTGTCCCAAGTGCAGGACTTTGTACTTGTCCTTTTGAATTTAATCTCACAGATTGCAGACCTTTTTTCCATTCTATTCAGGTCATTCTGCATCCTAGCCCTGCCCTCCAGAGTGTCTGCCACTGCACCCAACTCGGTGACATCCACAAATTTATTAAGTGTGCACTCAGTCCCATCATCTAATCATTAATGAAGATATCAACCAAAACTGGACCCAGAACAGACTCCTACGGAGTCCCACTTAATACCTCCTCCCAAGTAGACATTGAGCCACTGCTGATTTTTCTATTCCTAGTATCACTAGTAGTTTAGTGAAATAAAGATAAACAATGGAAATATAACTATAGTACTTCGCTCTACCAGTTCTGTACATAGAAAGGACACCTGATTCCCTAGAAATTGACAAAATGGGGCAAAAAAATCTATAAAGAAGGGTTTTCCAGATACTACCCAGTTTTGACAAAACTGATAGAATTCACTTATATTTTGGAATCATTGGGAGTGTCTACTAGGGGTGCATTGATAGAGATACAGCTGTCTCCAGATGGTAAGTCCGGTGGGGTGGAAGGGGGTGGGGGGAAAGGGCCATGGCAGGGCATATTATAGATATAGACAATTTTCTTTATATCGGTACCAATCCAATATCGGACCAATGTATCAGTGAACCTCCAGTGTCTACACATACAATTAACGTGACTGAATATACTTCAGCTCAATTTGAGCCAGAGTAAACAAATCCTAATATCACTGTCTACATGCGCATCTAAGTACAGTAATTTACTGTACTGTCAGATACCACTTGTATCTAATGGCACTACCCGCAGCACAGTACATTAGTCTACTGTGTCCTAACTGCCATGCACATATAGATGGCAATGCTTTACTGCGCAGAAAATGAGTCTGCTGTGCAGTAAAGCATCTCATGTAGAGGCACCCACTAGGGAAAAGAATAGGCCTACATCCACAAAGAGATCTCAAATGATATGGCACTCAATCTCGAAGTGCTTAGCTTTTAGGTGCTTGCAGTAGAATCCACAGAACTTAACTGCATTACAAAGCTCTGCCTGCAGGACTGCTGGCTAAGGGTATGAAAAGGTAGTGCCCTGTAGCTGATATAAGCTCTCCTAGCAAAATCCTCATGTGAGAATAGCTCTGCCTGCTTCTATTCCTGGGGCTCCAGCTGTCTTGGGCTGCCTGTACAAGAGCCTGGAGGCTGCTCCAATGCGCTGTAATTACAGTGCATTGGAGCAGATTCAATTAATCAAGTCTGCTGGAGCGTGGCAATTACTACGCTCAAGCCAGCCTCCATGTCTTGTGTATCAGCATCCCCATGCTTCAAAATGGCAGCAGGAGCGCTTTAACTAAAGCTTGTTTGATGAGCCTTAGATAAAGTGCTTCTGCTGCTTATTTTGAAGCATGGAAACACTAATACATGAGACCCTCAGGTGTGTTAATTAGAGTGCCCCTACCCCCTCAAACCTAGAGCACATGGAAAAATTTCCTTAGTTAAAACAGCAGCATTCCCCAAGGCATAGATATAGCTTTAGACATGTTGTTTCATAAACCATACATGGAAAGAGTTAGGCCTCCCAAAATGGTATTCACAAACGGCAGCATCCCTAACTGGAGAAAAGCCAGAAGTAAATGCCAAGGACATGAGTGCCTAATAAGTCCTACTCATTTCCAGGGCTTTAGTATTTTAGCTTTTTCCAGAGCTAAGTGCTACAGGAAGTGCCTCCCATGGGGAAATTTAATGTTAAAAGTTTCACTGTCTACAAACTTGGGCATCTCCAGGTTTAGAGGGTGACTGAACAAGGATTTTGAGGCTATAACTGTAATATAGATGCTTAAGAACTGCCTGAGTTTCACTCTGGGTCTATGTTTAATTCAACCGTAACCCACCTGAAGTCCTTGACCATGGACCAGTTGAAGTTGTTCTTGAATCTTCCGCAACTCTTCTTGCTGTCGATGAATATTTGCCTCTATCATTCGCGTTCTTTGCTCCAATTGGTCCTTCAGGTGCTGCATAGCTCCTAACTGAGCTGAAAACTGAAACATAGGCTGCAGTGCCAGGCATAGGTTTAAAAAACTTAAATCAGAAACATATTCACTTTTATCCGCAAAAAGATAAAACCAACCCCTCCATAACAGCAGCAAAAGTCAAGCCCCACCTAGTATCATGCTACAGGCACATCATCTGTTGCAGGCTCAAGGAACAATGTGTAGCTATAAGCACTTTGTAGATTTAATATTAGATTGACTGCCTGCTAAGGAAAACTCAAAAGCAAAAGAAGCTGGCTTGTGCTCAAATAACCCCACCCTCACAAAAGAAAGACCGAATTATTAGTTAGGCATCATATGCATCCTGAATGAGAAAAAACACTCAATTGTACATCCTTCAAGATAGATAGCATCAGATGACTTTGCCCATCAGCATGCAGTCTTTCAGATAAGCAGGGATCCTGGTTTTCTCTAATAATAAATCCCAATTTTCAGATTAAAAAAGTAACCCAAAATCCATATTTTTCCATGATTAAAATGAAACACCACTATATATGCATCTATGTATTAGTGACCTTTCATTTTAATCATAGAAAAAGGTGGATTTTGGGTTACTTTTTAAATCCAGAAATTGGGGATTTTTTTATTTTTTTTTTTTTTATCAGAGAAAACCAGGATCCCTACAGATAAGCAAGGTTTCTGTCCCAACAGTGCCTACAGGGAGGGCAAAAAAAAAATCAATCAATCATCATTCAATTTCCCTGTCTTGAGAACATTTGGAGTCTTGTTTCCACCCTGGATGTGAAATTTTCCATTTCCATGCCCTGCTTCACATTATTGATCTGTCTTCTCCCATTTCATATCATTTCCTTACTGAAAAGTGAGGCAAAACATTAATTTACATTCTGGGTCATACCTATATCATCTTTAATTTACTACTGCATAATGACCATACTTGTTCTTTCCTGGTTCTCCCTTTAAATTGTCTGATTGAAGAGCCATTTGCTATTTAAATTTATGCTGCTAGGCCTAACTCAGCCTGACTTCATAACTATTTTCATGTTATCCCTGCATTTTCTCATGTGTTAAATACAGGATTCTTTCCTGATTCAAACCCTTCTCCATTCTCCTTTTGGACTCTCTGCTTATCCTAAAAGCCTCTTGGAATAATTTATCTAGTCTGGTTTGGAGACCCTTCCATCAAGTACTTCCCCCACTTTCCTGAGTTAAGATACAGATAGTTTTTGCATTTTTTAGTTAAAGAACTTCCAAGCCCCTTCTACATTTAAATCTCTCACTTCTCAGTCCTATTTGCTTCATTACCTGGTTCCCTAAAATTCTAAGTGTGCCCTTTTGAAATCAAAACCCTTAGTTACAGACTTGTAGACCCTTCATTTAAACTGAACTAACTTTGTGATCACTTTTTTTTTTATGACCACCTCTTTGTTAACATTCTTGCTATTTACCAAAATCTGGTCTAAAATAGCACAAGCTCTTATTTTTTAAATAACTGACCAGCCCCAGCCCCACTGTATCCTATCATTACAAGGAGCATCTGTCATCAAATCTGCATCTGGAAAGTGCAAGTCTCCCACAAATACTCACATGAAGTGTAACACTAACATTAGGGACCTGTATCTACATCAAGACTCAATCCCAGATATGCCTCCTATCCTTCCCTAAAGCAATTTGAACTCAGATTATTTTATTCATATTATGCTTTCTTATTTCTCCACAGGCTATGGAATCATCAACATATAAAACAAACACATCACTTTCACTTTTGTTTCTATTGCATTTAACCAGCACATACCTTTCAAACCTGTGTCATATCTATAATAATCTGTTTTCATAATCTAATGCCCAAGCTCCTTACATTAGTTGTTTCTTACTGAATAGATCCCTATCATCATACCACTTCATTGCAAGTCTCTCATCCCCCTCACAAATCTGAAAGAGGATGAATTGAGTATTGAACTCTGGTATATTAAGGGAAAGATTTTTTTAAAACTGCTTTTTAGCACTAGTAATTTTTCATTTGGGCATAGGGATCTTTTGGAAAACCAAGTACTTTTATATCAAAATGACAAACTGCAAAAACAATTATTTGTAGCCATAAAAAAAAAAAAAATCAATGGAACATGTTTTTTTTTCAGGTAAAGTTAATTATTCCTATACAGAGGAAAGTAACAGAATGGAAATTAAGGTGCTTTGAATAAAATACACTTCCATCAGAGCTAATTTAGTAAGAAAGATCTTTAATCCTCTGAACCTAAATTTGATTTTTTGCTGAAAAAGCTAGTCAGTAAGCTGGCATATTTTTATGAATAAAAATTCATACCTGGGACATGCCTGGCTGGATCTGTAAAGATGCAGATTGAGACATCATTGGCTGTGCTAATGGTTGTCCAGCAGATTGAGAGCTTAAAGACTGCAATTTAAATGTATATCACAATAATCAGTACAGTGCATGCCACACTTTGAGGAAATAATTTCAGGGAAACCATCAATTTCAAGGCGGCAAAAAGTATAAATTTTCTTTTAAAAAAGGCTTAGGATGTTTATAGGCAGACAAGGTTCTTTGGGTGAATCTGAAGAGCACATACCAACTGCAGAGGCTTCCTCACCCTGATGAAGAGTTTTAAAAAAAACCCTAAAGCTTGCTAAGAATTTTTTTTCCAACTATTTAAGTTGGTCTAGTAAAATACATCAGATTCACCCAAATAACCTTGTCTGCCTGTGTCCTTAGACCAACATGGCTACAACCTACACCCCTATAGGACGTTTATATGCTTTAATATTTTAGGAGGAAATCATTTAAGAAATAAATGTTCCCTGCAATATTTGGAAATATGCAGCAGTATGAATATGAACGTTCAACTGATTACATGAATTTCCTTGTTGAGAACTATGTCAAAAGAAAACAAACATAAATAAGGGGGTAAAAAGGAATTTTAGAACTGCAGTGATGTAGAAATGTTATTTGCAAGACTGGCAAAGACACTTATTTGTTTTCAATGTTTAATTGATAATGATTTCTGTAAAAATAAATTGACACCTTAAATACTAAAAGTTCCTTTGAAACACAACCACCTTATGCAACTGAATTGGGGTACAAATAGCTAATGAAAAATGGCTCATTTTCATTTTCTATTCTTACCAGAGAAGCAGGAACTATATAACTTTTAAAAAGCTTTAATACACCTACTGCGTGAAAAATCACAGGAGAATAAAAACAGATTTAAGACCTCAATCCTGAAAACATTTTAGGTATATGCCCACCTTTGTGAACAGTCCTCTTATGTTTTAAATGTAAACACAAATAGTTTTGTTACCCTGACTGAAAATGCATGTACTTACTATTCAAACTCTAGAAAAAAGAAACCGCAAAACCTAGGATCTTCAACAAATGAAAACATTAGATTTTAATGTAGAGATGCTTCTCTAAAGAGTTACCTGGCTAGTAAGTGATGATCTTCTTTGTGTAGTCTTTTCATGGCCAGATAAATTTTGTCTTGGAGGGGTGCTAGTGTCCATTGTCATCTTTGTTGGTGTTGCTGAGATGATCAATGTAAAGGCAAAGAGACACTGTTGATCATACTGAACCTGCAACACTATCCTCAAATCTAGGAATTCAGTTTCAAATCAAGACATCAAGGGGTTCAGTTTTAAAAATATATTTCAAATAATTGTATAACCTGATAGTATGAAACAAGATTTTATTTTGATATCAGACATTCTAAGGGCATCTTGTTTGGACAAAATATAAAAATTAAGAGTTTACTGATAAAGATTTTCTTGGCCAATACAGATAGCTGATCAGCATATCGGCTGATACCGATCCAGTAGCCGATTTACAGGAATGCAGCTGGGCAGCGTGGAGAGCAGTGCCCTGCAGGTAAGTCTGTGGAGGGGAAGGGGAATGGAAGGGGCAGATCGAGGCCACCACAGTGAGGGAGGGAGTGGGGCAGGGGCAGAGGCAGGTGCGGGATGGAGCCATGGGAGGTTTGTCCAGGGGAAGAGTGTTTTGGGACTTAAAAATGGTGGGAGGGGTGTTTGAACTAAAGCTCATCAAATGAGCTTTAGTTCAGGCACCTCCGCTGCCATTTTTAAGCACCAGAACACTGATCCCCTGGATGAGCCACACATGGCTCTGACCCACTCTGCCAGGGTCCCATTCACCACCCAGCCTCAGCCCCTCCCTCACCATGGAGACCTTGATCTGCCCCCTCCCCAATACCATCCTCCACCCCCCAATACCATCTCCCTCCCCCATGCTTCTTCCCCTCCACAGACTTAGCTGCAGGGCACTGATCTCTAGGCCTGTGCAAAGCTTTGGTCGCTAATTCGATTTGGCAGAGATTCAGCCCAATTCAGCAGCCGAATTTCCGAATTTGAATTGAATCGGGAGACCTTTTAATCTCTCCGAATTGAATCGGAATCCTCCAAATCGATTCAGAGAGATTCAATGATTCAGACACAGACACAGCTTTAAATGTTTTTTCTACATAACTTAAGGTACCAGGCGACTCGTGAATGCTGAGATGCTAGGGCGGATGGAGCATCCCATGGGAGTGTGGGAGGGGGTCCCCAGTGTGCCTGGCAGCGGACTCGGAAGCAGACCAGAAGCACTTCCAGTCCAGGTCTGCTGGGGAGTGCGTGGGGGACCCCTCCTCACCCCACATGCTGGTGCCTCCTGGATTGGGGATGGGGACAGCCGGGGTCC
Source organism: Alligator sinensis (assembly GCF_000455745.1). Classification (NCBI taxonomy): domain Eukaryota; kingdom Metazoa; phylum Chordata; order Crocodylia; family Alligatoridae; genus Alligator; species Alligator sinensis. The sequence goes on from NW_005841920.1 coordinate 3,717,434, forward strand.
CCATTGCCAAGCAAGCAGGGGGCGTGCCCCCATGCTCCTGTGGGACGCTCCATCTGCCCCAGCATTGCAGCTTTCATGAGCCATGGCTGGTACCTCAAAGTATGTAGAAGAAACATTTAAAGCTGTGTCTCTGGCCAAATCACTGATTCTCTGAATCAGCATCGAATCTTCAGATTTGGATTCGGCCGAATTGAACCGAGACAGTGATCCGAATCAACAAATCGAATTTAGGCTGAATCGGGATCCAAACTGAATATGGCCCTTTTTGCACACCCCTACTGCTCTCCATGCTGCCCAGCTGGATTCCTAGCTAGTGCATGTGTGTAGCCGTGTGCATGCGCACGGTGTCTGGGGGCCTCAGCCAGAAGACATATTATATTTATCGGTGCATTATCGGCTACGCCGGCCACAAAAAGCCGATAATGTTAATTTTCCTTTTATCAGTGCCAATTTTATATGACACCAATATATTGGTGCATCTCTAATAAAAATACAATTTTCTATGTCAGTCTTGTAGTACAGAAGTGGCATCAAGCTACCATAGTAATAACAGATGAGCTACTAAGAGAAATTTCAAAATTCAAACTGCTTAAAACTATACAACATATGAATTTAAAAAAAATAGTAAAACCTAAAAAGAGTAGAGAAGTAAAAAGACAGTGCTGTTTTCAGTGTTAAATGCTTACATGAATGATCTGAGACTGCAGTATGAGAAGATTTCCTTGAACTCCTGGAGGAAGCAGAAGGTGTGGGGCTGCGATCAAATCTTTCCAAAGCTTCTTTGAGACTTACTGTATTTATACGATTGTCAGACCCAGAGTCCTGACTCTGAAGAAGTACAAATAACAATGGTTTTATTGGGTGGTTCAGCACACAGCTATTACAATCAGCAAACACTTATACCCAATTTTAAGAAAATCTGGGAGAAATTCAACAATTTTCACAGGTAAACCTGCAGAAGGGGAAATATCCTTTTCATTCTCTGGAAGTTTATATAATTTCCATTTTAGGGGTCTGTCTCCAGGTGAAGCAAATCTCAGGCAAAGCCATGAAAACCCCAAAACATACAAGACAAATCTTGTAAGATCTAGGTACTATGCCAGCAGTCCTGTGTTACAACACTGTCTTCCTTCTCCTTTAAGAAAATGATTCCTACCCGACTACACTATGTCTTTTGGATGAAGAAAAAATCATGTTGGGTGAGTTTTCTGGCAGAAGCAGTATTGTCTTTAGGCCAGTGATGTTCAACTGACAGCCCTGCAGGCTGGATCTGGCCCACAGGGGTCTAGAAATTTGACCTGGGAACCAGGCCCCATGTACTGCATATTTATATACAGTAAAAAGAAAAAGAAATCCAAGGTGGAATATTGTGAAACAATTACTCTATGTCCTCTTCAGCATTAAATAATATTCTACATTTTAAATATATATTGTTAATAACAGCATAAACCAAACATTATTCCTGTCAGAATAAAAAAAAAATTTAAACCTACAGAAGAAAGAACAGAAAGCATATAAAAGATGCTGGGAAGCTCACTTTATCTGCTGTTATCTCTGGAAGAGACTCTTCAATACCAAGTTCTCGCCTTCTTTCTGCTCGAACTTCTGCATAGCTATAGAAAGGCAAACACAATTTTTACATTATTTCCTCTAAAAGTTCATGTTGCTTTGCTCAGCTCAGGAAGTTTCATACCATCTTGCTCTCTTAATTTCTAACAAATGTCAGCAATACAATTACCATTTATTTAGAAGAACTACTTAGCAGTTAAAATATTACCTTACTACAGTGTGTGTACAGACAATAAACTCTGGTCTGGAATTCCACTGATGATAAGTAATATAGTAATGGGTTTGTAGCCAAATCCACTGTTGCCCCTTTGTCAGGAACCTGTAATAGCACGACTTTCCTTTCCCATATTGCATTACTGAAAGATATAAAATAAGACCTCTTCACTTTACATACCATGTGAATTGTAATCTAATAACTCAAAGATTTATATTACACAGCATTAAAAATAAGATTTATATTACTATTAGCTCATATCTGGCTAACAGTATTATAATAACTAAAAACAAGCTGAAAAAAGAGTAGTTCTTTTTAATAAGCATTGCAAACGGCACCAGATTTAATGGGGAATCTGTAACACTAAGAGAGGAATTCTCTAAGTAATTTTAATGTAATTTTTTAAAAGTCTAAGTTTACAAGGAACACTAGCTAAAATGAAGGAATTTCCATCAGCACATTTTCTGAACATTTATTACCACTTATTAAATTTTTATTTAATATTATACACAGGAAAATCCTGACATCTGCCAAGAAACAACATTTTGATAGTACTCTTATCAGACTTGTACTCAGATTTTATTCATTTCTCATTTCCTCTGGATTCTAGGAATCATGTTGGACTCACTCTGTAGATAAAAGGGTTTTTATAATGAACGTAAGGAGACAAGGGAAATTGAGAAGAAGGAAGAGGATGAGTGAGCAATATAGATAATGAAATAAGTGGGAGAGAAAAAAGTAAAGAAATAAAGCTAACAACAGGAAAGGAGGGTCAGACGAGAGGAAAACTGAAAAAAATGTTAAAAATTAAACTCTCAAAGAAGTAGAAGGAAAATTTTCATAATTTATTTGAATACTTTGACTAGGAATCTTGACACCACAATTGGACTTTTAAATTAAAGTTACATAATTTTAAACACAAAAAACATTGTCCATTACCATTTTAAAATTAGCAATGTACAGGAATAAAATTTAAGCAAGTTTGTAATACAAATTTTTACTGCTACAGCTGACTTTACCATGAGACAGAATGATAAAGGATTTCTGACACCACCTGGTGCTCTCCACTCAACTCAATGATTAAACAGGGCTTCCACAAAACTTATAATAAATGTTTACATTTTTTGTAGCAGTGTTTTGACATTCACTTACAGTGTTCGTGACATTTTGCCAGATTTTCTAGGTCATCCACATGATAGTAATCATAGCCTGATGTCCCCAGAACTTCAAATGGTAAATAGCCTATTATTGGAGGTGCCCTAGTTAATACAGAAATTATTATTTTATTTTCACGCAAACAAAATTCAGTCCAATTACAATCTAGTTTGTGTTCTCGTAAAAAAAATAATGTTTATAAAAATTAGATCCTGGCTCTAAATAGTTAATGTTAATCAGTGAACTCTAAAAATTAAAATTAGAATGTTAGTATGTAATATTCATCACAAGGGATAGCACCTGTGATCCAAGAACAGAAACTTCCATTCTAAGCTGTGTCTGGATGTGAACTCTTCATTGGGTTCTTCAACAGTACACATTTCCTTAAAAAAAAAGAAAAAGATGTGATGTCTCTTTCTTAAAACTGCTCTTTTAATGTCAAATCTCTTTCAAAATCAAATTAGTATAGAGCAGACAAATTAATGTAAAATAGTGCCTCTTATTTTCAGGCAAAATTGTTTTTATTCATTAAGATGTACACAAAACCAGAATCTATTCTTGCTCACAACAGGCTGGAAGTGTAGTAACTCAGGGTTTGAAAGAACAATTGAATTAAAGCAAGTTATCTGGGGACAGGGCCTTACAACAGGACCCCCCCCTTCATGTGCTAATTAGCTCCCCACTTTGACTGGAACCAAGTGTTCTTGTCACAAGTCCTGGGACCCTCCAAAATTTGATATGCAGATGAGGTACAGGACAGCCTGGTCCAATTCTACCCACCTGTTTTTTTTTGTTTTGTTTGTTTAAGGCCCGCGCAAGCACGTGCACACACACAGGTTTCCATCAGCACTGTGGCCTTTTGGCTAAGATCCAGCATTTTTGGCACCAAAGAGAGGGTGTCAGGCTTGCTCTGGTCTCCTGGTACAGGCTTGGTACTGCAGTACCTCCAGGCCCAGTGCCAGTTAACTCCTCGGGCAGCAACTACCTGTTTGTTGTTTTGTTTTTTTAAAGGTAACCAAAAAAAAAAAAAAAAAAGAAAAGAAAAGGGGTTTCTATTGGAGTGCTTGCCCAATGTAGGCCAAGTGTTTTATGGGCATGCTCAGCATGGTCTATATTCAATCAACTTCCCATTTGATTTCCATGACTGAACTCAAATCTAGCAGAAGTTTAATGATAGACAATGTATTTAACAGGGGGGCAGGGTTTTCTGCTATAAGACACAGGGCTTTTTTCCTCCATGTTGATTTGGGGGAATTTGGTTGGGGGGAGGACAAACTCATTTTACATTTGAGTAAATACAGTGTATTACATAGCATATTATATGTCATCTGATTCAGTGGCACAGAGCTGATGCTATGTTTTCTGCAACAAACTGCAGGACAAAGAAATTGTTATTTACTTCTATTTTAACTTGCTTTTCAAGATGTTTCGTGCATACGTACAATCTGCTTGTAGGTATGCATGTACCAGGGCACCCAAATCCAAGATTGTTGGTAGTAATACCTCCAGGATGCTCAAGGTGCTTTGCCTGACCTCATGCCTCTTGTTAGGATATAAATCACCTCAATCCGACCCAATTCTATTGCACTGGAAATGTTATGGTGCTGGATTTCCAAGGACAGAAAAGGAGAACAAATCAAAGGAAGCATACAAAAAACTCTCGAGGAACAACAGTTATCATAGGAATAAGGAACTTCTTTCTTTGTCCAAGTGCTTGTGTGCATCTATATTCCACTTGTATGCAATTTGCAAGCAGTATTCCT